>NC_084510.1:15546809-15859309 GCF_024500385.1 Phyllopteryx taeniolatus
GCGTAACATATTGTCTACCCTGCAATACAATTTTGGAGCCTCTGAATGATCTTGAGGCTGACTTGGATCCAGTCACAAGAAGGAGTCGCAGTCATGCCAGGTCAACAATGGTAACACTCTTTTCAAATCTGGATTTCCGTGTGTCTACGTCCTTTTAGTGCACTGTGACAGTTGGTGCTTACCTATGCCAGAGCAGTTTTTCGGCAGACTGTCCCAAGTTTTAAATGCAATGGTACACAGTATGAGCAAATAGCTGCAGAGTACATCTTGACAAGTTAAATCAAACAAAGCATGGCTTTCTTGTAGTTGCTGGCATCCCCAGAATGGATCAATTTAGTGATATGTTTGCTTACATTTCCCACTAACACTTCCAATTCCATCCCTTCAAACTTCAATTTGCTCTTGTGGTGCACTCCCAAATGTTCCACGGATCAAACCCTCTTTTAAATATGGAATACAAGCTGTCGAGATGTTTTGTGTGCAAATCCATCACCATGGAGACGACAAGCCAGGGTGCAGTGGTCCTCACATACAATTCCCTAATAAAGTGACCTTACTAATACAAATGGCTCAGGCATCCCAGTACAACTCACTGCTTGACTGAAGTACTACACTGTATATATTTAAACTCACCATGAAAAGAGGAACGAAAACAAAATGTTGTGGTGATCAAGTTTGTTGGTAAGATTTCAACTTTTAACTGTTGTCTCATATCCACTGTTTAGTTTTGTAGCCTGTTTTACACACGTTGCCAACAGTGCGTGCAGCCTGTTACACACAATTAAGCACTACACAACAAGCACTACAAAATCCCGCGCAACACACCCAACACCAGTGAATACAATTTAGAGGGAACACGGAATTAAACCCTATTTGTGATCTTACTAAATTAGGCCTATAGTAAGATTTAGGTTGCAACTACATGTACGAGTTTATGGTATAAGGTTGGACCCGTTTTTTAAATTCAGTTCTTCAATGTTCATCTCTCTCTTTTTTTTTTTTTTTTTTTTAAACAAGGGCTTGACAGTAATCTTAACAAAAAGTCAATGATGATATTCATTACCGGAGATAATACATGCATAACATGGTACAGTAATATATTCCATGCCGGTCTAAGTTGTTCTATTTAAATAACAAAAGAAATGCACTTATAGAAAGAAAGGAAAATGAATTGATTGCTCAAACTGTATAAACATTATTATTTAACATTCCGTACTGTTGTACAAGTATAAACTTTAAATTAACCACAAAAAAGCCTAGGCATACATATTTGAGACAGACTTTATTATTATTATTTTTAAGGCAATCAATTTTGAATGTTCGACTGTACTTCTCATAAAATCTGTACTTTCTCATAAACTCCATTTTAGAATTGTACAAAAGTGTTGGAGAGTGTCAACAGGTATTAATAATTTGGCATCTGCCTCATGCCATTCAGGACACATCCACCACTTAATTACAAACCGAAAAACGTTAACAATAAAACAATATGTTTGTTTTCCAGGCTTTGTTTAAATTAGGCCAAGAGTCGGTCTAAAAGTGTTAAACACATCTTGATTAATCATTTTTTCCAAGCACAGCCTTGACAAAAACTGAACATCAAACTGAGGGTTGACGTTTATCAGAGAAAAAAATATATATTTCATTGATCATGAAACAGGTGCTTAGTTCCTTGGAAAAGGGCTCTTACTGTACATTCATGTTTGTGTATAGGATTGTTCTTCATCATGCTATTGTTTTCCACATTCTCCTGATTTGACTGATCCATGTGTGTGTGTGTGTGTGCGCGCGCGCGCGTGTGTGCATGGATTTGTTGATATTTGATGATAATTTTACTGTGAAATATCAGTATCTGATTGGTTGAAGTTGCAGTCACGGCATGTATATGAATCTACATTTGTGTTGAGGTTTGAAAATCTGGAAAAAATATAATGTGTGTGTGCGTTTGCATATTCTCAAATATGTATGCCTATGTACAGTACATCTCCCTCCTCCCTCATTTGAAGGGTTGTAATGAGTCATCAGGGAGAGCTGATGTGAATTATTAATATTCAATCATTATGCTGCTCGTGTATTAACTGATTCGAGAGGAGGCGGTGGACGGGAGAAACTGAAGCACACACACAGATACACACACACATGGTAACACACACACTAACATAGACACACTTACACACTTATGCATACACACACATACGCACGCACCCACACAGACACACAAACACGCACACGTACTGAGACTATCACTGTGAGTAAAGTATGACGGGATGGCACACATTGCACAAAACATTTAAAAAGTGATAAAAAGAAAACTGTTGTGTTTTGTTGCATTATGTTTATTATCACTGTTTTAACTAATGGGCATTTATCGTGCTCCTAAAATAACATCAGCAGACAACATCCATCCATCCATTTTTTTCTGTGCCGCTTCTCCTCACTAGGGTCACGGGTGAGACCCTTCGGGCGAGAAGCGGGGTACACCCTGAACTGGTCACCAGTCAATTGCAGGGCACATACAAACAAACAACCATTCGCACTCACATTCACACCCACGGGCAATTTAGAGTCTTCAATCAACCTACCACGCATGTTTTTGGGATGTGGGAGGAAACCGGAGTACCCGGAGAAAACCCACGCAGGCACAGGGAGAACATGCAAACTCCACACAGGCGGGGCCGGGATTCGAAGCCCGGTCTTCAGAACTGTCAGGCAGATGTACTAACCAGTCGTTCACCGTGCCGCCGCAGACAACATTAGTTGTCATTATTACAATAAAATGAGATACAATAGCAGAGATTTGATGCCAATAGATATATATATGTTTACAAGATTAAAATATTTTCTAATCTGCCCTGTGTAAATGTAAATATAAAAAAATATAGTGAAGGCCTTATGCTCATACTTTGTGCCCCAACAGCCTGTTTAAGTCATCTAATGTTTTTTTTCCATGAAGGATCTTTCTTGAGATTTCTTCTAATTTAGCACAAGATTTGTTGGCATGAGACTGAAAGCGTGTCTTCAGCGTGATAGTCAGCTAGGTATCAATATATTGTTTGAATGATTTGTGAATAGCTTTTGTAAATCTTCCTTTACTGCAAAAAATAGTATTTTGTGCAAATGTCTGTATAGTATTATTATTGGCTACGGGAGATCAGTGAGGAAATCGGCGGTTACGTTCACATTACATTCCTCACTCACACACTCACACGCACACTTCCAGGCACACATTCACTATTGTGCATTCCAACCCATTAGTGGAAGGCAAAGTTGAACACCTTGCCGACTGTGAGGTGCGTGTCAATCGATGGAGGTTAAACCCAGGGTTCAAATATAAACAGCTGGATAAGTCGCAATCGATAGCTGCTCTCCCTGAGCAACTGGTCAATACTTCCACGCCCTGACCCAGTCGTAGCAGAGAGGGAGGAAGACGCGGGCCAGATGCAGTTTTTTTGGGGCGATAAGGATGTTAATGAATAAACACAATCACACAGACAAACATCCCCCTGAGTACATAACACATTAGTGGCGGTAACTCAATAGACAGTTGTTCCAAAGAGAAAAATGCTTCCTATTGATTTTTCTGACATCCCACAATCGCTTCCAGCTCTAATGTACTTTATCAAACATCTACAGTATCTCACTTACACAACAAACACAACGACGTTACTGACATACTATCAAGGCAAATTTTGCTCATAGGATGGATTTCTATCATACTATTAAGCATATACTATCCTGTGAATCATTTTTTTTTAATTCAAACAGTGGAACATCTAAAGTCCATTTCGAGGTGCTAAAATTTTGAGAATTCAAGCCACCATAAGCATTATGTCACTCAAAACTCAGAACAGCGTATCTCAAAAGACTTCAGTCTAGAACCTTAAAGATGCAACTCAAGCCAATTCTTTTGGCTTCTTTTGTAACAAGTCTTCCAAAAGATGAACTTCTGTCACACGAGATGTCAGCATATCGCAGAAGACCTACTGTAGCGTACCGAACAAGACCGAAGTTCGGCAGGCATCAAAGCAACTCTTTTTTCTTTTTCATCCATCCATCAATTTTCTGAACCGCTTGTCCTCACTAGGGTCAGATATGTGCTGGCACCTATCTCAGCTGACTTCGGGGGAGAGGATGGGTACACCCTGAAATGGTGTTAAATGTTTTTTCTAAGTCATTGGTTCTCCAAGTGTGCTACAAGTACCACCAGTGGTATGCAGGCTCCGCCTGGTGGTAGGCGAAAGAATCACTTAATGTTCGAACCACCTTAAACCTTTTTTAAATCCACTAGGTTACATTTGATGAGTAAAGATAAAGTTTTAAGGTTTATAATTACCGTTATATCTATGCTAATTCAGTGAGCCAATCTATGGCATGTCACATTATATTTGGCATTACGCTAGCAGACTTCAGTTATACCGAATTATGAGATTTGGCTGAACATTTTGGAGTATGTACAGTGTAATTCCCTTTTGTTTTTGGTGTCTGAATATCACAGATTTTCACCTATTACAGGAGGGTCTGGCAAGTATTACCCTCCCCCCCCCACCCCCCTACAAACACACTATAGATGATATATTTCAATTATTTACTATGAAAGAAATTGTTTCAAAATCCAAAATGAATTGGAATTCACTATGATCACTTTATCAGAACATTTTAAAACGCCAGCTCGACAGTTACGGTAGCTCGAAGTGGGTGCACATGTTGATGCTGTGTGTGTGTTTTAGTCTCAATACACTGTAGATTCTACAGTAAGCCATAGAGAAGATGGACTCCATATGTAGTTTGTTTTCACAGCCCTAAAGGAAATCATGACCATAGCAGAAAACCCACCAACTATTTCACTAAGGTCTCATTTGTCTATTTCTTTCTTTGTGTGTGTGTGTGTGTGTGTGCACCTAGTGAGGGAAGATGTGTGAGTGTATAGGCATGTTATTTGTATAAGCCCATGTGCGCACATAATAAAAATATACTTTGCTTCACGTTTGCATGCCAGTCCAAGGATGTGTGTGTTCGCATGCGTGCATATGCTTCCCAATGGTGATGAGTGGGCGTTGTTGGCGTGACACTCGTGAATAACCGCTCAAATTAAGGACTCTCCACCCTTGCGAAAAAGCCATTAAAGGTGAAAATATGCCCACACACCAATACAAACACCAAGATTGGACACGCACACAATTGACTTTAATTTTGACCATCAGACATTTCCCTTATTGTTTCTCTCCCCCTCTGTGTGCAAGTTATCAAATGCAGACATCGTGGGATCACATACTCATCCTGTTCTCAGTCTTCTCTCAGTGAAAAGAATATCTGGCAGCCATTCCCACCTAGACACAAAACTGAAGGGGAGATTGACTGATTGTTTCTAATGCAAGCTCTAGCAGAGCTTTATCACACTGATAAAGTTGAGAGCCGAGTGCTATCGGTGGTGGCAGTCCAGCTCATGCAGCTAAGCCAGAGCAAAGCAAATCATTTACAGCAGTGGTCTAGAACGCATAATCTCTAAACCCAGCAGCATGAAACACACATTTGTTTGACTATCAATGAAGGTTACAAGACCATCGTTTTGAGAAGATGTAGATATTTTTTGTAAATTATATACAGTAATTTGCCTTAAAAGCCATAATGACACATCATTTTGCGGAAGAGCTTGTTGCCCCAATCGCTGAAGGAGTAGATAGTAAATCTGTGTTGAGAAATCACTTGTATCAAACTGACCTTTGAATGCAGGTACAACTAACTTGTAGCATGTATTGTTGTTTACAGTAAAGGATTTCCTAAAAGTTTCAAGAAGATCGGTAGATAATTGAGACTGTTGCAATGTTCCGTTCTTAAAGTTGACTTCAGTTACATTCGCTCGGAGTCCTGTGTCAGATGTAAATTGAAACTACTAGATTTTGGGGAAAAACTGGTCAGATATCTTTTAAAATGTACAGGATTGTTCTGAGTGAGGTTTAAAGATTCATAAAAAAAATCTAGTGTACAGAAATACTGTATGTACTGATTTCTCAGCCACCCTATCAAACACATTCAACATCAGCAATTTTCTTGGACAATCAGTATTTGACAAAATATTAAATAACATTAGCGGAGCTCTGTGACTCGTAGAGCGCTAAGAAGGAACTTATTGGTATCTTAAGTTTTTATGGACAAAAAGGTGCCCATTTTGGGGGAAAAGTAAATGGGAAGTACATTGGGGGTATTGGATTGTGCTTAGTTTGAAAAACACCAAAGGGAAAATGAGGAGGACAGAGGTGAGATATGAAGTGGTCAGAGGGCCATAAAGAGAGAACAACAGGCATCAGTGATTACCTAAAGAGCCATGCACTCAAGAGACAGAGGCTCTTTATGATAGGATCAATAACTATTCATGGATGGCTGCTCTGGAACCAGAGGTTTTTCCTCTAACACACACAGATCAATACAGGTGATTACTGGAGTTAACTCTTTACACTCTGAATCTCATCTTTTGACTGAGAGTTTGATTGACCTAAGGTTTGCACGTGCAAAAACAGGTGCAAACTTTGACTGCTCACGGAAACAGATGTGGAAGCTGATCTATTAATTGGGCGCAACCAAGTTTCTGCTAAACGGGCAACATTGCCACACATTTCATTTGCGTCTTCTGGGAGGAATATATGCAAATAGATTAGAATAGAAATAATTTTGCATGTGTATTGTGATGTATGAAACCTGAGACTTGCGATTTAGAATTTCGATACTGCATCTGAAAGGCAGGTGCACACACAGCTGTGCCAGCATAGCGCAGGCAAAGTGAGAGGCGCCGGGGAGAACTTTTCCACTACCGAACATTTTTGAAATGCCAGAAACAAAAATTATAGTGACATATCGTCTATCCAGCTATGCAGATAAGGAGCTTCTGAATGATACAATTGCTGACTTGAGCCAGTCACAAGAAGGCGTCATGCCATATCACATATGACAAAACGCAAAAGATCACAATCTTAGTAGATCATGTGCAACACACCCAGCTACAGCGCGTGCGATCAGTTAGATCACACAATTTAGAGCTCGTTATTAGGGATCTAAGTAAAGTAAGTATTTGACTTCGAAAACAGTCAATTGCAGTGAATGTGTTAAGTAATGAGTGTTTGTTTCCCCTGCAAGATTTCAGTGTACTATTGTGGGTTTTGTTCCAGGATGACTCCAGGTCTAAGGTCAAGCCTTCTCTCTCATTAGATGGGACCCTCTGTGACCTGTTCTCATCACAGGTGACAACCGGGTCCAAGAAGATTACACTAATTATGAAATTTCTAGGTGGAGCGTGTCTGTGTTTAGAAGCGAAATGCAGTAAAACAATAGTCATAATGCGGGGGTAAATATGAGGTTGTGACACCATGTTATAATTTGGTGTTTCACTCCAGATCCATCCATCCATTTTCTGAGCCGCTTCTCCTCACTCGGGTCGCGGGCGTGCTGGAGCCTATCCCAGCTATCATCGGGCAGGAGGCGGGGTACACCCTGAACTGGTTGCCAGCCAATCGCAGGGCACATACAAACAACCATTCGCACTCACAGTCATACCTATGGGCAATTTAGATTCTCCAATTAATGCATATTTTTGGGATGTGGGAGGAAACCAGAGTGCCCGGAGAAAACCCACGCAGGCACGGGGAGAACATGCAAACTCCACACAGGCGGGGCCGGGGATTGAACCCGGGTCCTCAGGACTGTGAGGCTGACGCTCTAACCAGTCGGACAAAAGGCACGTGCAAACACAGCCTCTAGGCGGTGCTCAAGTACCTGCCCTTTTGCCCTAGACAAAAAATGTGCCCATTTTTTTTCTTCATTCATCAATATTTAAACAAAAATTATCCTCTCTGTCATCAATTTTACTCAGTGTTTTAAAATCTGACGGGGTTTTGTTTGAGTCCTTGGGTGAATTATACATATGCTCCCACCTTGCCCCCAGTCCCTCTCCTTCCAAAAATCTGGCATTTGAACAGGGGTGTGTTGACTTTTTATATCCACTGTAGTCACCAGTCACCTTATTTGTTGATAGTTATATGTGTTGACTGTGTTAACAGAAATGAATAAATAAGTTAAATAGCGCGGCACGGTGGCCGACTGGTTAGAGCGTCAGCCTCACAGTTCTGAGGTGCGGGATTCAATCCCCGTCCCCGCCTGTGTGGAGTTTGCATGTTCTCCCCGTGCCTGTGTGGGTTTTCTCCGGGCACTCCGGTTTCCTCCCACATGCCAAAAAAACATGCATTAATTGGAGACTCTAAATTGCCCGTAGGCATGACTGTGAGTGTGAATGGTTGTTTGTTTCTATGTGCCCTGCGATTGGCTGGCAACCAGTTCAGGGTGTACCACGCCTCCTGCCCGATGACAGCTGGGATAGGCTCCAGCACGCCCGCGACCCTTGTGAGGAGAAGCGTCTATTGTAACTCTTCAGCTTGTACATTCATTAGCTTCTAAGTTTTGTTGCCCTCTTCAAACAACATTTCATAAGTGTAGGGGGAAGTAGAAACAAATGAAACAATTTATTCCATGTGTGTTGCCTCATAGACATTTATTCATGTCTGTATGTATGACATTTTTCACAATATGCACCAATTTAGTTAAACATAGTGTTTTAGGCGAGGTTACCTGTGATTCAAGTTATTACCATCATTCATTACCATCAGACGTGTTGCAGTGCATATCAGTTTTGTGTACATTATAGTACCTTCCTTTTGTCTCAATAATGTCAGTTTACATACCTGTATATGAAGCCCACATGAAGACCACACAGGCCGAGATCTTTCTGAGAAAATTTAAAGTCTCTAGCCCTAATCAATTCAGACTATAATACTTTAAATTTACGGGCCGTCGTCAAAAGGGTGTTAGCTCAATAACCATGGCGACAGATGGTGATTTAACAGGTTATTAGGTAAAATAAAATATCCAAAATGATGACTTTAATATTAAGTGGATGTTCCAGCTAATTGGAGGCAATTCCTTCCTGAGCCTGAATTATGGCACTAATGTAAGTGGTTTTTACAGAACAATGATGTAACAGCAAAGTGGACAACTGACCTTTTGGACTTGGTAGTTGTCACTTAGTTGAAAACAATCTTTAACAATAGTCAATATTAATTGAAAGTATTTTGTTTGGTCGAATTCAACCTGATGGTAAGTGAACCCGAACAATGACCATCCTTAAAGGGGATGTTTGCGATGTTTGAATGTAGCCTCACATCACTAATTCCTCCCCCATCTCTGACTAAACCCCTCATTTACGTGTGCAAGCGTAATTCTCAAATATGGCATGCGATTATTGAAGTGTGTAGTGGTGACAGTGACAGAGAACGTACAGTGGGTCCGGAAAGTTTTAAATTTTTCACTCTTTGTTATAGTGCAGTCATTTGCTAAAATCATTTACCTAAATTCTTTTTTTCCTCATTAATGTACACACAGCACCCATTAATGTGGAAAAAAATGAATTTAAATGATTTTTGCAAATGGCTGCAATGTGTGAAAAAAGTGAAAAATTTAAGGGGGTCTGAATACTTTCCGTACCCACCTACTTCACAAAAATAGCAGTGTTGGCAATACTAAGTATGTGCAACATTCGCACAATCGACATTGTCCCAGATTATCGCACTACTAGTCACTTTAAACTGCATACATTCCTTGAAGTCTCGGGGCCTTTTGCACAATGGTCATTGCACCGGACTATTGCTCTATTAGTCATTCAAACTTCTCTAATTGCTAGAGGACTCTGCATCTTTTTGCACAATTGTAAAAAAAATAAAAAATAAAATAAAATGTTCCAGCATTACCAGATAACTCGCAACCCTTTATTGCTCAGTGACTGTTTTTCTCAATGTCTTTCTGTCTCAAAAGTGTTCTCTGTCAATTGACTGTCTGTTGTCGTATTACAGCGGCTCCAACTACCGCAGACAAATTCCTTGTGTGTTTTTGACATACTTGGCAAATAAATATGATTCTGATTCTGAAGTAAGCACTCCCACTGTAAACTAGCCAAAGTTAGCCACAGCTGCTATATTGGGAGCATGTCTCGTTTGTGATGGAGTGATACTATCACACTTAAGTTATCGTTTTGTAGGTTTTTTTTCGGAATGTACAATAACAAAAACAATCAAAATAAGGTGAGCGATTTATCTGTCCAGCAGAAATGACGCTAATTCCGCATCCCTTCTGAAGCTTTTCAGCTGCCTGAGGTCCTTCCACCTCTAAAGGCAACTAATAGGTTAATCCTTCTTTTGTCTCGAGATCTATCTGACTCCTTCTTTTTGCTATTCCTATGTTCAGTTGTTGGTAAATGAGGGATGGGCATATATTTTTTTTCCCTGAGGTGGATATTTTGCAATAGTTTCTGCAAAGATGCTGGAGCTCAAGGTAACAAGTCAGTGCAAGGCTGCGGGGGTGTGCCTGTGGTTTCTTAAAGATCAAATTAGAGGTACAAAACTGAAACAGAAAAGTTCGAGGTACAAGCAAGAGACACTTTTTTTCACAGATAATATTTATTAAGTTCTACTGTTAGGTCATCATGAGAGTTTCAACAAATATGAACAAAAGTTTTTATTTAAGTCTGGGTGAACATTTATTTTTGATGTGATGAATTTCAATCTAGGGCTTTCTGAGATACTTCCATAACTAGGACAGGTTGCGTGGATGTACAAACAGACAAGCTTATATCTTAGCACCTCTGGTCACGACTGTTGCGGGCATGGTGGGCATTGAAGGTGTTTTACAATTGAAAGTCACTCTGAAGCAATGTATATTCTGAAACTGCAGGGTGCCAAAGGAGCATGGTTGGCATCACAAAGAGGGTAAGAGAGGAAGAGAGACAGACACAGAGGGGCTACGATAACGAACCAATAAACTTGGCACTGCTGTCTAAAATCCTGAGGAGAGAGCGATAGAGCATCTTTAAACACTGTCGTTTGACTTTGAACAAAGTGACTTTTTAAGTGAAAGCGGGCATTTCCCCCTTTTCCCCTGTTCTTTTTTCTTCTCTCCCATCCACATTTTAATGCTCCCTGCTCTATCATGTAAATCCCCATTCAAATTAGTTGGGCATTAGAGCCCTCAGCAGTAATGTCAGAGAGACTGAATGAGATGGGGGACTTAAGCACCTAACGAACAATGAAATTCCCAAGCCTTGGGACAGGACAATTAAGAAGCAGGCTTAGCCAATGATGAAAATTTATTGCTATCTAATACATATTTCTATTTTCTGAACACTAACCAATTTGAATGTGATTAAGGGGGGTGGGGCGCTTCATTAAAGAGATGCTGGCTTTCAGAGGTCGCTTGGAGAGGAGCCTTTTGATGTTAAATTACAAATATGGAGGAGAGAGGCATCGCCATTGTCTTTCAGGGTTCCAAGTATTGTTTTCTGTGGTTCCCCTTAAATGGGTTAGTTAACCCCTCGCTGTCCAGGAGAGATGCTAATATGAGAAGCCTCGGGGAGCGAAAGGGGGTTGCAGGAATGGAGAAGGCTTTTTAGTGGGATTATGGACAAAATAAATGCCTTTGCGTTTATTCCTTTCATCTGAATAAAAACATCCACGCATTCATTGGTTTCCCCTTTTTCCTTGTGCGTCCAACTATCTATTGGCCATGTGCTCAGCGGGTGTCTTTCGCTCTGCTGGAGCCAACTGCACAGGAAGCTTTTCCAAGGGGAAAAGCACAGAAGGAGTAAAACTAATAAGACAATTGACTGCAGATTCGAGCTTAACGCTGACAGTTTTCTTTTTAACTTGGCAAAATATGTTTTATTCAATAACTCCAGATGAAAGTTCAGTGATGGGGAGGCTTATTTTTGATAGGGCTCATCTTATGAAGTGCAAATGACACATCGGGTCACCTAAGTGATTAAGTTCGGTATTGTACGCATTTTATTGCATTGGCGTTGTAGATGTTGCATGTGACCATGACAGGCGTTAGCTCTGTTCATTTGTAGAGGGTGCAGCTAGACACAATGCTTTCCGATGATTGGCCGACAGAATTGTTTGCCGACTTCCGTGTTACGAAACATATGGTACAGGAATTCCCAAAAAATACTGTGGATCGCACGTGTGATGTGGTACATAGCGCTCTACTGGATTAATTTTCATTGCTTAATTCATTGGCAAATTACACACTGTCTCATCGGTACACAGCTACACACCAACACACCCTGCGGCAGAAATGAGAGCCTGATCAGGGTTTACCTGATCTGAACTGTACCGTGGTGAACTAAACTGAACTGTTCTGCTTGGTGGAAAAGAGGCCTACGGAGGTTTTGTCATCAGTCAGTTAAAATTTTGAGTTTTAGTTTAGTTTAGTTTTCATTTTCTGACTGGTAGAAGCTTGTGCTGCCAATTTTCAGGCAAACATGAATGCACACACCTCAGTTCTCAGTATTCCAGAGCATTTTATGCAATAAAGCTGCACAATTTCTCAGAATGCTTACATTTGAGAAAAGCAACATGTAATTTGTTATCTAACGTTCCTGCTTTAACAGCGGTACTATGATTCAGGTCCTAGATAAGAGCAGCAAATTTTGCATATATCTTTTCCCCTGAAACATGAACCAGGGCCAGATTAATAGATTGTGTTAATAGATGCGTTCTCAGGCCTAGTTTGGAGGGGATAAAGGACATTTTCATTAACTGTCTTTATATTTAATGTTCAATTAGTTGCGGGTATAACCGGACCATAATCAAATGGAAATATGGGCAAGAATTAATGCCCTGACAGGAAGAAAGAAAGACCAAGGGATTGGCTTATACCCAAAGCAAGACGTGTGCATCTATGAGTGTGTGTGTGCGCGCATGTGTGCGTGCGTGCGTGAGCGCCTCTCTTCATGAAAGCGTAAAAGCCTATGCTCAGCATGCTAAATTTTACAGCACAAAAGGTATTAAGTCTCATAAATAGATTTATAGAGATTAGTTATTATGTTTACATGAATGCACAAATATGTATGCTGTTGTGTCAGGAGTGATGCCTGTGGGGGGACAGTGGGGTGGGGGGGGGGGGGGGGGGGAAATGGAGGTTTACCACAGCGTAAACAGAAAATGAATGACATGGAAAATAGAAAAATCAAACGTTATTTTGTGGGTGAGGAGCACTTTTATCATTCTGATAGGCAGTGTTTAGCGTTGTGTTCATGCGTGTGTTTCTCTGTGACTGATGCGGCGTGTTGTGTTGCATGTCACGCTGAATGATAGGATTACTCATTTTCCCCTTAGCGAAACACAAATCACTCTTTTATCCGCCATCATTGAATCTTTCCAGGGTTAAGTGTTCACGCTCCCAGCGTCTCACTGCGCTCGGTTTGTAATTGTCTGCTTCCACAATGTGTTTGTGATGTTTGGCAGTATATTCCATCACACTTTTAGAGGCAAAGTGACAGCAAATGCTAAATGATTGCGAGAAGACTGTGACATGTTGTCTCGACTTGTCACAAAAACACACCCGCGAAACATGAAGCAGCTTATTTGAGTGACATGTTGAATCAAACAGAATACTTTGACTAGTAAATCTCTAGGAAAGGCTAAGACAACTGTTCGCGCGCGTGTGTCTGCGTGTGTGTGGGTGTGTGTGTGTCCAATAAGAACACCAGAAGGACACATGGACATGATTTAGGTCATTTTATGCAACCTGCTGGTGGCTGCATTGGTCAAACTTGACTTTTATATCTTCACTAAACCTTGTGAATGCCTAATACTTCTTGTGCTTGTACAGATCTTGGGACTACGGTTGGGCAACATTATCGACTGATGTAAGGCTAATAATGTATGTGACAACTCAAGAATGTGTCATATACCAAAAATAATTACATTCAACATGATTTTTTTTCTTGGCGGCACGGTGGGCAACTGGTTAGCACATCGGCCTCACAGTTCTGAGGACCCGGGTTCAAATCTGGCCTCTTTTTAATTCCCTCTATGTGATACACTGTGTTGAATCTAATGTATAAATGCATACCATAATGTAGAGCAATAACAGTGGCTGTGATGAAGGTGTTATTTAGAACAATGGTTCTCAACTGTTGTCACCCAGGGACCCACATTTTCCTATTGCTGCAAAATTGCAAGTAACTTTTATCGAAGTTAAGAACAATATGCAATTTTTTTATTGCTTAAAAATAGCCATTGACTATACGTGTACAGTATATTATATTTTAAATGCTCTTTTAAATGACTTTGATGTACCACCAAAAGCATTTTGCTAGCCATGATGTCTGCCAGCCAGAGGCTGAGTTGTATTGTATTTGTTTACAGAGTAAACTAGTGGCTAAAGCGCAAGGAAGTACCGTAACATTTCTTGTTGCTTTCCTACCTTGTTCCGTGTAGGCTCTTGTTCCACCTCTGTACTGTACCAAAAAAATAATTTAAAAAAAATCACACTAAGATTACATGTAATTTTTTCCACTAGCTGTCCGCGACCCATCCAAAATGTGTCCACGACCCACTTTTGGGTCACCATTAGTTGAAAATCAGGCTAAGACGCTACTACAGCTCTTTCTAATGCCTTAGCTCGAAAAAGGTTCTACTACACATTCAAATAAGTAAGCAACAATAGAAATAAGATATCGAGACCGTCTTAATAAAAATAATATTACATGTTATGTAAGGCTGTTGCTTGACGGCATTTCTTCAGTTCTTATTTTGGTGTTGGTTGCAAGCGTGATAATTTGTGATCTAAAACAAAATGGGGGGCAAACACCCTCCTGGGCTAAGGAGGAACCCCTATTTATGTTCTGTTTTAATAAAATGAGCACATCGAAGTTCAATTTAATGGTCTGTATAGGGTATAAACAGACTATTATTGGAATATGCTATGATCTACTCACAAATAATCAACTAAATACAGTCACACTGTGAATAACATCAGTAGTCGGGTTATTGCTGGTCACGTAAACAAAGCCACTTAGATTAGTCTCTCCTGTCTGCGCCATGATAAACTAGTTCAAAATAATCTCTGGTCATAGTCAGTGAAATTTCTCGACATACTCGATGATTGTAGATCTAACAATCCAAGGCCCCTCTTTACTTGTATTTGGCTTCTTTTTTTTGGTGCACTCCATCTCAACGAATTACTCTCACTTTCAAACAATTTCATGCTCCAATTCTAAAGCCTACTTGGTTAAAAGATAACAGAGAGACATGGAGGAAATTCTGATCATTTGGCTAAGCTCCCCTCTGACTTCATTAGCTGTCTGTATTAATTAAAAACAAACAGGATAAAATTGACCACAAATTGAACTTTGGGTGAAATCCTGTCAGCAATCACAACATTATTGTTGTGTGAAAAAATATCATTTCAATTACAGTCTAAGCTGTCTAAAGCTGGGGTCCGATCTGGCCTTCTGCAATGAACTTGGGGGGGCTTTGCAGCCTGTATCTTGGTGAGATCTCCGAGGGACTTGAACACAGACGATTACTGAGGTAATTTGGCTGAAAGCCCACTTGAATTGGCCCGCACCCTCGATACTATCAACTTCACAATTAACCAACAAAAACAGATAACCTCCCAATCTCTGCAAGGCGTCGCAGCTATAATAGCTCGCCGACGCTGCCCAACACACTCACAAACACACACACACACGCACACACACACTTACATAAACAGATACAGTAGCGATGCACACCCAAACCTAAATACACTGCAGGGATTTCTCTCCAATTAACATGCATGCAAAGCAATTTAGAACCCAACAAGATGTTTTTGTCTGACTGCTCCAGGGTAATTTAGCACTTCTGTTTCCACACAAGCCCGCCATGGCGAGCAAGAGTAGGAGGAGGAGGAAGCAAAGAGGGGTTAGCAAAGTGGAATGGATTTCTTGATTAAAACTGCCCCTCTCACCCCTCCTTTCTCTCTGCATACAGCGGCATGAGACTACGGCCACGCACACGCAGCAAACATGCAGCGAATCCATATGCCCTAATACAGAGGCAGCATCATTGTTAATTTCCTTTGTTAGCCGTCTGCTCCCCTGGCCGATTTAATTTGTGGTGGCGTTTTAGAGAGCGGTGGATCGGAATTGAATTAACAGACATTCGTCCACTCGTACATTCTCACATTGTGTGCGCGCCGTTGGGTGTCCGTTTTCCGTACCGTTCAATAATTGGACTTGGATTACTGTTAATGTGAATGCATGATCACACTGATGGCTGCCTGCCTGCAACAGATGTCCACAGATGGTTAAAGGTGTCTGATGTGGTTTCTGTGCATTTTTAGCATTTATGCTCAAATTATCTCTGTGCTGCACGCAGTCAGAGGAGAACAAGAAATGTTTGTGAGAACAAGTGGCACGTTTGTCTCAGCTTTTATCTTTTATTTGGCATCTTTGTGACTCAATCCCCCGTGTCTGGTTGTGCATCTTTCGCCCACGCACTCACACATCAGACTGTTTGTGATCCTGACAAACTTGCCTTTCACTGCCAGGCATCTATTGTCGACAAAGGAGGAGTAAACAGATGGATGCGTACAAAACAAAAAGCATTAAAGCCTCGAAAAAAACCAATAATATAAAAGAGCACAAATACAGTATATCTGAGCTTCCCACCTTCACAACTTCCTCCTCCTAACCCTTTTCACGTAATTAAACCTATAGTCACTTTCAATTAGGCAGCCTTTCTCCCCATGCACGCCTTTATGTAAAAATTTAATTAGTCAATTAGCCAATTAACATGTGAGCGGGCCTTTGTGTTAACGAGGCTTTTACAAGCTCGCAGCAACCTTGACGTAATGGCCGACAGGCAACAGACGCCATGGGACTAGTTTACACCACACCGACTTGACGTAACCAGGCTGCAGGCACACGCACGCACGTGTGTGTGTGTATGTGAATGGACAGATCAATGTCACAATGTGTTGTTGGTGAGAAACAGAAATATTATATTGATGTTCCATAATTCAAGTCCACTTATGGAAAATGGATTTGGTAGGAAAAGCAAGTTCACAAAGTATCGCAATTTTATCCCAATAAACCAAACACTGGCGGCACGGTGGCGACTGGTGTCAGCCTCACAGTTTTGAGGACCCGGGTTCAATCCCCGGTCCCGCCTGTGTGGAGTTTGCATGTTCTCCCGTGCCTGCGTGGGTTTTCTCCGGGCACTCCGGTTTCCTCCCACATCCCAAAAACATGCATTAATTGGAGACTCTAAATTGCCCGTCGGCGTGACTGTGAGTGCGAATGGTTGTTTGTTTCTATGTGCGATTGGCTGGCAACCAGTTCAGGGTGTACCCCGCCTCCTGCCTGATGACAGCTGGGATAGGCTCCAGCACGCCCGCGACCCTAGTGAGGAGAAGCGGCTCAGAAAATGGATGGATGGATAAACCAAACACTCACTCACATGATGTCTAATTTCAGTAACTCTGATAGCAACCAAAACTGAACATTCACAACTTCAAAATGATGGATCTATGTGTTTTAAAAAATAAATAAAAAATTCTAGCTTGCGCCGACAGTGCAGCGCGACAGGGGAGCTTTAAGGGGAGCAGATATTTGACCTGCCCTGGACCCACGCTACATCAGTAACTATGCACCACAGCTGGAGTTGCTAGCATAATTTAGACCAGGTGGTTGATTAGATGTCTTTCATTAGTTGAATTATGAATGTAGTGACTGGCCTACTGTGTAAGCCTAATGTTATCCCACTGAGGCCCACTGATGAACACTTCTCAAAGCAGGCCTTCCTCTTTTAGACCAACACAAATCACATCAGTTTATCTTTACTGTACACTGTACGCATAAGATAACACCCCCTCCGCAAGCCACTTCTTTCTTAGACTTTCTGACACACTGAGACAGAACCATGCGCAGAGTCCAGTTGTGTCAGTGTGTATCTGGTCTGTGTCTGTGTATAAATACAGCCCCAGAGACAGCAGTAATGGCTCCCGCTTCAAATAAACAAAGCGCAGAGAAGCCTCCCATCCCTGGCTCTCTATGACCTAAATCACGACCGGACGACACCCCACTTCCTCAAAGTTGGACGTTCTCAAGGAGACGGGTGCTCCACGAGCAGACCTGTGGGCGAGAAAGTGTGTGTGTGTGTGTGTGTGTGTGTGCATGTGTGAAGAAGTGAGAGGGCGAGCGAGAAGGAGAGTCAGCGCTGGGGTTGATATATACCACATGTTGCTAGCAACCCAGACACAACAACTCCTCTGCATGACGAGGGGTGCTGAGAAAAAAAGAAAAAAAGAAAAAGAAGACGATGGGGAGAAGTTTCTGCTGGTGTGGGGGGAGTTATTGAAGGTAAAGCTGGTGATTGGGAAGAGGTTGTAGTAATAGCATAAGTTTTTATGACAGGATTTCCCACATTTTTTTTTTTTTAGCAGAAGACCCCAATTAAAAAAATTGGCAAAAAACATTATTTGACATTTATTATAACAAACATGAATCAAGGCATCGTGTGCCTGTTTAACAATCAAAATAACCTGCAGCATTTTAATCTGACATTTACTGATCTGAAATAGGCCGCAATGCATTTTGGGTAGGTTTGGGAAAACCCACTTGAAGAAAAAACAAAGTTGGTGAGCAAACTTAAGATTTTACAATGCTGACGTTGGAGGTAGACAAAAAAGAAACAAAAAAAATGGTGAGAGGTCAAGGAAGGTTAATGTAAAAGAGTCTAGCGATCACCACAAAAAGAACCTGCCATTTTAGGCTCAACGCACAAATACACACACACACACATTTTAATGCCAGTAGTGGAGATCCCTCTTTTAGTAGAGTGTATCGGCCTCCTCGAGAACGTTTATTTTTGCGTTCCATCAAGCTAAACAATCCCTTAAAAGGGATCGCAGATGTTTATAGGGCTTCACAGAACAAATACTGCCTTTCTGACCTGCCGATGCACACACACACACACAGAATGGAGAATAGCTACATCACACACACACACACGCAATCCCCCCAGAGGAAGAAATAGTGGCAAGCGTTTGTAAGTCAAGTCATTTCACACGGACACGTTTTTGTTGATACATGCAGAAACCTTTAACCTTAACCTAATCACCCAAACTTTAAGTTATTTTTGCAGTGGAAATCAAATAAATGGAACGAGGGCTGCTGTGTGTGCTTGTTTTGTTTATTGTTCTTTCATTTTTTCGAAAAAAATAAAAAAAATAAAAAATCTTGTTAAAAAGGCTGCCCACTCCGCCTGAGCTCTAAAGCCTCTCAGACAAGCAGTGTTTTAGTGTAAACACACTGCTTTTCCCCTTACATGGCCATGTGCTGTCAGACTGTGTGTGTGTCAGTGTGTGTGTTGAGGATGTTTGATTATGGTCATTATTAAGCAGCTCCAAGTGTGTGTGTGGCGGGAGCTCATGTTCTTGAAAAATGTTGTTTAAACAGTGCCAGGTGTTTTGTCATTGACACTGCACTATTTCACTGAGCACAGCTCTCGCTCACACACACAAACACAAACACACACAGCTGTACACTCCTGCTGCGTCCAAAAAGTCAAGTTGGTAAAAGAAGAAAGTTGTCGAAGTTCAAAGCTGCAGAGATGCTGTCGTCTTTGTTTGACTCACTCTGGCCCAGTGGTCATATAATTTGCAAATTGTGGACAAAAAAAAAAAAATGTTTAAAAAGAAAACTTGATCTGACACTTTCCTGTAACTTCATTACTTCTATCTGTGGCCATATATGGCAAATAAATTAAGTTGGAGTGTTTTTATAGCCTTAAGAAAGTGCAGTCCCGTATCAGAGGATAATGTGCCTTTATGATAGTGACTATTATAAATTTGGGAAGTCAGTCAGGGACCGAGGGGGGTGTGAGGGTCCCTTAAGTCTTGGTAATGAAGCTCAATCCATCTCTCCTCCTTCACGCACACATATGCACACGCTCAAATTGGCTCTAAGGGTACCGAACATTGAGATTACGACCGTCTGACCATGAAAAATTAACAGGTTTATCTCTTTCCCCCCTCGCTCTCTTTATGGTTTTACACCCCCAGCCCCCACTCCAACTGTCCATTCCACTCGTTTCCAACTCCGGCCCTGTGATACTTTTCCAATTTTCCTTCAGTGTCTTCCAGAAGCCCAGGGGAGGACCAGGGGAGAATGGAGCTGTGATTAAGTTGATACATTCTGGATAATAAAATCAAAATGGCTATCGTTCTCGCCTCTCTGCCCCTCCGCCCCACCTCGCGCACACCCCTTTCCTCTCTGCTCCGGGCAGTTTGGACACTGATAGACGAACCAGACAAGGACAATGAATGAGAAGAACTCGCCCTGATACGGGACGGGTTCCTTCCGCTTGATATCTTGCATTCCCGCTCCACTTGGACAAGGGGACATACTCTCAAGTTGTGCTATCAGCAAAAGCTTCTGTCTGTCTGGTGATTCTCTGCTTTTAGTTCCTGTTCTGCAACTCTACAAGAAATCTGTGTAAGTATTGTTTCCATCATGTGGTCCAGTTCAGCTTGCCACAGTATGGTTTACAACAGTAAACCTCGACCTTGGCTGAATTACCATGTATGCGTGACGGCATCAGCATAGCAATTTTTTAACCCCTCTACAGTTCAGTAGTAGGCATGGGTATTTGGGTGCTAATTGACTTTCTCTGGTCCAAATCCATTGATGGGTTTGTAAAGAATATTGGGGTTACCCCTTGATGTAGTTGGTGTTCATACAGGAAAGATTTCGAGCGCATCAAAATGTATCACCACAAACCATTATCAAACCATCACACGATTATGTGCGTAAGAGGGAAATGTGCGCTTTTCTCCCATCGACTTAAGTCTGTCATTTATGCACCTTCATACTAGATGTGCATTCTGGGTGGACCAAACTAAAGGCCTCTTTATACTCCCGCGGCCAACAGCGGCCGCATTGCATCACGTGGCCACCATCCGTCACTTGACGCGCACACGGCATAAAGTGTGCACGTAAAATGCCGCGGAGATCATCTCTCGTGATTGGTCCGTTTTAGTCACGTGCTGTGATGACGTACCACCTACGCCATCGATTTTGCAGCATAATTAAACGTGTCCTCTGGTCATCTAGGTCCATTTGGTCAAGCAGACACTGTTCCACGGTCGCCATTGTTGTTGCTTTGGTCCTTGTTCCAGAAAAGAAAGTAAAAACAGCTAGCGGAAATGGCCAAAAAAATGCAGAGGAAACTCCACCCTGTGGCGTCCTCGCCAATACCAGCTGTAGAGACACCCCCGACTTGGAGGAGAACTGCAGTACATTTTCAAAACTGCGCATGTGGGTTGCACTCGAGTGTAATGGCAAACTGCGTGCGGGATAGCTGCCGTGATATCAGCGTGGTCGCCGCCCACGCGAGTATAAACAAGCCTTAAATGTACCCTATTTTTTTGTCAAATGTGGCCTTGTGGATAAACTCCTTTCAACTTAAGCACTTTTCCTCTTATACGCTTCAGGGGCTGTAGTCAAGTCAAGTACCCCCGGAAGGTTAAACATCATATTACATTTGAAATTTGGATGCAGTTACAATTGACGGCACACGCACCAATAATATCATTAAAGAGAGCTTTACAATGTATTTAAAATCCCACTGTCACAAAGTGTATTCTTTTTTTCCCCACTTAATTTCTTATCACAGTCTCATGCAGAATACAAATGTTATATACCAACACCTATAGATTGACTTGAAGGCCCGGGTCTCCAGCCAGAACGATCCCATGTCTGACCTATGCTTCACGCTAATTAGTTTCAATAATCTAAAGATTAAAAAGATTTATAGAATGTATATAGACCAGTGTGGTATTCAGGAGAACAATGGCGCCTATTGCGGTTGTGCCATAGAGAAGTTCTGCATGGATGTCAACTGGCTGTAGTTATTTTTCTTCTTTGGGCCAAACTAGATGAGAACGATTCATTAGCATCTCTGCTGGCTGCAGCCATGTAGTGCGCTCACTTTGCTTCATTTGCTTCAAGATGCGATTCATTGATAAACAAACTTTTTCTTGGTTTAAAAAAAAAAAAAAAAAAAAAAGCTCTATTTTAAAATAGTGTGAATTATGACAGGGTAAAATATCCCTTGTTGAGTTTCTCTTCTTTAATTCTTTGGCAAGTTACATGCTCTGCAAATTCTCTGCAAATGCCCTGCGGTGACATAGGCCTGGCGCCTAACTGACGGTGGCAACGTAGATCAACAGTTACAGATCTTTACAATTCTAGTCTTCACAAGGATAAATAAAGAGTTGACAAAGTTTGTTTTTTTTGCTCAACACAGGGCACTGAAGGACATCAATCCCCACAACAATGAATATTCCTTCTGAGCACAGACACTTTTGTCATTTTCATTCAAATTACAAACATCAAAGCAGGAAGGCTATCGATTTCCAAAGAAAACTTAATTAATTAATTCAGCGGCATAATCTGTCCTCTTGAGCAAGAACGCCATTCATTTTGAATGGATAATAATCCAAGATTCTTGATGCTTGCTGTACTGGTTGCAATTTCTTTTGTACACGACAATTCTCGAGTTAGAATTTTTTATTGAGATCTTTGGCAAAAGACTTTATTGGCAAAACGAACTGGCCTTGACACTGTCCAAACACACAAACAAAAAAAGACTCAGGTAAAAACAGAGCAAGGGGAAACGGACAGACGAGTGCTTTTCTGCCAACGGAACACTTTGTTCCTCCAGAAAGTAAACATACTGATTTATTTCAACAGCTCTCTTCAAACAGGGTTGCCGCTCTTCCTCTGCTCCTCCTCCTCCTCCTCCTCTCCTCTGCAACCTTGCTTTCTCTGCAGCTCTATGCCCTGCTGTTCCCCAGTGCCCTCTCTCTTTTTAGAAACTTGTGATGTCTGTGTTAAAACTCACAAACACCGGTGGCCCTGATCGCCTTTCTTTCATGCTCTCTCTCCAACTCACGTCAGCGCCGTTCCCATGAAAAAGGAGCATGCCCTCCAAAGCACTCGAATGCCACGAACTGGCCATCGCATGTGATGGAGAGATGCTGAGAAGAGCTTTGCACCACAATGACAATCCAAAGTCTCCAAATGAAGCTTCTGTCATTTCCCCCCTACCCCTCATTACACACCGCACACTCCTTTTCCCACTCCTCTTTTTTCCATTTCTCTCAGGATACAAGTTTGATGGCTTGCACTGATTCTAGCTTCAGCCAGATTGACAGTTGACATTCTCCCTTCTATAAAACCATGTCCTACTCCTTTATTTCCCTTGCTTTGCTCAGATTGCCAGGCTATTGTCAGAGGTATAGCATTGGTGTGTGTGCGTGTGTGTGTGTCGGGGGGTGCAGGCAGTGAGATAGCAGCTTTCACAGTCTCCTGATTGTCTGATTTCAGGGGCTGTGGTGAGGGTAAAAGAGGTAGAGCAAAAGAGAACACAGCCCAAGTGTGGGTGGAATAAGAGAGACAAAAACTATGTTTGGGAGTAGAGCGATAATAAAGCAGGTGAGACTTGCTTTGCGCTCATTCTAGATGTCTTGCCTCCGAACAGACGTTGAATGCTGGTGTGCTTTGAAATGCGTCCTTTTCCCCCTACCCTTAGCTTCTGTGTACATTATTGACATCGTCATTGACATCTCCCCCCAAGGAAAGGTTTCCACAGCGCTTGTAATTGAGGTTGTCCATGTGGAAAAACAATACGAGGCAGAAAAATACTTAATGCCTGGTATTTTGTATACATGTCAGATCGCATGAGTGTAAGTTTAAATTGGGGCCGTTAGTGCATTGTGTGTAAAAGAAAGAAAGAAAGAAAAAGAGCGTACAAGACCTGCCAGGGGGAAGAGGGAAAACCACATTTCATTATAGTTCTACACTCTGTAAAAGTAACTTCTTTGGACAAGCAAGCTTAATGTAAACATGTTCAAATCTTGTAAGTAGCAATACAAAATACTATAATTAATAGATTACATAAACATTACATAATACAGAACATCCAAAGTGAACACGCAGTGCTGGTAAATGACTAATTTCAAAACACATTTCCCCATTGATTATTTTCTGCCTGGCTCCAAATGTCACCATCATAAAACGGTCGGCAACAATGCTTTAGGTAACATTTTAATTGCCTATAATGTTTTAAGAGTTTCAAAACTAAACTAAACACAATCAAACTATTTACTCAGAAGGGTGACAGAAATAACAGGAACCTAACCTCACCTGTAGGTACAAGGTCTTGTGTATAAGTCAATTTGCTTCTCCATGGTTACGTTACGTGTATGTCTATGGTGTATGTTATCGATGTGTAATTAATGGTATTGCTAATATTATAATGTACTTTTCCATTTCTGGTTTTATGGTTATCATCACACTTCTGCTCTTTCCCCCCTTTTGTGGTGGCGTGACAAAAAAGCAAACACTTGTAGAGTTAATTCTTGTGATGCTTAGTGTGCTTGCATCTTGCATGACTTTGGCTGTTCCATTGTGCTTTACTCTTTTTTCATGTTCTAAAGAAGTAATAGATTAATAACAGGGAAACACTTAACATTAATAGCTTAAAAGAATGACAAGGTTATGCTACAAAACAAATTCATTTATTTTTATTCAGTCTTTTGTCTCTCATGAGTTTTGATTAATGGTACAGATACTTCCATCGTGAATCTTTTTTAGTTCATACAGCCAGTTGAAATCAAACCTTTATAAAGATTTGGATTTGTATTATATAAAAAGGTGGTAAAGTGATGTGATGCTGCTAATTACTTTGTTCTGACAGATGAAGATGAAGAGGCGTGTCCTCTCTCGGTCCTGCCGTGCCTCCCGTGCCACTCGTCCGCCCGTGTGATGTCTATAAACCAATCCCATAAGAAAGAATGCGGCCATACATATTCATGATAGAAATCTAGTAATTAGTAAACCCCCCATGTACGCATGGGTGCATAGACACACACACACACACACACACACACGCACACACACACACACGTGCTTCATGCATATGGATGTCCTTGGCAAACAAAGGCAGTGGCAGTGCGGGGCATTCGCTATTAACACGCACGTCCACGTGTGATGGCACAGATAACGGCCCTTCCACTCTTATCCACACACACACACAAACTCACAAACATGCACACTGGGATACACGCTCACACACACACACACACTGTCTGAGCAGTGGCAACGTTGAGAGGGGAGCGGTTTCCCTGGCTCATCAATGGAGAACCTATAATTTTCTCCAGGGTTGAAAAACTGCATTAAACAGAGAAAGGTCACAACTTGCTCATACACACAAACACACATTGACAGCCCTGCATCACTATTGCATCACATTTAACAAAAGATCTTGAGGCATATTTAAGAATCTAAACCCTGGCGGGATGCTGCCTCCTCAACTCCCATGTCTCTGCAAACACTCATCCACAATCATGCACTCCTTCTTCAACGTGTATCGCGCTCTGCACAAAAACACAAGAACGCCTAGGAGAGTTTGAACAATCAATGCAAAGTGGTTGCATCACATGAAGGGCGCTTGTTGCTTTGAACCTAAAGGTTTGGTGGGTTTAACTTTTGTGGAACACGGGTTTTACGGCATCTGACATTCTGAGCCTATCCCTGGAGAAGTTGCATTTCAGTTTTGCTGAATTAGATTACACACAAAGGCAAGGAAGGCTGGTGAAGAATGAGCGATAAGCGACAAGGAGACAAACGTCTGCAACAATTCTCACAAAAGACTGACTTAATCCATGTTCCTGATTGACCTCTTTTTATATTGAGTGGGGTAGGTCGTGAGATACAAGTACTACGATGGATTTTAATTATCATGGTCACACATGATTAAAGGTTTTTCAATATGCCTATTTTTTGAAAAAATACAAACCAGTTGAAAATGGGAAGTGAATTGCAAAGGCAGTATAACTTTTGATAAATCATTTCATGGTCAAGAATTCAGCTGATTGTAGGGCTACACAATTAATCAGATTTTAAATCGTAATCACGATTTTGGATGGCACGATTAAATGAGCCTGATTGTCTGCCTTTTTTTATTTATTTATTTTTTTAACTATTGAAATGTGGGCTATGCGGCATATGAAGAACTTTCTTAACTTAGTCATCCAGCCACCAGGGGGCGAACGCTTCATTGAACCCCCTAAACAAGCGAGCGGGGCCAGCACTTTGCGGCGGTCGCCTCACAGTCATACCAGAGTGGATCATGCCTAGAGAAGCAAGTACAGCAAAGATTGAAGCTAGCACCTTGGAAAGCAATCAAAATCCGTTTTCCGGACATGTTTTGATTCAAGGCAAGAGTCTTTAAACAAGAAGCTGTATGTAAAGAGTGTAATAGAGTCATGTGCACCACAATTAATCTATTAAGCCATCTGAAAAAAACGGCAGAAAAACAGTGAAACACTGGACAAGGAACAGGTGATCATCACATTTCTCCAAATTTCTCCAAAGTGACATTAAATAGACTGTATGAACAATGACTGCGGTCAGCCCAGCCTGCAGTCGAAAAGTTTTAGTTAAGCTAGCCGCCAAAATGATTGTCGTTCAGTAACATGCCGGCAATGCTCTCCGGTGGCAACTTCAAAATAAAAACCTAAATGGCATTGATGACCGATGGTGTGTGGCTAGCAATTAATATTTGAGTCTTTTATTTTGAAGTTGGCCCTAGAAGCACGTTGATGACGTTTTTACTTTTCCCAACAGTAAAAATACCCAACACAAAATTGTATCTTTGAAAAAACAAATCCAGCCAAAAATTGACAATTTGGTGTAACTCGAAAGCTAATTTTGTTGGTATATGATTATTTGGAAAGACGACTGCAGTTTACTGCACAGATAAAAAACAAAAAATTCATAAACAAATTATATAATTAAGTAACTAATAAGTCCTTATCAAGTTTTTGTTAACCACAATAATCAAGGTCCAAAGATATGAAACCACTTTTCTATGGTATGAAATCACATCTTAAAATAATGTTCTCCTAGTGCATGGCGACCCAAGCTGTGCATGAAAACTGCCCTGGCTGGCCCATTGAATTTTGTAAGCAAAGTTGTTTAAAAAAATAAAAATAAATAAAAAATAAAACAATTAAAAGTTTTTTACTTGACAAAATGTGTTGTTTGTAGTGCATGCGGTCAAAAGGACTACGATGCTGAACACTTGAGAAGAATTGTTTCATTTTGTAGAGACATTGATGAATGAATGATGGTGCACTGCATTTTATTTGCAAAGGTTCTGGAAATGTAATAAGTGATTTCAAAAGACTATGTCATTGATTTATTTTCTTCTTAATTGAGGGCCACCTCTTTCATTGGGACAGTTATTAAGTGGTGCAGTGGGGACACACACCAGCATGTTTGGTTTCTTCTAATTTGCACTGTTAAGAGGCATCTGAGTTCCACTGTAAATCTCACTCATAAATAAGGGCCAACGGGGTGGCAGCCTGCTTAAAAATTCATTTGGCTAAAATGATTCAACACATTTCAGTTTACAGACACGTATTGTAACGTTGACCTGGTTTGTTTATGACTGAATAAAAGTTCTGCTGTTTTGCCTTGGACCTATTTAACTGCCATTTATGCCTGTGTAGAAAATCTGGTAAAAGACTTCATTTCAATACCATGTGGTGCAACTACTATAATTTATTTTCTTCTGCCTGTGTGGGTTCTGAAGGACTCAATATTATCTAAAAAATATTTCATATTTCAGTGTTCAGAAGAATGTTTGAGCAATTTCATTTAACGGTTCAACCGTTAAGTCAATAGCATAACCGTAAACATCCAGCAAATTACCCTCGTTCAACAATTTTCAAAATGTAAATGAGCCAGCATGTTCCATTTATGTGTACCACTTACACTACTGATTTATATTTATTGAAGAGAGCAGTGAAAACACAGCATGCACATCAGCTTGTTCACTCACGATGAAAGGACAAGTTCTCACAGGGCATTGTGAGTGGCTTCTCAGTCAAACCTTATCAATCATAACTGGACAGAATTATGACAGTCAAATGATTTGGTTGGTCTTAATCAAAAAAAAGATCAGCGATGTTGCAAGTTAAAAGTTAAAAACTACAGGACTTGAATTGTATATTGATGTGAATGTCCTTTCCATATTGTTTACTGAAAGCCAGCCACACACCAAGCAACACTGCTGAATTAGATGGTACTGGATAATTATTTAAAAAAAAAAAAAAAAAAAAAAAGCTTCTGTCGGTGACTGACCCTGCACACCTCCCAACTGGCAGCAATAACAAAAAAACAAAACACAAAAAACACAAAAAAAAACCTGGTGTTCTTATCGAAATACGACGCTTTAAGCACCACATACGGTATATTGTTTTACCGAACCACAAACGACATGGCATTACTGTCAGGGACAAAGCTGATTTCCCGAGCCGCTTTGGTTACATTTCTCTGTCGGCGGAGAATACAAAGCGAGGAAACGGGTGGGGAAAAGTCGAGACTGTGGATATTTGAAAGGCGGCTTGCAATGATAGCCCCATTCATTAACAGCACTGAACACAAACTTTTTTGCATCCATTTAGGCGACAGAAAGACTCACCATGCTTCACTTTTTTTGTGAAATAGGAAATATGATCTTTAGTCTTTCTGCGTTTCCCAGTTTACGCAAGGTGGGTCTGTCAGTAGTCTGGACCCGGAGAATATGCGTAGATGAAAAGGTTGCAAGCCCAGGCGCATAATAAAGGACTAACGCGCGAACGGGAAAATATAGCCCTATGTGTGTAAATATTTGTTGGATTTTTTCATATTCTTTTGTGTTGCTTCAGACCACTTTGCTGCTGTAAAGCTGGAATTTTTAATGAAGTCTTATCCTATGTTATGCTATCTCATTCGCACCAAACATGTAACTTAGTATTGGACACAAGTGGTTTTGGCTGGACACGAGCTATCTGTGCTGAAGTCGTCACAGACCGGTCAAGCAAGCAAGAAAGCAAGCACATTTATGTATAATACCACTCAACAGCCATTCAGCCCCTCTCTCACATTAGCATACCTGTATGAATAAATAAATGAATAAACGGTTTTCAAGCATCGCAAAGGCATTTCAATTAAATGACAGCTGCATTGATAGGTGGAAAACAGAAAAAATGAATCAGAGCGATATGACTGTCACAGTAACCTGCATGTTTTTATTATCTCGTGTGATGATTTTGGAATGTGCCCCTTTAACCATATTTACTTGACACCACATTAAACGCACATTTGTATCCATAAAACGCATGCTCCTAATGCTGACACTTTCGGACATTGAGTATAAAGACAGCGCCACCATTTTGTTTGCAAGATCCATGAAAGTGTTTGAGAGAGGCAATGAACTGCACCTGCGGGGATGCCCTCCTGCATATAATGAGAGTGTTTAATGACTGCACACTTCTCTAACGCCTATGTGTGTGCATGCTCATTTGTGTGTGTGTGCCTGTATTGTGAATGTGCATGCATGCGTGTGACGGAGTTATCAATGAATGCAGATAGTCTTTGTTATAGGCCGCAGAAAAACATATTTTTGCAAGCTTATAGCACATCTCTTGTTCAAATATCTATATCAAATATCCAATATCTGTCTAAATATAGTGGAACCCAAAAGGTCTGCTTGCAGTTCATTATATTTTATGTGTTTCGACGTCCCAGATGAGCAAATCAGTTTGGAAACGTTTGGTGTCATGTATGGGGTTTGGTCGAAGGCGAGGAACGCAAGGCAAGAACATGGAGGACCCAAGTGCAGGGAAGCAGGGAGGCAAGGCAGGAGTGCGGGAGTCTCAATAAAATAATATTTAATCTTCAAAAAACAGCCAACAAGGAACGTGGATAAAGCAAAACTAAACAAAGTCCCACAACCCAAACCAAAGTAACAAAGAAACACTTAAATACCTAAAACTGGAAACAAACTATCACTGGTGAGTAGGACGTAGAACAGATAGGGACAATGACACCTGACAATGACATAATGCAAAGACAACGACAATGAACCGACAAGAACTGAAAGAAAGCAGGGAACTAAATACAAACAGATTGACGAGACAACGAGGAACACCTGGACAAGACGAGTGGCTGGAGAGAGCTGATTGGTCAACACAAGGTAGACGAGAACAGGTGGACACAACAACCAAATGAGCACACGACAAACATGGAACACAGGAAAACATGGGACAAAACTAAACACAACCCAAACCAAAACACAGACCATGACAGTTGGGTTGTCTTCGCTTTGCCATGTCGAGACTGTCGGTGTGCGACGAGTGTGCCACATTCAAAGGGAATGAAAGAAAATGCTTTGATTGGACATAAATGAAGTCGGCTATGTTCATGTTCCCTCTTATAATTATGCTGCCTTGGCACTGGTCCATGGAATTACAAACACCTGGTGTAACCAGAGCTACACCAAGCACAGTGCTGGATTTCAGTTTGAAGGTTTTTTTTTTTGTTTGTTTTTGTTTTTGGGGTGGTGTAAAATCAATTAAAAATCAAAAAGAGATGATAAACATACCTGTCAAGCAGAAATGTTGCTAATTCCCCATCAGTTCTGAATCCTCTCAGCTGCCTGTGGCCCCCCCACCTCTGAAAGGCAGCTCTGAAGTTCACCCTTGTTTTGACTCCTTTTTTTTAACTGAGGTAAGTTGCCAACCAGTGGTGGATATTCTGGTGATATTTTCAGCAAAGCTCCTGAAGCCCAAGGACACGAGTAAGCGTGAAGCTGCGAGGGTGTGCACATGAGTGCACAGTAAATGATTGACATCTCATCGGTCACACCTAGTGTCTCTGATTGGTTGCTTTTGCTTTTAAAAAAAAAAAATAATAATCTAATTAGAGGTACAAGATGGGACCAGAGAGTGATGATTGTTTTCACAGAACACTTCATTCATGTACTACTGTCAGGTTTATACTGACAGTTTTAACATTTTCTTCAGTTTCAACATTTTCTTTGAAAATTGCAAACTCCCGTTGAAGAGAGTTTAACAAGTGTTTTATTAGTTATAATGTATTACTTTAAGAATGGCTAACTTCTTATACTTATTGGCAGACGCCAATTTAAATGTAAATATTAAAACATTACTTAAAACGTTGTATGTAAAGTTAATAAAGCTTTCATGATAACTTGACCCTGGAACAAATTACTCTAAGTATACCAAAACTCATCACATTGAGAAATTTTGTTTTGAAATCTAAACAAATTGGTCAAACGAAACAGACTGTGTTTGACTTTGGCAGTTCCAGATTAATAATGATTAATACAAACGTACTTTAGACTCCAACTGTGCGCAGAAAATATAGCGCATCTTAAAGAGTTCTCCTTCTTTGAACTTTAAATGCCTTCCTGCAGGCTTAAATATGTACAGTGTACCTCCCCGGTGCGTGCATGCAGCAGCATACACACAAACATTTAAAAAAATACATCCATGTAAAAGGCTGTATATGAAATGAGACGTTTATTGTAAGGAAAGGTTAGCCTATGACAAAAAGGGATAAACAATGAGATGGGGAAAAAATTAAGGGGAGGGGGAGGTGGTGGTGGAAGAGCAGTTCAATTCATCAACCACCCCTTGCTATGGGAGATAAATTAATTTGTTTGTGTGATTGCCAATCTACACAGCGCACATACACACAAAGTGACACGCACATAGATACACACACTCATGCGTGCGCACACACACACACACACACGCCAAAGCATGTGATCTGAGCACACATACGCTAACAGAGCTCCCTTCCCTCCTTCACTTTTGGCTGTGTTTTAATATGTGGCTGGTGCACACTATCTCACTTTCCACTTCCTTGTCTTCTGTTTTGTTTTCCTGTCTTTTAATAATCCTTATATCTATGCCAAATTGAGTCTTCATATTATCATTTTTATTCAGACTATTTGCTGCCCAAGTGTGTTGATGGACTGTATGAATGCATGTTACTAGCATGCCTCATCGCAGTCCATATCAGTATGTTCAGGGGTGGCGGAACAACTTGTGGAGTGGGGGCACACAGAGCTCATGGGGCACGTCCAACAAAGAGGGCAACCATGCTCAAAATTTGCCGACCTTTAAGTTCATGTGGGACTATTTTTACTAGGCTAACAGCAACAAGTAGAGGAACGCCTGCAGGCTGACGTAGTTAGTAAGAAAATTTAAATATGTCCAAAAGATTTATTTGCATAAAAGGGATGTGTGCTGTCTGCTACATTGACAATTTGGTATTTCTTCTTTCAAAAATTGTCTTTTTTTTTTTTTTTTCTTTTTTTAAATACTGTTATTCATGTTACTTTTTGATGGGTCGCTACATGTAATCACGTTACTGATAACTAAGATATGCTCAGATAGGCACCACCCAGTGCAATAAATAAGTGGTGTGAAAACATATGCGTGATAAAAGAAGCAAAGGGGCAAATCAGGCAGGCCATAAAGTGTGCGTGTTGGGTGGGTACATGCCCTCAGTAGCCCCTCTTGGTCCACCGCCTTGAGTTTGGCAGAAATAATCTGAAAGTGATTGGGGAAGACGAAGGCCACAACATTTTTATCTTTAGTTTTGTTCAATGTTGAATGGTGAATCTAATTATTTTGCATGCATTATAAGTCAAATTAAAAACTAAAATATAGCTAAAGATATTGCCATCATTCAAGGCTTAACATTTGTAAACATTTTGAAAATTAACATCTGATCAAAACTATTGGTATCAATTTCTACATTAATTTTCAAGAAATAAAGGGAATGTATGTAATGTATAGAAATGTGATTTCCTGCACTGTTATTAGGGATGCATGATAACCTTTCTACCGATACTCGATAATTTACTGCTTCTCCAAGCTTATACCGATAACTAATATTTTTTGAATTATTTATATCAGGGGTCTTGAACAATTTCCAGACCCCCAAACTGATGGAAAGCTGGAACTGCTTATGTGTATTGTATATAGTTGTGTTTTGTATTAAACTGGTCCTATAATACAATACCTTTTTATTCTCACTATACACGAGTACAATGAGATTGAGATGAGATGCCATGTATAAATATACCTTGTTACTGTGCAATCCATCCTAAGATATTCAATTAATACACAGGTTCAACTATTCATGTTTTTTTTTTCTTTTTTTTTAAACAATATAAGAATGAGCGATCATTCATGTTAATGTTTATTTGAAGACATTTGAATTTGTGGCTGGGTGAAGAGTACTGGGGTGGGGGAATGTTGGTGCTAAGCAAGCCACCAGACGCACGTCATATTTAAAAAAAAAAAAAAAAAAGTTTTTTTTATATGGTCTCTATATTGCAGATTTTCACCTGTTAGTGGGTCTGGAACGTATCCCCCGCGATAAACAAGGGTTCACTTTACATACAGATCAAAACCCCAGACGTAATTGGAATTTCATATTACATATAAGCCTTCTAAAAATGTGTGTGGTGGCGCAATATGTTGTGCAAGTGAATATTGCTATTAGTAAAACAGTCAAATAAGGACTTGTGGAATTTTTGACTGTTACGGAACAGTTACACTAGTTGCAGTCTTTGAGACAAAGAGAGACCTTTGATAGTCAGTACTCGAGTTAAACAGGTAGGCCTCTAGTATACAGTCTACTTAAACAGGCTTCAGTTATACATGACTTAACCACAACCTCTTAAGACTACATTGCTGGCCAAATTTTAATGTGCCAGCGCCTCAGAAGGAATGCCAGTGTGCATGAAGTCGGGGTCTTTGTCGTACTTCCGTACTTTCTTAAGCTTATATTTAAAGGGTCCTTTTTTTTTTAGATGGAAAAGATGGTAACGTATTTTATGTTGCAGTAATATTTTGTTTTTTAAATTCTAAATATCCCCCCCCCCCACCCACACACACCCACACACCCACACCCATATTCAATAATAGCTGCTAAGATTCCAAGCTGTGGTTCTTCCTCTGCTGGTTTGGAACTGCAGTGTCACACTGGGAGGCTAAGGCTCTTAGGCTGCCTTCACTCCACTTCCCTTTAGATGGGACACTTGTTATCCATGACAAGCAGGGTGCTACAGAGGAATGTGTGTAAAACCATGGAGGACTACTATCTTCTTTTACAGCCCCAAGTGGCCATTAGATAAGCAGTTCAATAATTTGTGTCTCTATTATAAAAACAGCCATAAAACTTGATATGGCTTAAGCGGGCTTCAAATAAACACATTTTTAAAAATGTGAACGACCCCGCACATTTAAAAAAATAACTCTGGTTAAATGGCCACAGAATAATCTGTCAGGGTACTTTTGGCAGATAATCATTTCTTTTTGGAATTTGGTTGGAAGAAAGGAATCAGGCTCAAAACCATCCAGATTATCTATATGTGTGTACCCTATTTTAACTGGTCATATATTGTAAATAAAAACTAAAAAAACAGTATTGGCTCACAGCCACAAACATTCGACATCACATACCTTGTAAGTGCCTGAGTGAAATGGAGGGGAGGGGGGCAATAATTGGAAGTTGCCTCGCTTCAGAGAGCATGACACAAACCCAAGACAGGAACCAAGAGCTTTTTCGCACTGTTTGTTTGCAGGAGTTGGTCAAGACCTGGGATAGGTCAGAGTGTGGCCCTGCCCGACAGCTAGGCTCAGAGATGGGGCGGGGGGAATTGTAGAGGAGGGGACAGAGAGGGTTAAATCCAGGCTGCCATGGCTAATGCTTCAATCTTCTCGCCCCCCTCGCTACAACAACACAGGATCAACAAAGACAGGATCAACAAAACTCTGACCAAAATCCTCTGACGCACTGACACAGAAAATTCCCAGTCTTCCTCAGGGTGCACAGGGGACAGCAAATACACACACACACACAGGCGCGTATCTCCAACTGCTTAGGGAACAACAAACAAAGGAGGTAAATACAGCTGCAGACGGCTGGGCAGATAAGGGCCAATCCCTATCCCCAACTTGTTCCGTGGCTCACTGGCTACTGACTGCCCTCTGCAGCTGGCTGCCTCGGCCATGCCTCTTACACAGCACAAACACCTGCTGCTTCATGCTTGGACTCTTTCAACCACAGCATCCCTTGCCAAACACTCGTGTTCCAGTGCACCAATCATCAAAAACTTCCCTCCAGTTGTGGCATTTCCTTTTATCGCACCGTTTTCATATATTCCCATATTTACCAGTTCAATAGCTCCACTGTGTTGTCATGCCAAGTTTCTTGACTTGCCGCATTTACAGATACACTGTACTTAAACGCAGATTACTGACATAAAGACTGTTCAAACAGACAAACAGAGATCACAGCACATAAGGGATGAAAATGCCAGACAAGACTGGTTTTTAGTGGTGCAGACAGAGCCGGACGTCACTGTGTTTGTGCACACGTCTGGATGGAAAGATGGAGTGATAGACTCCCTGCAGATAGAAGTGAGAGTGGCTAAGTGATCAAGAGAGGAGGAGAAGGAGGAGGTGCTGCTACATTCAGACGAACTGCATGCAAAGGGTGTTTGATGTAATCCAGGAAGTTAGTTCAGTAACTCCATCTCCCCATCCCTCCGACTAAGTGAAGGATCGCGTAAGGAGGGATGAAGGAGGCCCTTGTCTGGAGAGCCAGGGGTTTTCCACATCTGTCCTCCGCATTGTAGCCAGCCTCTCTAAACAGCCCAGGAGTCTGTTATGGCTGACTACATACACACACATACACACGCACACACACACACACAAACACACACACACACACACAGCAGCTACGTCTGAGTGAGCCTTGTGGAACGCTTTAACACTGATTGCAGTTAAGCGTTAAATCATCCATACTAAAGTTACCAGTGAGAGAAAAAACATCAGGGCACAATTCCGCCCCGAGAGATGTCTGCATTAGTGTGTGTGTGCGTGTGTATCGACGTGTGCGTGTGCATGTGCATGTTTGTGTGCATGTGTGTGTTTATGAAACGGCAGTCATGCAACACTTCGCTGCCTTCTGAAGGGATCCTTGTCTTTCTTTTTTTCTCTCCTCTGGAATGCTCTCTGACACGCACTCGCCTATTCTTTCTTTGAGGCATTTGACATGTTGCCTCCGCATCCCAACCTATCCCACACCATGATCTACGTACCCTCACCTTCAAAACTCTGGAGGGAGAAAAAAAATGGCAGCCCTTTCATACTTTCAGTGGGTAGGTGCCAAGTAAACAGGGACGCGTACATTCAACAACACATCCTCAAGAATAACTTGTGCACCACAGTTTCTCGGCTATATACAGTGAGGCCCAAGGCACCAAATGTAGGGAGGGTTCATTTCTGCTCACTTGTGCCCTCTGTGGGCAAAAAAACAACAGCTTTTAAACCAGACTCGAACAATAAATAATTTTAAGTATTAAATAGAGAATTAAGTGCCTCAACGCTTGAAATATGGTGAGGAAAATTATGACTTAAATTTTATTTTAAAAGGTTGTACTGTCATAATGCTTGTTTATCACACGAGACATCATTGCCCCTCACTAGACCTCAAGTCAGCCAGCGTCAAAGGATCAACTTTGTGTTCGTGCTTTGTTTTAGGTTTTTTTTTTTTTTTACTGGTTTCTACAACACTTTTTTTTCTAAAAGAATGAGTCAGTATTGACTAGCTTTTAGTAAAAAAATTAAATAATTTAAAAAAGACTGATTAAAATATTCTGTGACTGTTGTCGTTAATTTGCCACGCCAGCCTTGCCCGTCAAAGTCTGCGCGCACACCGAGTCCCCAACAAGAGAAAAGGCTACAACAGTCAACTAAGCTAATGACTGTCATTACGTCACCTTCCCAAACTCTTTTTCATATGACTTAGGCTATCTTCACACTACAGGTCAATTCAGATTTTTTTGCCCAATGTGACATGTATCTGATTTTTTCATGTCAATGTGAACAGTACAATTCAGATTTTTTTCATATTCGACCCAGGCCTCTTTCACACGTGGATATAAATCGGCTATGTATCCGACGCGAGTGCAGTATGGACGCTCACCGGGCGCGCATCCAACCTATACGTCATCAAAAGGCGACAAACGTCACAATTGTTCGACAAAACAGAAATGGCACAAAACGGCAACGGCGGACAAAGCAGCAGAAAACAGTCAGTGGCAAAAAGAAGATGCTTTAGAACTGATAAATATAAGTAAAGGTTGGCTTCGGTTGCACAAAATACTTGAAATCGCCACAAATACATCATGACGAGTTCTCTGCGAAGGGCCGCCTTTACTTCCATAAAAATGCCTCCTCACAGTTGTGCGCATGTGTGTGCCGTCACAGACGTGTTCACAGTTGAAGCCACGTTTGTTTCTGTAATGTGAACGACTGCATAAAAAGATGGGATTTGACAAAAATCCCAATTGGCCATCATGCCCTGCAGTGTGAATGTAGCCTTAGTATAACCTCTCACGCATGTGCAGAATGTATATTGGGTGAAGTTGTTGTGGTGTGTCCGCCATCGCTTTAACCGGCCCAAAGTGGCCGACTGTCGGCCAACACTCGGCTTGGTGTATCACTTGCCATGAGTGAGGACAAATAAACGATGAGGATATTAATCTGCAGACAAATTTACCTCAGTGGCTACTTTTTGCAACAATGCAGCACAGCGATCAATTTTTAACAAAACGCCTACACAAATCCATCCAACCTATTTTCACATACTGACTTTCAATCTTGAGGGGACATAATGCAGGAACCCCCTGTGGAGTGAGGGAGAGGTGGAGTTAGACATTTGACGTGTCAAATAAAGTTAAGATATTTGCTCTCAAGCTGTTTTCAACCCTATATATTGGTTAATAATTTGTGAAATAAAAAATCAAAAATAACACACCCCGTGAGGACAGACAAATAGTTTGTGGACTAATATGAAATTGGCCTTATTTGGACATACAGGGTTTCCGCCTCATTATTTGACTTCTGGAACAAATTCTTCTTAAAAACATCCATCCATCCATCCATTTTCTGTACCGCTTATCCTCAGAAGGGTCGCAGGCTTCTGAAAAACAATTGTCAATTGGAAATTCAGTTTTGAAAGTCAGAAATCAATCAGCGTCGCACAACAGACTGCAGTCGTGGTACCACGCTCCTGTAATTCCAATTTGTGAGGTCAGGCAACTTGCGCCACTCTTTCTTGTCTGAATCCATTTTACAGTAAAGCAGGCCGCACTATTGTTTCTTTCATTCTCTCTATTACAACCATTTTATACTCATCTCAGCAGGCTGACATGTCATTGTAGTGGGCGTCTGACAGTCAAACACATTTCAATGTAATTGCCGCCTCATAACGTCATAATTACCATAGACGCTGCAGCTCTCATTCCTGAGTGGCTTGGCAATAATGGGAGCGCTATAATGATAGGTGTGTTTCATGGTCCACACACACACGCACACACACACACAAGCACTCACACACGCACTCACACACGCACACACTCACATGCACACACACACACACACACAGCAAAAAACAGTATTGTTCCTGCCTGCCTACTCTGGCGCTGGTCCAGATTGCTTTTTTTTATTTGTCCATTTTTCTTCACTCACTATATCTGTATCTCACTTTATTCAATTAAAACTTTTAAACAATCTAATTGGAAACAACTGGCTTGAAAAATTAAATTACATAAACAAAACTATCCTGACAGATTACGTCTAATATTAGGCACCTGGGCCTTATTAGCTTGCAGTAATAACAGCCTCAAGGCACAGGGAGGACAGGGAGCAAACCAGTTTCTGCTGTATTAGCTTTGACTGGCCATGCAAGTAGACTGTAACTTGTGTGTCTATGTATGTGTGTGCGATTTTCTATAGGGGCTATACACCCCAAATAGGGCATGCAGTGTTTATTTATTCTCTATTAGTGCAGGAGCAGACATTATACCCAAAAGGGCTCAGCATAGCACCGTCCCCTTCCGATGTGGACTTTTTTCTTCTTCTTCAAACCTCCCTCCGCCCCACCCGATTAAGAACATATGGAAATGGATTAATGAAACTAGAGGTGAATGCATGTGAAGCACAGGTTTGGAAGGAAAGGTCAGCAACTTTCCTTGAGAGACGGAGAGAAGTATGGATTATTAACATGCCTTAATGCATTATCTGCCAGAAAAATACATTTAAGAGAGACAATGTTTGAGTTTGGCCAATTATTATACATTTTCAGGAAATATTTACTGCTGCCATGAATGACATCATGTAAAACTTCAATAAATGTAGAACAACCTTAGTTCAGTGAGCATCTAACAGAGGTTTTTTTAGACTGTTTTTATTTTCTGAGATGCCAAAGACGAAAAGTGTGATGATGACCATGGAAACTGAAATGGAGATTGTTGCAACATAGTGGAAAAACCTTTGTCGCTGTCGTGACTGCTCAGTAACAAAATCAATAAGATGTTCACCACAAATTAATATAAAGAATACAATAACAACTGAATGCATACCATAACCTTTCAGACTCACCTCCCAGCCAGATGCCTTTTTCTACATTCACTTCACGTCACACAGGGTGAGCGTATTTTATACTATGCAGTGACTTTTTTACACGTGTGACTGTGAAAAACGTTAAAAAGCAACATTCGTGATTCCTCTTTACGTTCTTCAACATGATTAATCAAAAAGAATGAAAAGAAATTAGTTTGATAACAGTGTAATTAAGTTGAAAGTCCCATACACACACTGTAGTAGTATTCGTATGTGTGTTTGTGACTTTAAAGGGCATGGCCGCCGAGCGGGTGATGTCAGAAGCTCTGGTCAAACATTTACCAAGCAATTAGTTCAGTTTAAGCTTCTCCATGCTCCTTGCGAGTCTTGTCATTTTGTTTTTCAATCAACGGCTGACATTGCATCGGCGACTGTCGCTCTCCTTTTTTTTTCAATTTCACTCGAGCGACGGAGTATCTGAAGCTGGCTCGTAATTAAAATGTAGACTCGCAAAAGCCACGGGTCGTAACTTGAAAAACTCTCTGGTTAGATCCATCGTAAGTCAAGGTACCACTGTATATCTTAATTATGCACTGGTTAACTTGTTTTGAAAAGAAAATTGTTACTGTACATTCCCCATCCAGTTAATGAATGTTAATAAGCAGCGTTCCAGAAGACATGAGGTTTAACCTTAGAGTTTCCATGGTGCAAGGTGCTACTGACCTCCAGTAAGCATTGGGTGGGCGTCTACAGTGGCATACACAGCCCATACCTGCTGTACAGTGTAGAGCAGCACTTTTGTTAGCTGCAGCTGTTGTCAAGGTCAAACCTTTATCTCAAACCTTCTCCCCTCAAACTTTCTCTCCCTCTGATCTCTGCCTGACCCTGGATCAGCCTCTTGCTGCCTGTCTTTCTTTGCCTCTACCACTCCTCTGCGTCTCTCCTTTTCTCCCCTGCTGCGGTTTCAACCCGTGTCATCACATCAGAGTCGACAGCTCTAATCACTGTGCAGGCTGTAAAACATGGCAGGGACTGACAGCAGGGCTCAGCATGCACACATATACAGACACACACACACACACACACACACACCTTTCCTTGACACGCATGTCCAGTTGCAGAAGCAGACACACTTTGGCGGGCACACACAATCGTTCACATACTAAACCCATTTACGCTAATGCGGGTGTGTGCGCAAACATATTCAAGGAGACTTCATCTTTCATCACAGCCTCTCCATCTTGGGTGTATTATCGCACCAGTTTCCCGCCTGTGTTCTTGTATAACCCTAAACACGGTGTTCCTGGAGGTGGAGGAACAAAGGAAGACCTGCCAATCAATGCCTGATCCGCCTAATCCTCAGGTAAGACAAGAGCTTTACGATGAAAGACTGTCACAGGCCAGACAGAGGAAAACACATGAGCAAGTGACCCTGCACATCTTCTTTTTTTTTTTTTCACAGTTACAATTCATTTAATGCATTGTGAGTGACCAAATTACAATCACAGATGAAATTTGAGGAACAGAAGAGGCAAATTACTGTAGGTTTTATGTGCAAAGCTGGATTCAAGGATGATAACGCACACATCACGATAAAACAAAACTGATATTAATATTTTTAGTGCTCATTTTAAATGTCTAATTACACACTTGCTTTCTTTGCTGTATTTGTTTAATCAGGCTGCATTTGTCCCATACAATTAGTTAAAGCAGGAAAAACTAATTTTATGTTTATTTTCTATAGACTCAGTGTCAAACTTAATCGCACAGAGGACTAAAACTCAAAGCATGCTTTAGGTCACTGGCTGAAAATCCTAAACATTTATTGAACAGACTAAAACTAACCCTTTTTTTAACATATATATATGCATCAAAACAGAAAGGATAGAATATTATCACCAAATAAATCAAAGTAAGTTTAAAATAACCTGACTCATTTTGCATAAAGATATCTCAAAATTATACATATTCAAAATATGAAAATGCTGAAAAAAACTGTGAAAATATAAAGAAAAATTTTGCTTTCCAGTAAAAGTTAAAATAATATTGTACTGAGCAAAAATATAAGAGATCTAAGACTTTTGCTACATACACAAAGGGCTGTTTTTTTCTCAAATTGTGTTCACAAATGTTTAAAATTGTGTTAGTGTGCACAAAACTACACATTTTAGAGTTACCTTCTATCCATCCATTTTCTGTACCGCCTATCCTCTCATGTGGACAATTAGAGGCACACCAATGCAATTTGTGAACACTATTTTAGAGGAATAGGCTTGTGGGCAAAAACCTTAGATCTTGATCTCATTAAAAATGGGAGCAAAAACAAAAGTGTTACGTTTATATTTTTGTTCAGCGTAAATCAAACTTGCCATTGCTGTTTTTGCTCTTATGGCAAATTGTCCGAGCTGAATCCTTGGCATATTTCCTTTGATGGACTGCAGGTGTTCATCAGTGATGCGACTCCTATATAATGCTTTGTTAATATTCATCAGAGAGAACAGCTGTCCACACAGATGTGTGATGTGTTGGTTAGAAGTGTGGGTAGGCTACTGTCGGTGGTGGACGAATGAGTACAGGAGTTGTGCTAAAGGGCAATAAGAAGTTGAGATGTTGTCACACCTTGTTGTTCCTGGTTTGCTTTAAAGAAACAAATATAACGTGCTACCAAAGATAGAGAGGGTCAATCTCTGCGGGTAGTCTATCGTTCTGTACGGCACTTGTTGCGCTGCATTATGGAATTTGTGGTTTGCGTGTCCTTGGCGTCATTAAAAAAATATTGTGGTGCGTTGGGTAGGGAGGCGATTCCCTACATGATTTTCTGTACTTACAATGGTCAGGTTTTACTGTTATCTTTGTGTTATTTTGCACTGACATTGTGTAATACAGTAGCTAATGTGGTTTCATTTCTAGTTGTGTAAAGTACAGTACTGTTAAATTGTTGCTTCTTTTGGTGGCGGTAAATCTAGCACCCTCATTTAAAATGTAATTAATGCCACTTTGGTCGCTAGCACAGTAAGCAGAACACTTGCCTCTTTGTGAAACACCACTGAACACTGCAGCACCGGCCTTCATTTGCTCATCACGTCTCCGTGCGCTGGATGTAATTGTCATGAGTTTGACACATGATAGAGACAAGGTTTGAGAGCAAGGTAATTAAAATATTTGGCTATTTATGAGTTTTATTATTCAAGGCAAGAAAATCTGCAAATTCGGTCAGTATTCAAAATAATTTGAGTCAGCTCCAAGGAGGAGGATGGACCAGTACCTCTCAAGGCTAGTCTGATTGTAGCTGAAGTGGGCTGGTGTCCTTGTGCGGACCAATACTTGTATTATTTTTTTTTTTTAAATATATTATTCTTTGTGTTTATAAAACTGTATGTGCGTGTTGATGCATTGCTGTTTTCATGTGTGTGCATGTCCATTAATGGGAATAATAAAAAAAAAAATTGTATTGACACTCACTGTGGACCTTATACAAAAGAAATCGAATTTCAGTGTTAGTAATTTATTAAGGACTTTTCTGTATTCATCATAGCAACAAAATCACATCCTCAATAGAGGATGTATGCTTGAAAAGTTTAAAAGGTTTTTATTCACCCAAACTCAGATAAGAAACATAAAAAATAAAACGGTTCAAGGGAACAGGTAATATTGTCAAATAAAACTCTAAGCACAAACGGTCACAACGTACTCAGAACTTTCGCTACAAATATTAATAAAAAATGTTTAGAAAAAACACAAAAAATACCTGTTGACAAAGATGTGAACCGATTAAGTTATATCAGATTGTTTGTCCTTGAGCGTTATTGTAGTAGACAATAACATCAATACATCCCCTTAAAAAAATATAGCCACAAGGAAAGTGAGATCTTTCCACACCTGAGCTCAAGACAGAATTTCACCAGCCTTCAGTCAGTGAAAATACCTTAAACTCCCATTCAAGGAGAACCATGTGGAACGTCTGCATGGCGCTGCCGATGAAGGAGCAAGGCTATATTTTCGGAATATTTAAAATGCCATAAATTGACAGCATCGCGATGTTTACTACACCAAGAGTGGCCATTATACGATGTATTGATATATTGTAATGTATTGATTGTAGAGCGCCAAAGAAGGATTTCAAGGAGCTAACAGTTGTACGCATAGAAAAACATTGACATGAGATTTTCTCACTGACATTGAACCATAATATTTTTCCTGGAAGATAAGGCACATTGCGGACAGTGTGATGCGCGTATCCTTTTCAATGAGGCCCTGAAGGCGTGTGTGCGTGTGTGTGTGTGTGTGTGTGTGTGCGTGCGTGCATGTGTCGCATAGAGGTTGACTTACCACCCTGGCCCCTGGGTAGAGGAGGGGGGGTGTAAGGTGATGGCAGTAACTCACTTGCAACCTGATCAAGCAGGCATAAATCTTCTGAAGCCATCCTTTTTCCTAACTCACGTACACGCGCACACACCCACGCACACCCACACATGCATGCTTGTACGCACACGCACAGCAAGGCAGTATATCAGCTTCTCTGTGTGTGTCTCCCCCATCATCTGGCCATTAGACAGTAATGGCCGCCAAAGCAGAGTAGGGTTTCCCTGTGGGCTCAATACAACTGCATTTATTAGACGCAACAGACGCACCATCCTGCCTCTGCCACTCAGCGCACATACGGAGGGGGATGAGGAGGTAGCGCAAACAGGCGGCGGTACACGGGAGGGGCAGGGCTGGCTGACGGATCAAGTCAAAAGTTCAACTGTGTGTCCCATCTTAATTTATCTAGCACAGTGGTGTCCAGAATTTTTTCCTCCCGATGGCCACATATTGAAAAAAAAGGAAGGATGCCAGGGTCACTTTTCCATTCTTCAATTTTACATTTATTTAACATGTTAAAACCAATCTATCAAGCACTGATATAGTTTTTATTTTTTTTTAATATATATATATATATATATATATATATATATATATATAAAACGCTGCTATGTCACAGCTTTCTGTTCAAGGTGATAGGGTAAATAATTCCATTTTCCAGGATTTGGGTGCCCCGACAATCCACTAGATCGATCTGAGCAGCAGCCAAATCACATGACTACATTCAAAAACAAAATATACACAATCTGTAGTAGCTCAGTCTGAGTGTATCTCATGTCTGTTACTGTAATTGCATACAGTCCCTTCCAAAAGTATTGGAACGGCAAGGTCAATTAATTAAGGACCCTCCCCACCCCGGTCACCGGCTCTTCCAGCTCCTTCCCTCAGGTAGGCGCTACCGATCATTGCAAACTAGAACTAGTAGACATTCCAACAGCTTCTTCCCTCTTGCAATCAACTTCTTAAACAGCTAACTTACAATTCCATTACAACAAGCTGGCAATTTTTTTTTACTTGAGTTCGTGTCACATTTCTGTGGGGCCAATTATGTATTATGTATTACTCGTGCACTCACTGTAGTTGTCTCGCCGTGCTGCACTATTTGCATATAGTGGCCACTCATGCCAGAGTAGCATCTGCTCCATTTGCACACTGATTGAGGAGTATCTGTAACATTTGCACAACCATTGTCCCAGATTATCGCACTACTCGTCACTTTAAACCGCATACACTCCTTGAAGTCTCAGTGCCCTTTGCACAATGGTCATTGCACCGGACTATTGCGATATTAGCCATTCGAACTGCTCTAAGTGCTAGAGGACTCTGCATCTTTTTGCACAATTGTTGTTTGTTGTTGTTTTTTGTCAATGTCTTTATGTCTCCAAAGTGTTCTGTAAATTGACTGTCTGTTGTACTAGAGCGGCTCCAACTACCGGAGACAAATTCCTTGTGTGTTTTGGACATACTTGGCAAATAAAGATGATTCTGATTCTGATTCTGATTCTGAATTTGTTTTTGTTGTATACTGAAGACTTTTGAGATCAAAAGATGAATATGAGATAAAAGTCCAGAATTCCAGCTTTTATTTCATGGTATTTACATATAGATTAGATGTCCCGAAAAAGAAAGCAACTACTGGTGTATTGAGGCACAGACACTGAACAGGTTGGCCAAGGGTATCAACAGCAGTTGATGATAGAAACATTGTGAGTGCTGTGAAGAAACACCCAAAGACAACAGTCAGTGACATCACTGCCAACCTCCACAGGGCAGGGGTGAAAGTATCACAATCCACTGTTCGAAGAAGACTTCGAGAGAAGAAATATACAGGCCATACAACAAGATGCAAACCACTAGTTAGCAAAAAGAATCGGAAGGCCAGATTGGATTTTGCAAAGAAATACATAGATGAGCCACAAATGTTTTGGAACAAAGTGTTATGGACTCGTGAGACGAAGATTAACCTCTAGCAAAGTGATGGACTGGCCAAAGTATGGGGAAAGAAAGGATCTGCTTATGATCCAAAACACACAAGCTCCTCTGTGAAGCATGGTGGAGGTAATGTCATGGCTTAGGCTTGCGTGGCTGCTCCTGGAACGGGCTCACTAGTCTTTATTGATGATGTAACTCATGATGGTAGGAGCAAAATAGTTTCTGAAGTCTATAAAACCATGTTGTCTGGCAATTTACAGAAAAATTTATTCAAACTAATCGGCAGACGCTTCATCATGCAACAAGACAATGACCCAAAACACACTGCCAACACAACAAAGGACTTCATCTGTGGGAAAAAGTGGGAGGTCTTGGACTGGCAAAAGTCAGTCACCAGATCTTAACCCAATAGAGCATGCATTTTACCTCCTGAAGAGGAGACCGAGCCCCCCAGAAACAAACAAGAACTGAAAGAGGCTGCAGTAAAGGCCTTGAAAAGCATTTCAAATTAAGAATGCAACTGTCTCGTGAAGACAATGGGTCGCAGGCTTGATGCAGTTATTGCAAGTAAGGGTTATGCCACCAAATATTAAATGTTTTTCCCTTTGTTAATTTAATCATGTCTGTTCCAATACTTCTGCTCACTTGAAAAGTAGGTGACTTCAAACAAACAGTGCTGTGTCCTGGGTTAGGCATCATTTTAATTTGAGCGATTCCGGTTCATCATTTTGATTCCGGTTGTAAACGATTCTCAATTTCGAATCTTTTAGGGGGCTAGTTCCAAAAAATGTGCATGGTTTAAATAAAGGGTGTCCAAATTATTAACGTCCATTTTCTTAGCAGTCCGCCACATAGACTAAAATGAATATTTGACTCGGGGTTCTTTATGACCAGTATCAATATCAAACCAATGAAGTAAAAGGTAATGTGTGTGGAATGAACCCAATTGACTTAATATTCATTAATTAATGTTGCAGCTAAAAGTTAAATAAAGCATTGTAAAATAGTTATTTGGGGCTGTTTTCTCATTTCAAATGGTTTACATGTGCAAGTTCTAACTTGACTTCCTGTTTTAAGCTTGTAGCCATTTATTTTGAAGGTAAAACAGTAACTTCACACGACACAGGTGAATTTTGAAAACGAAAGTAAACCTAATGCCTGCATCAGACTACAAGACAAATTTGGTCTTTCCCGATTGCAATATGTCAGAGTACTGGCATAAAATCTTGCCGTATCTCGGGCAGACAGTGGCAAAACTACACAACATGTATTCCAATGCCACCGCATCCCATATTTTACGATCACCGGGCTTTTTCTTGTCAAATAAAACACTGTTGGACAGGCGGAACCAGAAAATGGACCGCTCGGAGCGGGAGGGAGCACGTCAGACTTCTACACATCACGAAAGCCTGCTTTGCACATTATAATCTTATTCCAAATGTTGCACTGAGGTGACTGGTCATTAATTTTAACAAAGTTAAGACATACTTTTGTTCACGGCCGCCATTGGGCACAAGCACATCTTTATGCGTGTTCTTCTTTATTGGTTTTCGCAACTTTCTTCTTCTGGGTCAGCGGACTGTAGACATCGAGATTGGAAACCATCCATCCATCCATTTTCTGAGCCGCTTTTCCTCACCAGGGTCGCGGGCGTGCTGGAGCCTATCCCAGCTATCATCGGGCAGGAGGCGGGGTACACCCAGAACTCGTTGCCAGCCAATCGCAGGGCACATACAAACAAACAACCATTCGCACTCACATTCACACCTACGGGCAATTTAGAGTCCCCAATTAATGCATGTTTTTGGGATGTGGGAGGAAACCGGAGTGCCCGGAGAAAACCCACGGAGGCACGGGGAGAACATGCAAACTCCACACAGGCGGGGCCGGGGATTGTACCCCGCTTCTCAGAACTGTGAGGCTGACGCTCTAACCAGTCGGCCAGCGCCGCCGAGATTGGAAACCGAAATCTTTAAATTCCGGTTCCAATGGGGTATCGATTCTTGATGCCCAACCGGAGTCCTGAGTTGTTTAACACATCTAGATGTAAATACCATGAAATAAAAGCTGGATTTCTGAACTTTTGTCTCATACAGGAAGTCCTCGCGTTACGACGTACTCGACCTACGACGTTTCGACTTTACGACGCCTGTGCCTCGTCCGCCATTTTGTCCCAGCACCATAGTGTTTCTGCTTAGCTAGTGCATAGTGCTTGTCTGTGTTTGTGCGCCAGGAGTATCTTTGCCTTTTTTGCCCTCCTTTTTTCACACTCTCAGCGGTAATGGTACGTACAGCATCTTATTTTTTAATTTTAATGTATTTTAGTTTCTTCATACGAAGTGTTAACCTTTCTTGCTACGGTCACCTGACCGTGGTCTGGAGACGCAGGGGGTTAACTCCCTTCTCTCGTTGCACAGCTGAGCTGGGTGGCGGCAATAATAAAGGCACGCAGCACCGATTTGCTGCTTTAATGGCTTTATTAGCTCCTCTGCACATTCAACGTCAATGGGTCCTCCGCTAATCGCTACTCTTCCACGGTCACTACACTTGCTACTGTACACACTCGCACCGGCGCACACTCCTTCCTCCTTCACAATGAGCTTGCTGTCACAATCACGTGGGACAATACCCGTAACAGAAGTATTTCGCCGTAAATTTTAAATTTAACGGTGAAATCCGACTTACGCGGAAATGCGTGTTACGTCGCCAGCGTAGGAACGGAACTCGTTCGTAAATCAAGCACTTCCTGTATTCATATTTTTATCCATCCATCCATCCATCCATCCATTTTCTGAGCCACTTCTCCTCACTAGGGTCGCGGGCGTGCTGGAGCCTATCCCAGCTGTTATCGGGCAGGAGGCGGGGTACACCCTGAACTGGTTGCCAGCCAATCGCAGGGCACATAGAAACAAACAACCATTCGCACTCACAGTCATGCCTACGGGCAATTTAGAGTCTCCAATTAATGCATGTTTTTGGGATGTGGGAGGAAACCGGAGTGCCCGGAGAAAACCCACGCAGGCACGGGGAGAACATGCAAACTCCAAACAGGCAGGGCCGGGGATTGAACCCGGGCCCTCAGAACTGTGAGGCTGACGCTCTAACCAGTCGGCCACCGTGCCGCCAAATGTCTTCAGTCTCCAAGAAATACAAAGGAATTGACCTTGTCGTTCCAATACTTTTGGAGGGGACCATATCTCCTAGCTCCCAGTTCCTCAATGGTTCAACTCAATCAAACTTTTTTTGTCATCGCTTTTCATACAAAGAAAAAGCAACTCAAAGTGCTTTAAAAATATATATAAATATAAAATATTTATAATTATAATTAAAATATAATTAAAAATATAACTAGAGCTGCAAGCAGCTTTGAACGGGCCGTCGCACTCCTGACCACGTTGGGGTACAGACAGTTTTGGTTACTGGCATGTTGGGGTACTAGGCCATTGGGGATCAATAGCCTGTTCATTTTGGCGGCACTTCCTGATCATTTTGGGGCCTCGACATTGACATAAAAATGGACGTGTACCAGCTGGATTGTAAACAGAGTATGACTTTTAATTAAACATAGAGGACTCCTGCTATTTCCAGGGGATATGGGCTGAGTCCAACCACAAATAGCGAAAAAGTGAGTATTACTGCCTATAATAGTTTAAACAGTAAATTCGAGGTGTGTCAGAAAAGTTCCAGCCCTACTGTCACAAAATACAATATATCAACCCCAAACTACAAATTTTTCCCAAGTTTTCCCCTGAATGTTAGTGCCCTGGAGTGTATAACTGTGACCTCATCTCTCTGGAGCCATTAAACTTTTTTCCACATCCTTTTACATATGTATTCTCTGTGTCAGGTCATCAAGCAATGAGCAGAGTGACTGATGAGGAGACCAATAAGACCAAATCTGCTCGGGAGAGTCATCACTGGTGATGTCATAGATTGCAGAAACCAAATGCAAGAGTATTCAGTGGAAGAGTCCCACATTGCCAAGGCCGAAGAAAGCAGGAGAGTCGAAGTCCAAAATCAAATTCAAAATTGATTGCTTTCTTCGATGTGGGGGGCATCCTCCACTGCAAGTCCTTGCCACAAAAGTGATCAACCAGAATGTCTACAAAGAGATTCTGTGCCATTTGCTATGTTCAGTGTATGAGAAAAGGAGAGAATTGTGGCAGGACAACTAGTGGCTGCTTTACCATGACAACGCACCTGCACACAATGCTCTGAACATCCAACAGTTCCTGGCCAAGAAGAACATCTAGATGGCCTTGAGAACGAAGAATCCCTTTAGAAGTGCATGAAGAAGGAGAATTATATAAATTGTCATGACATTCATGCATTCTCAGGCAATCTGACCTCTGCTTTTAACCCATTACAGTAGTGAACATCCCAAAAACATACAGTTTGTGGCACACACTGGAGCAAGGGGCAACTTTAGTGCCAAGGGAGCAGTTCAGGGTGTCAGTGTCTTGCTCAAGGACACCACAGCCACAGTGGGAGTCCGATTATCCTATAAAAGTGGCAGTTGCCCTGCACATTCATCATAAATGCAGGACAGAGACACGTATCACTGAGATTGCTTCTGTTGCTGCGCTACCCCTATGTTACAATAAATTACATTTCTGTTCATCATCACATTTCCTCTGTCCCCATCACTGATATAATTCTTTGGTGGCATCACATAAAACAGTAAAAAGACAAAGAAAAAGAAAAACACACTTGGTGGAATACATTTTTTAGGACAGCCATACACCGAGCAACGGACGGAAGTGGACAAAAGTGGACAAACAATTTTCGGTCTCTGTCGGTCATTCTGACCCCTGCACATCTAGCAACTCGCTGCAACAGCAGCAACAACAACAACAACAAAAATGGACGGTTTGAGCCACAGTGCTGTGAAAGAGTATTTGACCCCTTCTCAAATTCTTATTTATTTGTGTAGTTTTCCCAGTTTAATACTTAGATCATCAAAAAAATTTAAACACCAAACAATAACCCAAGTAAACATGAAAAAGTAACTCCCTCTAAACTTAGTAACTGGTTGGCCATCCTCAGCAGCAACTACTTAAATCATCTGGCAATGAGTCTTTCATATCTACGTGGCGATGCTTTGTATTTTTGGCCACTCTTCCTTGCAGAATTGTTTTAATTCAGCAACTGGAAGGTTTTTGGCCATGAACAGTCTTTTTAAGGTCATACCACAGCATTTCAATCAGATTCAAGTCCGGACTTTTATTAGGCCACTCCAAAACCTTCTTTTTTTTCTTTTTTTTTTTAAGCCATTCAGAAGTTGAGTTGCTGGTGTGTTTTGAATCGTTGTCCTGCTGCAAAACCCATGTGTACTTCAGCTTGTGGTCACAAACTGATGGACAAACACTCTCCTTCAGGATTTTCCATTAAAGAGCAGAATTCATGGTTCCATCAATCACAGCACATCGCCCAGATCCCGAAGAAGCTTAGCAGCCTCAGACCATCACACTACCATCACCGTGTTTGAATTTTGGTATGATGATCATTTTCTGAAATGCTGTGTTAAATTTACGCCAGATGAAACAAGACACACACTTTCCAAAACATTATTTTTTTTTTTGTCAAAGATCATGTGATAAAAGCTGGCATTTTGATTGGCTATGCGCTTGCAACATTTGGAATCACAGCCAAACTTATTACAGACGATCGGCAAATAATGAAAAGTAGTTGCAGAACCCCATACACAGCATGACTCAATTGTTCAGTGGCGTCCGGTCATGTCACGATGTATGACTCACAACAACATTTGTGAAGTCTTGCGTGATGCACTGAGGTCTCTTTTAACATCAAGCATGACACGGGTTTGAACTCTACCTTTTTGTGCAAGCGTTGAAGCATATTTTCCCAGAAGATTTTTGTTCTACTCCAAACTGCACGACCACTGTATCTCAAGTGGCTAAAGTTCTGCAAGTCTGATTTGTGAGTGTGGGATGCACAGGTGCTGTGAGGAATGTTAATGACGTTCTATTCAAGGGTGTCAGTAAGCCATGACAGTGTGCCCGTGAGCCACCACAATGAAACCAAAGCAGCTAAGTGGAATCCATTCATAGCTCATGTCACTGTTTACACCTGTGCTCTCTGGATATGGGTACAGTCTACATTCAATTTATTTTATTTTTTTTGTGCAGCAACTTCACTGTGGTCATTACTTTTTGAGCTCAAATATGGGCCACCTTTGGGTAGCTACTTTCTTTATATATTGTACATAATATACTTCAAACCACAATAATGGTCCCACGAGAGCTTTGAGATAGCATGTTAGGACCCATCACCACAACCCACAACAACACTGCTCAACAGCTGTAACAAAACCCTCCCAAACCCAACAGACCGGTTCAAAGCAGAATTAAAGAATTAAACCTTTGCACCCCATACAACTGTCCTATCTCATGAAGTCCAGTACTTCCTGTATTTTTAATATTTACTGCCTCTTAGAAGTGCATGTAAAAACTATGTGAAGTGAGGCAACATTCAAATCTTGCTAGTGGTTTTAAAACTGCAAACTCCTCCTTTCATTTCCAGAGCAGCTGTCATATAACCTGTACCGACTGTACAGGCGTCTAATACAAGTTTAAAGAAAAGTTTCTGACTAAAAACTTTACTGTATAATTAGTTTGTTAGCATGCTTTATAAAATTCATTTGTGTATCCAATTGATCATTAATGGTATTGCTCAGTGTAATTTCATGGCACAGTAAGTTCTATTTATCGCTTATCCTCCCATGGAGCCCACCGTCTCGTCGACTGGGAGTTGCGGTGGTGGCGGACAGTCAGGCTTTCCGACTTTCTCGAGCCCCATCTACCACTCAACTCAAAAATCCATCCATCCATTTTCCGAGCCGCTTCTCCTCACTAGGGTCGCGGGCGTGCTGGAGCCTATCCCAGCTGTCATCGGGCAGGAGGCGGGGTACACCCTGAACTGGTTGCCAGCCAATCGCAGGGCACATCGAAACAAACAACCATTCGCACTCACAGTCATGCCTACGGGCAATTTTTTAGAGTCTCCAATTAATGCATGTTTTTGGGATGTGGGAGGAAACCGGAGTGCCCGGAGAAAACCCACGCAGGCACGGGGAGAACATGCAAACTCCACACAGGCGGGACCGGGGATTGAACCCGGGTCCTCAGAACTGTGAGGCTGACGCTCTAACCAGTCGGCCACCGTGCCGCCCAACTCAAAAATAAGAAAGAAAATCAACGATGCTTACGTTCTTCCTGACATGGTTTATTGTGTCTGGGAGCCATTCCTCTGTGCCATTTGTTTGTTGTAATTATTATACACATATTGATCCTCTCGTAGCGTCAGCCTCACAGTTCTGAGGACCGGGGTTCAATCCCCGGCTCCGCCTGTGTGGAGTTTGCATGTTCTCCCCGTGCCTGCGTGGGTTTTCTCCAGGCACTACGGTTTCCTCCCACATCCCAAAAACATGCATGTTAGATTAATTGAAGACTCTAAATTGCCCGTAGGTGTGAATGCGAGTGCGAATGGTTGTTTGTTTGTATGTGCCCTGCGATTGGCTGGCAACCAGTTCAGGGTGTACCCCGCCTCCTGCCCGATGATAGCTGGGATAGGCTCCAGCACGCCCGCGACCCTAGTGAGGAGAAGCGGCTAAGAAAATGGATGGATGGATGGATGATCCTCTCGAAACGTTTATTGGCCCATCTCACCCAAATTTATTATTTGTTTTTTTTCTTTTTTTGTACTAAAACTCTTAATTTGAGTAACATGACTGAAAGTTACAAGAGTGACTTTTTAATCATGTTTAGCAAATAATGAATTATAGTCATTTAGCATTTATGCTAGTAGCATATTGACATTAAGCACATTAAGGTGATTCACTCACATTGACACCTACGGGCAATTTAGAGTCTTCAATTAACCTACCATGCATGTTTTTGGGATGTGGGAGGAAACCGGAGTGCCCGGAGAAAACCCACGCAGGCACGGGGAGAACATGCAAACTCCACACAGGCGGGGCCGGGGATTGAACCCGGGTCCTCAGAACTGTGAGGCAGATGTGCTAAATGTAATACTCAATTTTCAACTTTTACAAAAGCATACAAATAAATACACCTCTATTTTTTCATTACATTTTTTTAAAACATTATTTCTGGTCCCCTGTCTTTCATGAGCTATCAGAATGGGCTGAATTTTTGCCTTGTGACCTTTTTTACAACCCCAATTCCAATGAAGTCAGGATGTTGTGTTAAACATAAATAAAAATAGAATACAATAATTTGCAAATCATGTTCAACCTATATTTAATTGAATACAAAGACAAGATATTTAATATTCAAACTGATAAACTTAATTGTTTTTAGCAAATAATCATTAACTTAGAATTTTATGGCTGCAACACATTCCCAAAAAAGCTGGGATAGGTGGCAAAAAAGACTGAGAAAGTTGAGGAATGCTCATCAAACACCTGTTTGGAACATCCCACTGGTGAACAGGCTAATTGAGAACAGGTGGGTGCCATGATTGGGTATAAAATGAGCTTCCCTGAATTGCTCAGTCATTCACACGCTAAGATGGGGCGAGGTTCACCTCTTTGTGAACAAGTGCATGAGAAAGTAGTCGAACAGTTTAAGGACAATGTTCCTCAACGTACTACAATTGCAAGGAATTTAGGGATTTCATTATCCATAATAAGCCATTTATCAACAGCACCCAGAAAACGCCGCCGGCTTTTCTGAGCCCAAGCTCATCGAAGCTGGACTGATGCAAAGTGGAAAAGTGTTCTGTGGTCCGGACGAGTCCACATTTCAAATTGTTTTGGGAAATTGTGGATGTCGTGTCCTCGGGGTCAAAGAGGAAAAGAACCATCCGGCCAGCATCTGTGATGGTATGGGGCTGTGTTAGTGCCAATGGCATGGGTAACTTACACATCTGTGAAGGCACCATTAATGCTGAAAGGTACATACAGGTTTTGGAGAAACACATGCTGCCATCCAAGCAATGTCTTTTTCATGGACGCCCCTGATTATTTCAGCAAGACAATGCCAAACCACATTCTGCACGTGTTACAACAGTGTGGCTTCGTAGTAAAAGAGTGCGGGTACTAGACTGGCCTGCCTGCAGTCCAGACCTGTCTCCCATTGAAAATGTGTGGCGCATTATGAAGCGTAAAATACGACAACGGAGACCCCGGACTGTTGAACAGCTGAAGCTGTACATCAAGCAAGAATGGGAAAGAATTCCACCTACAAAGCTTCAACTATTAGTGTCCTCAGTTCCCAAACGTTTATTGAATGTTCTTAAAAGAAAAGATGATGTAACAGAGTGGTAAACATGACCCTGTCCCAGCTTTTTTGGAACGTGTTGCAGCCATAAAATTCTAAGTTCATGATTATTTGCTAAAAACAATAAAGATTGTCAGTTTGAACATTAAATAGCTTTTCTTTATAGTGTATTCAATTAAATATAGGTTGAACATGATTTGCAAATCATTGTATTCTGTTTTTATTTGTTTAACACAATGTCCCAACTTCATTGGAATTGGGGTTGTACTACTGAAGCCATCATAGCGCTTTTATCATGTTGCCTCTTGTAAGCCGTCCATCCAGTTTCCTCACTCGGGTTGCGGGTGAGCTGAAGAACTTTTAGATCGTCATTGCTCTTCTGTGTTTTTACTCTAAGCTGCATCAACAACTAAATTTCCTCATTAATAAAGGTTGTCATTTCCAAATGCAATACTAAATACAATGTGTTTGTTCAATTAAAATGTTTACGGTATTGTAGTGGTACATGCGGCTGCATTTCATGCAGAGGGTGAGGGTTTGATTTCCGATCAGTTCCTCATTACATAGCAAATAAAAAATAAAAATAAAAACAATAGGTGGAGAGAAAAATTGCAGGAAAAAAATGCTCGATAATCGCTGGTTGAAGTAGATGTTTTTATAATACTGTTTGGTTTGATTTACATTTTGAAATGTACTGCAATCCTTTGACATTACACCTTGGGAAGCTGTCCACTCACCGCCATAGTTTTTTATTTTCTTAATGATGCACTGATGTACAATTCAGCATGATGTTCCAGCAATTGCCCCTATCTGGAAGATAAAAATGCATTGTGTTATGGCAAAAGAATTGGGGCAGAGAACTGAATTATGGAATTATATCAAACAAAGATGTGAAATCATGAAACACCTGATACTAGATCAGAGATTACGTCTTGTTCAGGTTCCACGGGTGAGTCTCTCCTTTCCCCCCTCACTCCACCCATACTTCTTTTGCAGGGACACTGGGACGTACATTATGTCAGTGTCATGCAAAATATGTGTGAATGAGCTGTAATTCCCTTAGTTTAAGTCCCTTATTTCCATTTTGTCATGTTTGAGCGCCTGCCATGCTTTTGAACAAACACTGACATAATTAAAATGCAAATGCAGTTTGGATGGTGGAGGCCACTGAGGGAGATCTCTGTGCTGATATGCAAACAAGAGGAAACGCATGCACACACACACACACACACACACACACAAAGACATAGACAACTGTGAGTCAATATGGCAAACATTCACAAAGGTTTGAGAAGTGATTGAGTACAGTGTGGGTGCATTTTTGTTCTATGACTGTCTGAGTGTACTGTTGTGAATGCTCAACTCCATGGTTCCTGCCCTTTATTAAGAAGGGGCGGGGTAGCGGCCTTCACTCCGGGGCCCCTGCAGAAGCCCAGGAAGTGTGTAAGTAGGTTAACCCAGAGGCCCAGTCAAAGCCTGTGGAATGGATAAGTGGGTCACCCACCCTCAGCTGAACACTCAAGGATCCACTCTGACTCCTCTCCCTTTTGATTATTAGAGCTGGTCTAATGTGTGAGGAGACCTAAGGAAGGAGCATGCCACTCTTCTCTGCAGGAATGAGGGAATATTGTCGCCATGTGTGCGTGTATGAGCTATATACCGCTGCAACTAAAAATGAAAATGCTAATTGGGCCTTGAAGATTCAGAAAATGTTTTTTTTTTTTTTTTTATAAATTGAGACTACATAACAAAAACATGTTCCTGAGGTGGTAAAGTAAACTAGAAATGTGGGTGCGAAAGTTCAGATGCTGGCCAGGTTGTGTAAGGAGTAACAGGACTGTGAACAAATATGTTTTAGTTCCAAAAACAAGACAAATTAAAAGAGTAGACATCCCAATGAAGTGTATGTTATTGTCTTTGTTTTATTATGCTGATTATTGTGCATCGAGGGTAAATTCAACTACCATGCAACCCAAACTATTGATTGAAAGTGAGGTAAATCTGTTAAAATATGCTATTTATTTGCCTGTATATCTTTATACCTTTATCCCGTAATAGTATTTCTGTGCAAAACGGGAGGTTTTTTTTAATACTGCCTCTGTGGCTATTTGTATTTTTTGATGGGTATTTCTTGAAAATTACAGTCAGACAGAACAGGTTTTGAGAGGGGAAAGACAGAGCGAAAAGAGAGGACAGAGAGAAAAATAAGCACAGGTAAAGACAGGATGCTAGCTGTACAAATAACAAACAAAAATGAAAAAACTAAACATATAACTACGACAACTTTAAATTGGAGTCGGGTTTGATACGGGACAGAAGTGCTGAACCCTGTGAGGGAGGAACAGGACAAGTTAGGATAGGATACGATAGGACTGGGACAGGATGGGAAGAGAGCAGGGGAGGGGTCGTGAACCCGGCAGTGCAATTGGACTATAGTGGGAGTGGTTATGTAATATCTAAACACCTGTAGAAAGTGGCTGCAAGTGAATGGACAGTCCATGAAGCGTGCAAAGTCATAGGAGTTGTTTATAGCAATTAAGGCAAGGCCCCACACCAAGCAACTAAGTACTATGGGTGTGTGTCTATGAATACATTCAAGTGAATTGACACTGTCACACGTGCACAATAAATGTCAGAAGTGTCTTGGCGTTGCTGTGCAGGCCCAATGAGGACCCTCTGAACCTCTCCTTGCATGCCTGCAAGAGTTTATATATATATAAGATCTCAACAAATACTCAAATGTTTCGAGTACTTCGAATACAAAAAATGTTTGCGGAATTTTCTCTGCTGATTTAACTCGCTAACCTGCTAGTCCTCCCATTTTGATTGAGTTCGAATTATGTGTATACGCCTTTAAGAGGGCGGGGGTGACGAATGTGACGCAAGTATAAGGAAAAGTCATTCTGGGATTAGATGCTGTTGGCATGAGTTGTGGCTGACAGCACCTCGTAAATTTGTGATTTTCTTGTGTTGCCGTATGGTCAGTAAAGCGACTGAAAGTACATTAGCGACTCCCTTCCTCCTTGACCACTTCCGACGGCATTACAATACTATTGGTATATACAGTAGCTGCCTATTAATGGCACAAAAGAGGTCATTGTCAAACTGAGACATCTCACTGTGTTTAACACGCACCCTGAATACGTTATGTCACGTTATAGTCCGCACACTGTATTATGGCTAGTGTACTAGCATTGTATCTGCAAGTGGCTACATTTTGAGTCAAGGATTGTAGGTGGAAAAAAACAAAGATTGCGAGTGTACATGTGTTTTCTTGCCTCACTGGAAATGTTTCTCGACAAGAAAATACAGTTTGCTGCTCAGTGTAAATTTAAGAAACTAAACATTTGATAATTTAAAAAAAGGAAAACAATTAGTCGTTCAGTTTAAGTGAAATGGCTTATTTTTACTTGTGTATTCATTACTAGTCTTTAATTAAGCAAAAATAAAATACAAAATACTCGATTATTCAATAAAGGTTTTCGTAGAATAATCGAATACTAAAATATTATAGTTCTAATATAGTTCTATTATGGCTGAGAGTCTGTCTAAATTTACGACATGTACCGTCAGTAAATGATGTGTCTTGTTCATTGACATGCCTCGTTTTACTCTCTACTACTGCAAGCTAGCAATTGTCTGCTATTGCCCAAATTGAAGTAAAATTTCACTTCAGCATTTTAAACTCCATTCTATTTACAATACAGTAACGCACGCTGATATAAAAAATAATAATAATAATCTGATTACTATTTTCTAATAAATAACGCTGTGACAAAGCTCGTCACCTCAAAAAGCCACAAATTGAGGCACGCATTATCAACAACACACAAACGGCTCCCACACAAACCAACAGAGCCGCATAACACAGCAACACAGACGAACCACCCCTGAGGTAACAGCCAAAATAAAGATCTTATTACATCAGTTTCTCTCTCTCTCTCTTTCTCTCTCTCTCAAGCATGCATGCAGGTATTCACGCACACACAAACACACACAGCACACACAGACACACACTCACACACACACAGTGGCTTGTCAGCTGCCAGACCCTGACGTCTCCTTTCATGTCGGCCAGGCCTCCGAGAGGAACTGAGAGATGCTGAGGGGTGTGCCAAGCCTCCCAGGGCTTTGAGCAGTGTTTGATTCCAGCTAGATAATAGCTGGTTCACTGTCAGCTTCCAGGATGATCAGTTAAATCCTTAATCACTGCCTGTCCACTTGTGTGACGGTTATTTTTGGACTTCTTTTCTGGACCTTCTCTTCCCTCTTCTCACCCCACCCGCTAAGAAAAGTAATCCCACAAGAGAAGCAACAGGAGGGGGAAAAAAATCATGTTGTGGAAGGGATCTGCGGATGGAGTGACAGAGTGAAAGGCAGGCGGAGTTGGATGCAGTTTTATTTCTAAGAACTGTGTGGTATGTGGAGGCTGGCAAAGGCTGAGAACTTTGTCACTGCAGCTGATTGTGCTTGTGATTCTCCAAGTGGAGAAGAACATTACTTTTAACTGTCAGCATGACAAGAAGAAGGTTGACCGCTCTGGTTGTCTTCGACCCTCCTTTACCTGCCTGTTTCAGAGGACATTCAAAGCTGTGAAGAAGAAAACGGCAAAGTCGTCAGCTGTCAGCCTGTCCTGTAGCCGTGTCACGGGCAGAGTGACGCTGGGAGATGAGCGTTCCGTACCATCCGTGCCTTGATCAAGGCTGCTCCAAAGCAAGGTGCTGCCACTGCTGACAACCTCAGCACTGACTACCGCCTCCTGTAAGATGGGAAAATGTCAGTTAGACAAAGACAGACTTTCCGTGCTCATGTCTTATTGTTCAATTCTCAAAGTAAAGTTCAGGTTCACAGGGTGTCAAAGGAAGTTTTGGACACTTGGGCACTGATACTTTTGGTGTGTTGTGAATTATCTTTTAAGTTTCCATAAGTTCAAAGGCTCAATTTGAAGTGGATGAGCCGATCTGGAATAAAATCATGATTGTCATGAAGAGTTAAAGTCAGAGCAACTGTCAGATTTTAGCGGCACTTGGTCTCAGGTGGAAAAAAAGTTTCCCAAAACAAATAAGCAAATGTATTGAACAGAAATTGAGCAAATATATAATTACAGGGCGGCAAGTTGGCCGACTGGTTAGCACATCTGCTTCACAGTTCTGAGAACCGGGTTCAAATCCGGCCTCCCCTGTGTGGAGTTTGCATTTTCTTCCCATGCTTGCGTGGGTTTTCTCCGGGCACCCCGGTTTCCTCCCCCATCAAAAAAACATGCGTGGTAGGTTGATTGAAGACTCTAAATTGCCCGTAGGTGTGAATGTGTGCACGAATGGTTGTTTGTTTATATGTGCCCTGCGATTGGCTGGCGACCAGTTCAGGGTGTACCCCGCCTCTCACCCGAAGTTAGCTGGGATAGGCTCCAGCACTCCCGCGACCCTTGTGAGGATAAAGCGGTACAGAAAATGGATGGATGGATATATTTGTCTGTGTGTGTGTTAATGTGTGTGTGTGTGTGTGTGTGTGTATTATTACAATATATATTACTATAGTATGGAAAAACGGATCCATCCTTCCATTTTCTACAATGCTTGTACGTACGCATGTAACTGGAGCTTGGGGTATGCCCTGAATTGGCTGCCAGTCAATCACAGGGAACATACTGTTTATAGTATACACATTTGCATTTGGTACACGCATTAACAATTCTTTACTTGGTTGATGTGACCCCCTGAATTCATATAAAACTGTAATAATGTATAAACTGTTGTGTTAACAACCACATCTTCAAATCTATTAAAGATGGGCATTTATTCATTTAATGAACAAATAAATGGCCACTCCTCCACAATTTGAGTGCATTGGAGCATTACAACTGTTTCTTGGAGTGCATTGCTACATGTTGCTAGAAATAAGCCCATTTCAAATATAGTGTTGACTTTTTGTGGGATTTCCTATTACATTCTTTTGAGAACACATGGACTTACACAGCTTACTCGTTCTGCCTCCAGCTTGTTCTTGTGCATCGCTCTCTTCTATCATCTGTTTCTCACAAGCACCAACATGTGCACAGAAAGATGCTATTGTGGCTTTGTTGTATAAGACAGCCCATACTCAATCGCCTCATTTCCACATCTTGACCTTTTGACTTCTTGATTCTAGCTGGCGGCGCTCGGCTGTAAGGCACAGGGATTCTTTCAGCCAATAGAATCAGAGCGCAGCTGAAGGTCAGAGGGTCAACACCGCACCATGTATGGAATTCCATAGAGGCACAAAGGTTAGGGATCACGCTCAATCACAGCCCACAGACTGAAGAAAGCACCACTCTAAAGGCCACAACACAATGATGACACGCACAACAAACAGTGATACATAATGACACATACTAATGATAAACTGATATACCAATGTAATGCCATCCATCCATTTTCTTTACTGCTTATCCTCACTAGGGTCGCGGGGTGCTGGAGCCTATCCCAGCTATCTTCGGGCGGGAGGCGGGTACACCCTGAACCGGTCACCAGCCAGTCGCAGGGCACATAGAAACAAACAACCATTCGCACACACATTCACACCTACGGGCAATTTAGAGTCTTCAATCAAACTACCACGCATGTTTTTGGGACGCGGGAGGAAACCGGAGTGCCCGGAGAAAACCCACCCAGGCACGGGGAGAACATGCAAACTCCACACAGGCGGGGCCGGGATTTGAACCCCGTTCCCCAGAACTGTGAGGCAGATGTGCTAACCAGTCGTTCACCGTGCCAGCACCAATCTAATGGATACGCTAAATTGTTTTAATTGACATCAATCATATGGCCACATGAAGTGGGACTTTCCAGGATAGGACTGGTAGTGGTGATGGTGGTGGTACAGAAAGTCCATCAGAACCTCCAAAGTTGAGCACCCTCTTACTCACCTCATACAATTAAGAATTGGACCATCATTTTCTCTGCATGTCTTTTTCATTTTCTTTGTCTTATCTTTGGGGGGGGGAGGGTTACATATTCCAAAAGAAGGAGTTGTCTAAACATGGGCTGTTAAGATTAGATGAAGAACTATCCATCCATCCATCATTAATGAGGAAAAAAATGAACTTAAATGATTTTAGAAAATGGCTGCAATATAACAGAGTGAAAAACTTAAGGGTGTCTGAATACGTTCCGTACCCACTATATTCAATATAGTGGCGTTACAAGGGTCAGATTTTGATTTATGCCTTTTACATGTAATAAAATCTTTGATGAGAAGAAAAAAAAAAAAGCAAGATTCATATTATATTTTTCCATGCCTTATTATTACTGGATGACCTCAAGTGATCCACATTTTGAAATCCAAAGAGTTAGAACATTAAAATACATGAATGATTCGAGTGGCTTCCATGAATGTTTTCCAGTGTACGCCGTCCTTCTTTTTTCTCTCATGACCCATCAGGTCAACAACATTGCTATATACTGATATTCAGTTACAAACTAAGCATGGATATTATTGTGTGTGCACAAGTGCATGTGTCAGTCATGGAAGTCTCAGAGGTGCCATCTGCAAATCTATTGAAAGATCGTCAAGAGACTACCAAACTGTGCGCGCGGCCTCTCGATGGGAGCATGCAGGCCACGTCTGCTGCTTAACACTCACTTTCATCACGCACACACTCAGAAGTGACAGTCCCCGTCTACAAAGAGATTTAGAACATCACCAAGAGACCTGCCATCTCTTTTCCTCTCTCTCATTCTCACACACATGCAAACACACAAACATAGAGAAATACCCGCACAAAGCTTGCAACAAAGGGACAGATGATGTCACCCACAGACGTGTTTTAGTTCCACATAATTTTCCATTATTCCTCCTAATGAGCAAGAATGAAGCTGTTAAACGGCTCTCTTTTCCCATCCCTCCTCTTCTCTCCCATTACCCTCCACATCCTCACTTCCTGTCATCCCGGCTAAATCTCCCCAGCATCCCGCTCCCTATTGACAAGTATCCCCAGAACGCACCAGCAAACACAAGGCGCACAAAAGGCTGAGTACCTCAGCTAACAACCGATACACAAAAACACAACAACAAAGCAGTTGTTGTCAGGTTGTTAAATCCTTGCTACTGTATCCAAGGGTCGGGGAGACGGCAAGCAGACAGTGAGAGGGAGAACGGGATGAGATGGGCTTTGGAGAATAAAAGCCGGCTAATCCTCGCATTTGGATATGGGGAAACGCAGGCCCGCAGGAGAACGCATCAAAGCTGCAGCTAAATTAGCCTACATCCAGCGAGGAGGAGAGAAGAGGCAGAGTGAGAAGAGCACGGAGAGCTAGTCTCCTATGGGCCCAGATTAGCAACACACACTCATTATTCGCCAGCATTGCGCGCAAACACACATGCACACACTGCCATGCCCACAGATTAGAAAGACACACTCATTATTCTGTCTCAGTGGGACACTAAACCTCAAAATCCAGCACACTTGCTGGGAGCACTTGCACAGACTGGCTAACGGAGTAACGGGTCCATCACTGCCTTTGTGAGCATTGTTAGCCACGCTGCGAGCTAGCACCTCATAGGGAGTATGTAAGTGTGTGTGTCTAGTTCGTCAAATTAAAAAAATAGCAAATTTCTGCTTTGATTTATTATCTTTAATGTTATTATAATTGTTTTCATCAATGACTAGTTCCAATACGTTGTGGATGTTGGGTAAAAAATGTGTTTGAAGTTTTTTTTAAAAAGCTGATCCTGCATTATTTGTGCGTGCGCATGGTCTGAGGAGGTTCTAAATTTGTTAGTCTACGAACAGAAACAAGTATGAACATATTACGCACGGTTAGTGAATAAGGTTCATTGTCTGTTGCCACACCGGCCAAGAGGTGACAATGCTCCACTCATGCACGGATTGCTGCGATGATTAGGGATGTCACAAAATACACACTATAATGACATTGTGGTATTAAAAGTGCCTCAATATCATTGTGGTCTTGTCTCAGCAGAAAATAATGAGCCGTTGTGCTTAAAATTTTGTTTTGGGTATATGTAGGCATGTCACTTTGCTAGGCTGCTATAGTTCTTACGTCACTTCCCTGTTACAGTATATAAACTCCTGATTGGCCGCGTAACCCATGTGACGACATCAAAAGAAATACACTGATTGCCTGACTGGCCCATGTCAAAACGCCGGCTGCGCTGGCTGTAGCAGGGATACATAAGGACTGTGAGTTATTCACCCCATAAAAAAAAATTGTGGCGACAACACAAAATCAGGCCCTTAGTGTTTTAATACAAACTGTGGCTCATTTTTACATTTGTATTACAGCTAAAAAATGTAAAATGTTGCCTGTGCATTTAAAGACCCTGTAAAGTGATTTTAGAGATTTGTTTCTTCTGTAAGCACCTTTGTTTACATTAGCATTTATCGCAATTGGAACGTGCAGTTAGCTAGATAGCTATGCCAACACCCCGAAAATGCATTTTCCCTTCGGATACTTTGCTGGCGTGGCCGCTTTAGAGTGCCTCGCTGTCAACACGAGTGTGCGCATACAATGGTGGAACAGCGAAAACGGTGGGAAAAACAGTGCTACTTGACAGCCAGCTTGAGCTGCGGGGTGGCATGGCCGCTTTAGAGCACCTTGTTGTCGGTCGAGAGTGTGCACACGTCACAGAGAGAAGTCGGAAGAGTGAGGCCAGGGGTTTCGTGCTGGTGTTACCGCCTCAGAGTGCCTCGTTGTCACAGCGTGGAGAAGCACCGTAATGACTCGGTTGGATATATTCCAATCACCGGGAGGCTTTAAGCGTATATATTTTTTGTGGCTCAAACTTGAATGTAGTTATGTGTAGGCATAAGAAAAAATTCTAGTTCAAATACCATAAAAGGCGGCATGGTGGACGACTGGTTAGCACCTCTGCCTCACAGTTCTGAGGACTGGGGTTCAAATCCCGGCCCCGTCTGTGTGGAGTTAGCATGTTCTCCCCGTGTCTGCGTGGGTTTTCTCCAGGCACTCCGGTTTCCTCCCACATCCCAAAAACATGCATGGTAGGTTGATTGGAGAGTCTAAATTGCCCGTAGGTGTGAATGTGTGCGCGAATGTTTGTTTGTTTATATGTGCCCTGTGATTGACTGGCGACCAGTTCAGGGTGTACCCCACCTCTCGCCCGAAGATAGCTGGGATAGGCTCCAGCACCCCCGCGACCCTTGTGAAGATAAAGTGGATTGATGGATGGACTTGTGAGTACCATTTCCTGAGATGCTTTTTAGTTCTATTATCATCACTACCATGTTCTTATGTCATCCGTGAAACCTTTGAAAAACAAAAGAAAATGAAAAAACAAAAAAAAATTTTTTTTTAAAGTAAATTTTTAATTTTTCCAGTACATAGTAGTGGTAATTGAGGGACAGTTGAGCGGGGCGTGGTATCAATGCATTCAGATGATTTTTCATAATTTTGAAGCCTCATTTTATATTGTTTTTAATCATTCAAATTTTTCAGGGTTGTTAACAACACTCCTCTCTGGTGTGTGAAATCTAGAGGACATTCATTTTCACTTAATAGGGACTTTAAATTTAAAGGTTATATGATTCTTTCTAATCCCACTGTTTCCAATAGGAAATCCATCCATCCATCCATTTTCTGAGCCGCTTCTCCTCACTAGGGTCGCGGGCGTGCTGGAGCCTATCCCAGCTGTCATCGGGCAGGAGGCAGGGTACACCCTGAACTGGTTGCCAGCCAATCGCAGGGCACATACAAACAAACAACCATTCGCACTCACAGTCACACCTACGGGCAATTTAGAGTCTCCAATTAATGCATGTTTTTGGGATGTGGGAGGAAACCGGAGTACCCGGAGAAAACCCACGCAGGCACGGGGAGAACATGCAAACTCCACACAGGCGGGGCCGGGGATTGAACCCGGGTCCTCAGAACTGTGAGGCTGACGCTCTAACCAGTCGTCCACCGTGCTGCCCCAATAGGAAATATGTTTTCAAAATCCAAACATAAATGGGCGGTTAAGCAGTGGCCCAAAATGGATTGTGTTTGACCTCAGAGGTTCTACCAAACCTTCAAATCATAAGATTGTAAAAACAACCATAGTGGACTAGGCGGAAAGATGCTGTTACCAAGCAGGTCGTTTTGTCTACCACTCACTCACACACATACATACACCCACATGCACACACAGTAGCAATTATGGCAATCAGCAAGCCGACCCAATTAGTGTTTCCTGCTTGTTAAGCCCTAGGGGTTGGCTGCTCGACCACCTCACTTTGCATAACTTAATCTGCAATGACAGGGTGTGACACCCAGACTTCTGACCCTAACTAGCTGCCTGTGTGTGTGCCTGTGTGTGTGTGTGGGGGGGGGGGGGGGGGGGTTGCGCGCACGTGTCTGTCTCTATACTATAAGGACTTCTGTAGGTCCTCGAAATGTCAAAGGGATGTTAAAGTTACAATTAGGTCTGGGTTGGGGTAGATGGTGGCGGGGGCACTGCTGAATACTCGTTTTAGTTGATTTTTTTAAGAAATGCTTCATACAAAAATTGTTCATGCGTGTGTACGTGTGTGTGTGTGTGTGTGTGTGTGTGCGTGTGTGCACTTATGTCTGTGAGAGCAAGCGAAAGAGACCGAGTTGTCCGACCTATGTGTGGTTACAATTTACAATCACCAAATTGCTCCCAGGCTGAGGAAGACCTGTGAGTTCATAGATCCTGGAGTGGAGCACTCGATCTGAGCTTGAATCTCCAGCTACGTACCTTCACTGTCTCTCAAAGGGGCTTTCTCCTCCCTTTGCTGTCTGTGCTACTTACAGGCTGATGGACAAGTCTGTTAATATGCAGCACGTGAGGTGAGGCAAAACAAGGTCTTTCCAGCACATTTTGCTGCACACCCCCCGAAAACATCCACTCCCAATTGTGTCTTGGAACGGACTGGAAGCTTTAAAGTAAACTCACCTCTACGACGCAAGTGCTCTATGATTGTTCAAATTAGTTTCATGGTTAAACACTTGTGCCGTTATGGAGTGAATGTGAGGCCCTCCCCTTTTTGGTGAGTGGATGCCTCGTGACACATGTTGCCAGGCATTAAAGCTGACAGAAACCATGGTTACTGAAAACAAAAGAACTATTGTGGAGGTGTGTTTGATCTTAGTGTGTGTGTGTGTGCATGTGTGTGTGTATGTGTGTTTGAACTCAGTGTGAACTGCATGGAGTCTGCGGAAGCGGGAACAAAAGCACAGCAGCGCGCGTGAGTGTGGCCATCACCCTGATTGCAAAGAAAAGAAGGAAAACAACAACTTGTATCTTCTTTGGCTCTCAACTTCCTCTCCTTTCTGTACTTTTAAGGTCTCTATTTTGTATTCATCCCTTCCTTGACTGATTTTTTATTTTATTTTTTTTAATGTTGTTGCTTTTTTGTCTCCTCCCCAGTTCCAAAGCGAGGAAAGCATAGCGGGAAGTGTTTTCTACGAATATCTCTCTGGTGCCAATTCCATTAAAGGCAGGCTGATAAACAGGCTAGGATAATTAAAGGGGAGTGATAAATAGTGCTGCCTTAATTAAAGGGGAGTGATGAGGACACGTGTCGAAATGTTTTGTTAGCGGGCCAACGGACAGATGAAGGAGGAGAGTAATTGCTTTGGATTAATTATTTGGATATGGGCAGCGAGAGGGTACACACATCTCTTGAGGGCTCTTTCAGGATGGCAGGATGAAGGAGGGGCTTGCAACTCGCTAGTATCACTCTTGAGGCTTTTGACAGCCTTCTGCTGTTCAATGAAAATTCTCTAGGTTGGTCAAGAAAAAAAGTCTTTTCACATTTTTCCGTAAATACTTTCACACCTGGAGGCTGCCCGGTCTCACCACAGGCTTAAGCTGGTGTCCACTGAGGAGCTGTCAGAGGCCAATTACCTGAATCATGGTCACCTCAGCTAAAGTTATTCTTTCACTTACCCTTCTCCTCTTCCAGAAACATTGTAGCCTATTCATCTTCTTTATAGGCCACGTTAAAGCTTCAGATGAAAATGTTTAAGATTTAGAATCATGGCAACACAAATGAAAACTGAATGATGAGTTGCAGAGTACCAGATGTGGAATAGCATGTTGGTTGTAAGGTTAAGGACCTAAAATGAAAAATAAATCTTCACCAGAACATAAAAAGAAAGAAAATATGAATACATAAGAGTTTTACAGTATAAAGTGGAAAACCTTCAAGTATTCAAGTCCAACTTTTGAGATTTTTAACATTGTGTTCTCCTGCATGTGTTGTTAAAAGTGTGTAGCTAAATAACGTCATGTTTTTAACAAGTACTCTATCTCTACTGGAACCCCGAACTGTCCTTCAAAAAGCCCACATCGCTTTAGACCACAACTCCATTATTCACTTGCAAAGGACTTGCAAAGACAAAAATCGACTTTGTTTAAATAAAACCCCAATTCCAGTGAAGTTGGGACTTTGTGTTAAACATAAATAAAAACAGAATATAATGAGTTGCAAATCATGTTCAACCTATATTTAATTGAATACACTACAAAGACAAGATATTTAATGTTCAAACTGATAAACTTTATTGTTTTTAGCAAATAATCATTAACTTAGAATTTTATGACTGCAACACGTTCCAAAAAAGCTGGGACAGGTGGCAAAAAAGACAGAGACTTGAGGAATGCTCATCAAGCAGCTGTTTGGAACATCCCACAGGTGAACAGGCTAATTGGGATCAAAATTATAAAACCTTTATATACTGTACTTTTAAGTGACGTTTTGATCCTGCCTATTTTCATCCATCCATCCATTATCCATCCAAAACATCAAAACTGTAAATAGTGAATCGGACTTGTGAGTTGTGGCACGGTGCCCGACTGGTTAGCAGATCCGCCTCACAGTTCTGAGGACTCGGGGTAAAATCCGGCCTCGCCTGTGTGGAACTTGCATGTTCTTCCCGTGTCCGTGTGGGTTTTCTCTGGGTACTCCAGTTTCCTCCCACATCGCAAAAACATGCATGGTAGGTTAATTGAGGACAAAATTGTCCGTAGGTATGAATGTAAGTGTGATTGGTTGTTTGTTTATATGTGCCCTGCAATTGGCTGGCAACCAGTTCAGGTTGTACCTCGCCTCTTGGCCGCAGGTAGCTGGGATAGGTTCCAGCATACCCGCGACCCTTGTGAGGATAAGCGGTGTACAAAATGGATTGATGGATGGACTTGTGAGTACCACTTCCTGAGATCCTTTTTAGTTCTATTATCATCACTACCATGTTCTTACGTCATCCATGAAACCTTTGTTAAACAAAATAAAAAGGGGGGGAAAAAACACCAAAAAGACATTCAACAGTGCACCAACGGTCGAAAGAAAATATATGACTTCATTTAAAATTTTGCACTTCAAAATAGTCTAAAAAAAACGACACTCCATTGAATGCATCAGTCAGAACGAGACAAAAAACAACGATGGAGGAGTTTTTGTTTTTTTAAGCAATGGAGGGCAGAAAGAAAACAGAGCTGCTGTAAATTCGAGACTGAAACAGGATAAGATAATTTACATTATACATATGGGTTTGGCTTTTGGCTCGCTCGAAACCCAGATTTACCAGGTACTAGAATTAGCACCTACACTATTAGTGCCTGATTTTGACAATGGAAAAGCATCACCAGCGAGAGCTGTGCAGTGGAAAAGGGATAAAAGCTCTCTAAGACACTCTAAGATGCTCTACTGTAGAAGGTACAGTAGACCACTATCAAATATCACAAAAAATACTAAAGAATGTTTCACAATGCAAATGCTAAATAATATAATCATTACAAACAAGTTCAGTGGAGGTGTGGCAATGTTGGCTACTAACTTTGTTGAATGCAGGGGCGGACCCAGAGGGGGGGCCGGGGTAGCACTGGACCCCCCTGAAATCTGATTGGACCCCCCCAGATGATTGACATATCACGGCACCGCACGTCTTGTCGAAAGGACATTTTGAAATCAGTTACGCCTTTTGACTAAGTCCCTGCTGTACAGTAGTTGGCGCTATGTGCCACAAAGAGTTGTAATCCACATTTATCAGGAAAAGAAGAAGAATTGCCACAGAAGAGGATTTGCCCCCAGAGCCAATCTACGACGCCATTCTTAAGTAATGAGTCACTGTTTCAAAACACTTTTGTGCTCAGATAGGAGATCGTTTTGCTAGCAGCCACGGGTATCAAGCTAAATTTAACATTAAGTTACATCTCATGGCGGTAAAAATGAAAACTTATCACCGAGCGGATGCAGTGTTTCAATAAGCAGCCAGTGCAGTGTGCCAGTCTCTCTAGCCCGCTGGAACACACAAACACGGCACATGGACAAGTTACATCTCATGGCGTCTACAGATGACCAATGTCAGCTTCCAACAGCCACTCCACATTAACGTTTACATTTAATTCGGGTTGATAAGCAGCAACCCGAATTTATGTTTCTCCAATGATTTTAGAGGAATGAAACTAGCAGACAATCGGCCAGCTAGCCGTTTCATGCTCTGTTGGCTAAAATGAAATATAACGTGAAGGAGGGTGGGGGATTATCCTTCATGTTCAGAATCAGAATCAGAATCATCTTTATTTGCCAAGTATGTCCAAAAAACACACAAGGAATTTGTCTCCGGTAGTTGGAACCGCTCTAGTACGACAACAGACTCTAGTACGTTGTTTTGCCCTTTGTTATGTCTCTAAACTGTTGGTATACTGATATGTTCATTTAAAAGCTTTAATACTGACACCGCTACAGTGTCAAAGGTGTTGCTGTTGCATTTTTCTTTCTTTTATACAGCATCTTATTTCATACATAATGTACGGCACAAGAGGCTAGCTAAAAACACTTCTAAGACAAACCAGTGGAGTGCTTTCAAAGAAAACTTCAGGAGTTGAGGGCATCACAAAAGTGCTGTTAATGAGCTGAGTTTATGTTAAAAAGCATAAATACTGTAATTCAAATTAATTCTACCTTTATATTATATATATATAGAGTTTGATTTCTGAAGTTTCACCAGGATCACCAATTTAGCTTGTTTAAAACAGGTATAGCCTACCTGTAATTCAAGTGAATTCTGCCTTTTTATTTAAGTATTTTGTCTGTTTTATTTTATTATTTGAATCAAGAAGTCTACTACAAAAAAAGAAGTTTGCATTTTCATACATAAAAAGTGTGCTATTTTATTTCATATTTGTCATGTTTGTTCATGTTTCATATATATCAACTGTGTTCATGTTTTCAACTGTGCATAAAGGCTTTTGTATTACTCGGCTATTTTTTTGTAAAATAAATTTGAGTTGCTAAAGACTGTCCAAAATGTCAGTTGCAACTTAATGACTAAGTAAAATTTTGGCAACTGAGGCAAAACCAGTTGGGAACCACTGAGTAGCTGAATGTTTGAATATGAAACTTACATCTACAGTAGTCTATTTCCCCTGACATTTTTTAGGCTTGAAGTGGGGATTTGATAACTTTGTGCAATTGTAAGTGATGTCAAGAGTTACAAAACTGGCCCTTTTTTCATAGGGTCCGTTGAGAAATGAAAAGACAGGGGGACAAGATATATAACTTCTTTTTAAAGAGAAGCAAGTCAGGCAACGGTAAGGTGGAGTGAATAGCTCCTGTGCGTGTGCGTGAGTATCTGTGAGTGGGTAATTGTGAGACTCTGTGATTGAAAAATTGTTGCAGTTGTTGAAGTTGTGTTTGTGTGTACATTATGTTGTAAACATTGTCTATAAACTTTCATTTATGCGCACAAACCTCATCTTCTGTGTGCGTAGTATGTACATTGTAACATTTTGAGACTGATTGCAATTCATTGGTCGAGAAACAAATTCATTGTCATAGTCTGTGGACCCCCTGAAATAGCCTTGGCCACCCCCTGGCCACCCCAAGGATAAAAGTCTAGCTCCGCCACTGGTTGAATGTACACGTTTCAGTCAGAGCTCATACAACTCATATTAAAAAATAATCATGTACAATATAGATTTTGTATTTGCTGAACATTGTGCAATTGTTTTCGACATTATGTCGCGTTTCAAAGCCAATAATAATCTCAAGAGCATACAAATGCTCCTCTGATGTACTCATAAATGTTACCTTGCTGCAGCAAAGAAAGATTTACAGCCTCTATACAGTACCCACACACAGCTCGCCACACACAAAACACATGCCTCACCTCTCCACCTCTGTACATATGTGTGTGAGAGCAGGTAGGACCATCTGTAGCATAGATCACAGACAGATGTGCACGGCTGCGCCACCGGGCCAGATCACCTTACATAAATACTTTACCATGTGAGGGATTCATTTGGCTGCATTAATTGACAGTAAACTTGCCCCGTAACGACGGCCCCACACTAATACAGGCTCTCTCATTCACACACACACAGTCCTGCATCACAGGTGGCTTTCTTCACTCACAGGAGCAACGAGTGGGTAACCGGTGGTAACCGGACGCTGATCAAAAGGAAGATTGACATAAATAAAGAGCCTGCAGGAATGCATTGTGCAAACAAAATATGAGCTGGGCCCCCAAACATTCCCCAGGGGGGAGGGCTGAGGAGGGGTCGGCAAGGGGGTGAGCGAGAGGGGAGGTAGAGTCCAATACTTCTTTTTCTTTATTCCCTCTTGTACTCCTGTCTTTCATTTGCCGCCTCAGTGTTCAGAGACCGATTAAAAACAAGAACAGGACGGCACCAAAGTAATAGGAAAAAGAGGCAACAGATTTGATAGATGCTCCATTTTTGGCAGCCATCATATTTAAACAAGATCTTAAAACAGATGTTTTCATGGCACAATGGAGTAGATTTCAAACCTCCAGTGACTGTCTAATGTTCTACCACCTTTTGTTGTCACTTCCAAACTGGACCAAACCTCCTCTATGGTGGGCTTGATATTTAATCCTCAATGAACCTTTGATATGGTAGCCGTCACCCATAGGCCTCTGAGGTTTGTGTACACACGACACACCCACATGCACGCGCACTAAAAACTGCCATGGGGAGCTTCCATGTATCTTTCGGGTGTCTGTTTGTCTCCATGTAAGGCTTTAAATCAAGAGAGGAAAACAAAGTGGCATAGTCCATGTAGCTAGCCACACACACACACACACGAATGGCCGTAACACTACCATAAGAGGAGTTTACTGTTGGCACTGCATGATCAACCAGTGCTGGGATATTCTTGGGTTTTCTTTCCAAAGCAGAAGCAAAGACAGCATCATTAATACTGGAAAGACACTCAGAGCAGAGTAGATCTCCAACAAGGTGAACAGATTGTGTATCAACTCACCAACCTTTAAAAAACTGAGAGCTACTTCTTGTGTATTGATTAATGCAAAGTGCTACCACTTTGATATACACTTCTGAAATAACAAATTAAATCAAATTAAACTTCATAGGTTATACGATATATCATATGTTATCATTAAATAATGATAAGTGAAGAAAATGATCGTTAATAATTTCTCATAATGATTATCAGCAATAAGCTTTATGCGGAACGTCACATGACCAAACCTGGAAAATAGGTTAGCGGACTTCCTGTGTATGCTGCAATAACTAGCAAAACTAAGGGCTGACGATATGATGGTTTGACCCTGAACTTGACCCTGAAATCACAATGTCTCATCACTGGTGAGCTATTTTTTAGAACTGGCCTGCAGGCTACTCCTTGTGGTCTGCCTGGTGCCTGTAGTAAGTAGTAAGTAAGTACCAAGCAAAAAAAGTAACTAAGTATGAAGGGGCAAGTTGGGGTCAGCATGGCTCAGGTGGTAGAGTGGTCATCTTTCAACCTAAAGGTTGTGGGTTTAATCCTCGGCCCCTCTGACCATGTCCAAGTATCCTTGATCAAGATACTGAACCCCCAGTTTCTCCTGATGCTGCATCATCAGTAGGTGAATGAGGAGACAGTGTTAAAGCGCTTTGAGTACCTTCGGTAGAAAAGCCCTGTACATTTGAAGATGAATGATGATTGAAGGAAGTGATAAAAGACCGGGGAGGGGGGAACAGACAAATTGCAACTTCAATCCTACAGGGACAACACACTTCTTCATCTGTTGACACACTCTCAGTAGGGACTAACAAAAACCTATCAGGCACCTGTTTGCCCTGAATTCTGTTTATCTGTGTTTGGGTGTATAGGAGTATGTGAGCCCTGGAGCAAGGTATAGCACCCAACCAGGAAAGGCTGAGAACCGCCTCAGATGGCTATGGCGGTCTTCAGGGGCAGAGGAGGGGGTAAATCACTCCAGGGCCCCCCAGTTCTAAACCAATTGAATATAATGCAAACTGTCTCTGAGGTGACTGGACACATGGGACAGGTAAAAATGAAAACAAAGAAGTCTGAGGGGAGTCTGGGATTCTCACCTTATTGTCTGCCCTGTACCACATCTGCATGTGGAAGAAAAAACAGCTTTGATGGAGGGAGACGAGGAAAAGGCAGAAAAAGAGCTTGGAAGAGAGGAAAGAAAAACAAGGAAAGGTAAATCTAATTACAGAGGCCATATATGGCAGCAACGTCAGTTAACACTGAGACAATAAACACAACTCCCAGTCAAGCACGGTGTGTGTGTGCGTGTGTGTTTGTGTATGTGTGTGTGTGTGTGTGTGTGTGTGTGTGCGTGTGTTCATGGGAGCGATAGGCACAGGAGGAGGGCAAGCGGGAAAGACGAGCCCATGTTTGTTTGTGCATGACTGTTTCTCAGGCCCCTAACGCTGGCATTCCAGAGCCGCGCAAACACTCACAAGCGCTGACATTTCATCATAGGCAAGGTTAGATCTCAGCACACGCCTCATGGCAAACTTACAGTACTTCACCCATGTTGCACATAAACACAGATCTACGTCTAGCAATGAAGTGCTCAGTTTCATAAAGGCATTGAACACACCTATAGGACCTTATGTCTGTAGCTCATAGTAAGGCTTAGTAGGTAAGTGTTATACATTTGACTATGGAATTAGTCTGTTGTATTCTGTTAAATCTGCGGTGACATTTTTGTTTAATCCTGCTAACTAACCAGTAACTAACTCACTAATGAAAACAATACCACGAGCCGTCGCACTTGGCAAAGCATTCAAAGACTTAAAGTCAGGCCAAAGTAACAGGCGGCACTATAATTGAGGGAATTTTAACCAGAAACCTGAAGAAAGTCATTTCTGCAAAAGGCATAGTAAAATCAAATGGGAATTATGTTCAGACTATTGGTGAGATGAAGTTTTATAACATGACAATAAAACGAAAAAATACCTGTCTGACCTCCATCAAGGCTGACCACTACAACCACAAAAATGAGCAATTTGTGTACCATTAACTTTATCCAGAATCTCACAAAAATTGAATTAATCGTAATTGATTTCAAAGCAGCTACTGTATGTGAACCTCTCCTCTCCTCAGGGCCCTAACTTAATCGCATTGGTTCTTTACTGGAATCCCCAGCCCTCCCTAGTTGTGTATGATTTAGAATCCTAACCAACCGACCGACAAACCAAGCAAAAAATGGCTTTCATGCTTGGCTGAAATAATAAAAAAAGGCTCACATGAGGAGATTAGAATGCAAAGTCAAACATAGAGTGTCACCTTGGTTGTATATTGTATAAAGTAAATTTTCAGCGACCTAAAATTCTTTCACGTCCGTCATATTTTTTTCCCTTTCATCATAATTGTTCAAGTTTGGGCCTTGCAACAGGTTTTACCTGCCTGCTTTGTCTGCATGTGTATGCATGCATGAGTGTTTCAGTGTAATTTAAACACTTGTAAGAAGAGCTTTTTACAGCGCTGACTCTCAAAACAAACCGCTGCCTCATGCAGCCACGATCTGCTGATGAAGATGGGTGAGAATTGCTCTTTGCTGAAACTAAAGGCTTCTCAGGCAACGATCCAGTCTATGCACATACACACTCCTCCCACTCCAGGAGGTCAGAAATAAGGAGGGGCAGGTGGGCAACAAGCTGTATTAGTGCACTTTTAGCATGGATGAAGAACAGCCATAAAAGGTAAAACCCATCACGCTCAGAACTGCTTACTGTAAACAAGCGGAAAGGAAGTGGAGTGGGTGAGAGATGCCATCTGCAGAGGTGAAGAAAATGGGGGAAAAAAACAATGTGTGGCGGGTGAAGACATATGACTGGACAGATGTGTTCAAATGTGTTTATTTGAACGTAGGGGTGGTTATGACACATAAACGCAATATTAGAAGGTGAAAACAAACTGATCCTTGTTCATCATTGGCGACAGATGTGGTAAGTGGTAAAGAACACAGCCTGTTACTGAGAATTGATTTCCTCAAAGGCATAGGCATAGCTACACCTGTACGATTTTTCTGTCTGTGATCTCAAAACTGACTACAGTGGGGAATTAAAATCAGAATTGGAACTGGACCAAAATTTGGCTCTAAAGTTGAACACTTCAGCGAGGTGAGCATCTAAAGGTTTAATGCATTTTAGCTTATTTTGGTATGTCTTAGGCTATACCACAGCAAAGTGGTACCAGTGGAAAAGTGATGACTACTATAGATGAGGAATTGGAACTTATTGCAATGTAGCAGTAGCTTAACGACCCAAGTGGTGTGTCTGTCTCGGTTGCTCAGTACAATACGGCTGAAGCTACAATATGTCTGGATCAATAATAAGATGAGCAGAACACATAACAGAAAGTACGGTAAGCTGTATTTTGTCTTCCTGTAAAGAGACTCACCACGGACGTTCAGGTGACACTAGTAATCGCTAATCCCCTTGTTTGTCACGTTTATTAGCGTTAAGGTTGAGTTCACAGTTTGTTTTTAAGTTTAATTATAATGGGGTTAACGTCTTTTCATGTGACAATTATCCATCCATCCATCCATCCATCCACTTTGTTCCGCTGAGCTGAGGTCGGGTCGCAGGGGCAGTAGCTTTAGCGGGGAAGCGCAGACTTCCATCTCCCCAGCCACTTCATCCAGCTCTTCTGGGGAGACCCCGAGGCATTTGCAGGCCAGCTCGGAGACATAGTGTGTGTCCAGCCTGTCCTGGGTCATCCACGGGGTTTCCTCCTGGTGGAACATGCCACGAACACCTCACCAGGGAGGCGTCCAAGAGGCATCCTAATCAGATGCCCGAGCCACCTCATCCGGCTCCTCTCAATGTGGAGGAGCAGCGGCTTTACTCTGAGCCCCTCCCAGATGACCAAGCTTCTCACGCTATCTCCACGCTGCAGTGGAAACACATTTCGGCCGCTTGTATCCAGGATCTTGTTCTTTCAGTCACGACCCGCAGCTAGTGACCTAGGTGAGGGTAAGAACGTAGATCAACCAGTAAATTGAGAGCTTTGACTTTCGGCTTAGCTCCTTCTTCACCACAACGGACCGATACAAAGTCTGCATCACTGCAGACGCTGCATCGATCCGCCTGTCGATCTCCACTTGAGGCAGGATCTCATCCCCGACCTGGAGAGGGCATGCCACCCTTTACTGACTTAGGACAATGGTCTCATATTTGGAGATCAGATCACGATCAGATCACGTCTTGATGAACCCAACAGAACCACATCATCTGCAGAGATGCAATATTGAGGCCACCAAACTGGATATGGATACCTACACCTGCTCTGCGCCTCTCACCGTGGGTAACTCCAGAGTGGAAGAGAGTCCAAACCCACTTGAGAGGACTGGTACCAGAGCCCAAGCTGGGTGTGGAGGCGAGCCCGACCATGTCTTGTCGGAACTTCTCAACCTCCCACACCAGCTGGGGCTCCTTCCCTGCCAGAGAAGTAACATTACACATCCCTAGAGCCAGCTTCTGTAGGTGGGGATTGGACCGCCAAGGTCCCTGCCTTCCACCACCACCCAGCTCACACTGCACCCGACCCCTGTGGCCCCTCCCACAGGTAGTGAGCCCATGGGAAGGGGGACCCACGTTACCCTTTCATGCTGTGCCTGGCTGGGCCCCATGGGTGCAGACACGGCCACCAGGCGCTCGCCTTCGAGCCCCACCTCCATGCCTGGCTCCAGAGGGAGGCCCCAGTGACCTGCGTCCAGGCAAAGGAAAACATGATTACATCAATTTACCCATCATAAGGGTTCTTTTAGCCGTGCTTTGTCTGGTCCCTCACCTAGGATCTGTTTGCCATGGGTGAACCCGCCAGGGGCATAAAGCCCCAGACAACTTAGCTCCTAGGATCACTGGGAGACACAAAACCCTGCACCACGATAGGGTGATGGCTCAAGGAGGCGCACATGGCAATTAAGAATATAAAATAAAGCACAAAGTGACAACCCTTCCTCTCCACTTCCCTATACTCTCTGTGTGGCAATGACATCGGAGGGCTGACTCTATCAGGCTATTTGCCAATGTAGCTCTAATGTGTGAATGCTTTTATGTGGTTTTGTTCTTATTATATTCACTCAGTTGAATTGGCCTGCACCAGTAAAACACACACACAAACACATACTATAATGTAACAATGCAAAGTGGAAAAACATGAGTCAGACTGTTATGCGTGAAAGGAGACATCCACCAATGAATAGAGTAAACCACAGCAAATCAAGCGATGCATCAGGATGGAGGAGTATGAATGGAAGCAAAAGGGCAAAACAGGGTAAGGCTGATTTGCGTAATCCTATTGTGAAAATAGACTTTTAAATGCAATATTAAATTTCTCCACTCATGGAAAAAGAAAATAGAGGGTCTATCTATTTTTTGCTTCATAAGAATAACAAAATAATGCACTTGAGACATAAAAGCAAATGGAGGAGTGCAGAGAGGAGAACTTTTGGAAGGGAGAAACACATTTCTGAGGCACACAAACAAAGTGCCACAGATTTTAGTATTACTTGCAACTTGGTCTTTTGGGTGTTCCATTGAGTAGTAGAAAACCCCGTTGAATTTGAAGAAGAGCACAGTATAATGTAACTGTAGATTGGACAAGATTGTATTTTAAAATATGGATTAATGCAATAGTTGTTTTGCATCTCTTTCAAGGTCACTGCGTCAATACTAACAAACAGAGAACAAAATGTATGGGATGAAAGCCTTCAGGATGTCTATAGAGTTTTGTTTGTATATTAAAACTATTTTTTCCCAAAGTAAATAAAGGAAATAGAAATGTAGTGTAAAAACAATTTTACTGCTGCATAATATTTAAATAAAGTAAAACTACTCACCATTTGATTGAGGCGTGTTTAAGGAAGTGGAGTAGCTGGGGGCTTGCTCAAATGTATTCTTCAAGCTTTTAAACATTCCTAAGAAGTTAACTTTATAGTAAAAATGTAAATGAATAAATTGTGTCCTCATCATTCCCTTTATGCACCATGATGTGTGACAGAGATGTTGACAAACATAGCAGAAGATTGTATCTGCCTGGGAGGTGAGTCTCTTCACATAACGACTAAACAACATGGAAAAAGTGAACAATACATTCTCATTCTTTTATCATTGTTGTCCATTTGTTATTGCTTTAGCCATATTGTACTGAGCAGCCAGGACAGGAACGCTTGAAACATTTTCCTGTATCTTAATAACTTCCATCATCTCACGTTTGCTCCTTGTTGTCAGCTTGTGGCGGCATCATAAACACAAAAAGCCAAAGTAAAAGAAAGGCAGGCACACTTCACTTGAACTCGAGTTAATCCATTAGATATGCACTGAGCTGAAGTCTCATGAGACTTGTTTGAATTCATAGGTATGTTTTTGGGGCATTCAAATTTTGAGGTTCCACTGTATTAAACAGACCAAAGACATTGTGGATGAGCAATGAGCAAACTGTTTAGCATGCATCTCCTATCGTGTGTGTGTGTGTGTGTGAAAAAGAATACATTTTATATTCATGGGGCCACAGAAAAGGTAATGAGGTCACAGAGTCAGATTTTGTCTGTTATTGTTTCTCCAGGGCTACATTTAAATGAACTGTTACTTCACTATACTGTTAAGTGAACAGTACGAAATCACCATTTAGTTGCTTTTTTTATCAACTATGAATAATTTACAAGTAACACAATACTGCACGAAAGAAAAGGGCTAAAAAAAAAGATGTTAGCAAAAAAAAAAAAAAAAAAAAATACATTTTAAAAAATTAAAAAAGCCTGGAGAAAGACGGTTAGCCTCACCAGCTTCAGCTATTACAATCGCCGCGAGTCTTTAAATATTCATTCTAGCGGCAGCAGGACTGTGAGGAAGGAGGGTAGCAGAGCAAAGTGAAGCCCCAAAGACGCAAAATATGCCAGAGATTTTAATTTTTTTATTTTCATTCCATCGAGCAAGCATAAGAGTTTCACAATTACTGTTAATTGGAAACATAATACAGTTTCATTGATTTGGAAACTTTGGGATTGTCAGCAGCACATTCTTGGAACACTAATGCGCGTCAATTCTCTTGTGAAAACACTACTTATTGCCTGTCAGCACTTTTGTGTTTCTTTTATGACACATTTGTACATGGCTGTATTCTGCACCTTTAAAATACACATAACTGTATTATGAACATATGCATTGTTCAGTATATACAGTAGACACAGTCTAACATCTTGAACATCCCTCTACTCCAATAAACCAAAAGATCAACCAGTGTGTCATGAAATGAGACTGCGCAAAATCAGAATCAGAAACAGCTTTACCGGCCACGTATGTTACAAGACACAAAAGATTTGTCTCCGGTAGTTGGAGCCACTCAAGTATGACAATTAATAGGCACTATGACAAAATATACAGTACATTTGGGACATGAAAGTGTACCACTACTGTGGTAAAGCTGATATCATGAAAGTTGTGCAAATGATGTAGTCCTCAAGCAATTTATATCAATTTAAAGTGACTCATAATGCAATGATCTGGGACAGTGACGATTGTTCAAATCGTGCAGAGTTTTCTGACACATAAGTGGGCAGTCATCAAAAACAGTATGGAAATAGTGCAGCATGATAAAACAGTGAGAGTGTATGGATAATGTAGAATTGTCCCGACAGAGATGTGCAAAATGGCAGCTGTTACAATGAAATTGTAACTCAACTGTTTACGAGGTTAATGGCAAGAGAGAAAAAGCTGTTAGAATGTCTGTTGGTTTTAGTTTGGATTGTTTGATAGCGCCTTCCTGAGGGAAGGACCTGGAATAGGTGGTGACCAGGATGTTGAGGGTCCCAGAGGATTTTGCATGCCCTTGTCTTAGTCCTGGCAGCATGCATGTCCTCAAGCGTGGGTAGGTGGGTACTGATTAATTTTGTCAGCAACATTGACTGTCCATTGCAATCTGATTTTGTCTTTTCTGGCGATTCAATGACCATTGTGTAGAACTGCCTCAACAGCTCCTGTGGCAGGCCGTGCGTCCTCAGAAGCCGCAAGAAGTATATCCTCTGCTGGGTCTTTTTGAGGATGAAGTTGATGTTGGTCTCCCACTTCAGGTCCTGAGGGACTGTAATTCCCAGGAAATTGGAGGTCTCGACGCTTAACGGTTGACACAGGGCAGTGACACAGCGTGAGGGGCAGCTGTGGCAAAGGATGTTTTCTGAAGTCCACGATCATCCGTCTTGAGTGTCTTCAGCTCCAGGTTATGTTGGCTGCACCAAAGCTCTAGCTGCTCCACTTCCTGTCGATACACAGACTTGTCACCGTCTTTGATGAGGCTGATGACACTGTGATGTCATCTCCAAACTTTCATAAGAGTTTGACAGCCGGGTGCATTGAGCTGAAGTCATTTGTGTAGAGAGAGAAGAAAAGCGGAGAGACACATCCTTTGGAGACCCCAGTGCTGAAGGTACGTGTGGATGAGGTGGTGTCACCGAGCCACACCAGCTGTGTCCTGCCCATTAGGAAGCTGTAAATCCACTCGAAGATGGCAGGTGAGACGTTGAGCTCAAGAAGCTTGAAGGAGAGGAGTTTGATGATAATGATGTTGAAGGCAGAGCTGAAGTCTACGAACAGAATCCTCCTGTAGGTCGGTGCGCCGTCGAGGTGTTCCAGGATTAAGTGCAATCCCATGTTGACTGGGTCACCCACGGACCTCTTTGCTCGATAGGCAAACTGCAGGGGGTCGAGCAGGGGTCCTATGACGCCCTTGAGGTGGTCCAGCACAAGATGTTCAAAGGACTTCATGACCACAGATGTCAGGGTGACAGATCTGTAGTCATTCAGTGCTGAAATTGCAGGTTTCTTGGGGACTGCAATGATGGTGGAGCATTTGAGGCAAGATGGGACTGCACACAGTTCCAAAGATCTATTGAAGAGCTGTGTGAAAACTCGAGCGAGCTCGTCCGGGAAGGTTTTCAAGCAGGCACTTTGTTGATCTTGTGTTGTTTAAAAACACTGTTTCACGTCCTGTTCGTGAATAGATAATGCAAAAGGGGAGTCAGAGGGGTAATGATGGTGGTCGGTGGTGTGTGGGGTGCGAAAGTGTCCTTTTCAAATCTGCAGTAGAAGGTATTCAAGTCGTCAGCCAGTCCTTTATTGTTCTGCTGGTTTCTGGTCCATTTTTAGACTCCATCTTCGACTTCCGCATTGGGCGTCCGTTGCACCAATCTAAATTGGTCACTAATGTCATTTGACTCCAATTCACCAATCAGACAACACAAGGCAGTCACATGACTGCGCACGTAGCCTTCGTGAGCCAATCAAAATGATTCATTTTGGGGGGGAAAAAACAGCCATGCGAGTGTATTTAATTTACACACTCCAAAAAACAACAGCTTTAACAGGCAGCGTGGTTTTGTCACTGGCCAAACTTGAATATTTCAGCCCACTTCTAACTTGGGAAAACACCTTGCTTTGGCAGTGTATATGGCACCATTAGCCCTATCCTATTGTGTCGCACACACACACACACACACAATCAGTAAGTCTGGTCAGCAAACAGCTTCTTCGTGAAGTCATTTAAATGAATAAAGCAAATAATTTTTCTGTAGGGCCCAATGCATGTATTGTTGTTGTTTTTTTGGGCAGTTAAAAATTGAAATGGTGGCAGATGTATGTTGAGTCCCATATATTATTATTTTTATTTTATTTTTATGCTCTGATTTAAAAAAATAATAATAATCTGAAGTTACTCACAAGTTACTCTTTACTTGAGTAGTTTTATTCAGTACTTTCTTACTCTTACTCAAGTAAATACTTGGATGACTACTTTTTACTTTTACTTGAGTCATATTATTCTCAAGTAACAGTACTCTTACTTGAGTACAATATTTAGCTACTCTACCCACCTGTCTGCCTCGTGGGTGAAAAGAAATGTGATTCCTTTTTTGCTACGTTGAATAAAAATTTGTTAAAACAATGCCTGTGCAGTTAAAGGGTTCATGATAGTGAAAGTTTGACATGCAACAGATTAATTAAAATTTCATTATTTCTTATGGAAAATGTGTTTTGAAATGCAATGTAATCTCGATAAAATGGACCCCGATTGAACAGATATCGGATAAAACGGACCCCAACATCCATCCATCCATCCATTTTCTGAGCCGCTTCTCCTCACTAAGGTCGCGGGCGTGCTGGAGCCTATCCCAGCTGTCATCGGGCAGGAGGCGGGGTACACCCTGAACTGGTTGCCAGCCAATCGCAGGGCACATAGAAACTAACAACCATTCGCACTCACAGTCATGCCTACGGGCAATTTAGAGTCTCCAATTAATGCATGTTTTTGGGATGTGGGAGGAAACCGGAGTGCCCGGAGAAAACCCACGCAGGCACGGGGAGAACATGCAAACTCCACACAGGCGGGGACGGGGATTGAACCCCGCACCTCAGAACTGTGAGGCTAACGCTCTAACCAGTCGGCCACCGTGCCGCCGGACCCCAACATGGTGTCCAAAAATAGTTTACATTTGTCACTTCAACTGCCGTCGACAAAGTCTGTTAGTTCCAGAATTGTCCTTTGTTGTTTACTGGCGCTGGGGCGCAATGCAGGCAGAGAATGGGAATGATGTACTGTATTTCTGGGTCAGAGATATACAATATGACTAGATCCAACCCCAAAAGACGTGCCTCCCATGTCTACGAGGTGGCCATATTGAATGTGGGGCATTGACGTGGCGGCCATGTCATGATGGTTCAATAAATCTATTGTCTATAGTGTATAGATTGCGGCATGGCAGCAGTGTTAATTCTGAGAAATACAAAACACAAATCTGTGGAGTCTGGAACATGGAATTTTTTGTCATGGATTTGGTACTAGGAAGCACGTTAATTCCTCGCGGTTCATAAAAGCGACTCGCCTATAATGAGTACAGTACATCAACAATGTCACCATGACCAAGCACATCGGTGTGGTAAGTTTGGATAAAATGTGAAACTTTCAAACATTTTCAAGCTTTTCTTTTGTATTTATTTCCAATAACTTTGTACTGTACTGTGTGTTTTAGCCCACACAAAAAAAACCTACAAAATAAGAGTACAGTAATATAGGTGCATGTGGCCCCAAAAAAAGAAAAAAAAAAGTGGTTCAATGTTACGGACAATCAGCTATATCAGACGACTCCCCCACCCCTATTAGTTCGTTCTATCGAGGTTCTACTGTATAAACAAATATCAGGTTGTCTCAGCACATTGGCTCACTTTAATTAAGATGGTAAATAAAACAAAAGGATGTACAGACACATACACAGGTGGACGTAGCTTATAAACAGAAGTGGAATTCGAGAAAATAAACTTTCTGAAATTAAACCTAAAAAAAAAATTCACCTCTTCACCCTGAAAGCTGATTTGGAACAAATGCTCTTGAATATATGGCTCGCTGAATTATGCTTCAGAGTTTACACAGAAATACAGGTGCACCCTAGGCAGCAGCCACACACTCACGCACGCATACACACAGTCCCAAAGCTCCAGTACAATCAGCATGTTTATACAAAGTGTCAAGAAAAGCTGGCTCGCTCTGACAAAAAGCACTAAATGGCGTAAACCCTTATTATCTTTCTCAAAACTACACACACACACACACACAGAGCGCTGTCCTGTGCTATAGTCACTGACGAGGACTGATGATAGAGCGAGCGGAGACAGGGACAGAGGAGTCAAACAAAGAGGAAAAATATGAAGACAGGAGGAAACAGAGAGCCAAAATAAGCGAGGAGGAAGCAGAGCGATGGAGCACAGGATGAAACTGACACATATTAGAACAACCAGGACACACACAGAGAGATTTCCCTTCCTGAGAGCTCATATACAGAGATTAGTGGGGGCGGGAAAGAAGAATGAAGAGAGCGCTGCCTTTCTGAAAAAAAAAAAAAAAAAAAAAAAAAAATTAAACTGCAAAGAAAAGCAAAACTTTTAAAACCCCCAAACCTTTCTTATCACTGAGTCTTCTTCCATAAATTTGCATTACATTATTAACTTACACGATGTGACTGAAGTGCAATCTTTCGGCTTCGTGTGCCTCTATTTTCAAGGGTTCAAAATTATTTGGACAGGTGACTCACTAGAATTTAATTGGTGTAATTGGTTAGTTAAGATAAATAAAGCGCAGTCTGGAGTTGATATCAGGTATTGATTATTATTCAACTGGAGCAACCAATATGAAGTTAAACAGTGACTGGTAAATCACTCAGAGAGGACTGATTATTAGACGTTTCCAAAAGATTATCCTGACCAATTGTTTTTTGGCGTGGGCTGTGCTAAGTGTGATTTTTCCTCCCCGATCTGCTGAGAAAACGGTCTGAGCCAATCGGTAATGTTGAACCGATTCAGTTTTTATGATCACAAATCCTGGCGGTCAACACCGAGGTCTGCCAATCTACGGACTCCATGATTGTGTCAGGAAGCAGAACAATAGCCAACTAAGAAGGCACCTGAAGCTTGCGCTGTTGCCTGACACAGGGGAGAGGAACGACTGGCTGTGTTGAGTGTTTATAACCCTCCCGCTCGCTCAGGTGTTCGTCCTCCATCCACCTGACCGTCCCTTCTGCCCTTCTGTCTACCGTTTAAAATTCAAATTTTATTGGAACATAAAGTCACTGATGGTGTAGTGATACACTCACCTGACTTTGGTGCGGGCAGCGTCGGTTCAGTTCCCACTCTGTGACAGTGTGAATGTGAGTGTGAATGGTTGTCCGTGCCTATATGTGCCCTGTGACTGACTGGCGACCGGTTCCAGGTGTAGTCCGCCTTTCGCCCGAAGTCAGCTGGGATAGGCTGCAGCGACCGGCGACCTTAACCAGGATATTGCAACATAAGGATAATAAGTAATATTCCCCACACAAAAGAATTTCCTCACTTTTTTTTCGCCATTACAATTTCTTCACAAAACAAGTCAGACGGATTTGTCTCCTCTGGCAAACTTGGTTGAGTGGGGAGACCTCTCTGACAATGCCTGCTCATCAAGACCAAGGCAGACTTGATTTATTAGTGTTTAATGGTGAGTCAGTAAGCATATTTTGGGTGGTCACACCCACAATGAGACTAGACTGCATCTGCAATCTCCAGATTTGGTCTGGGAAAACCCGCAAAAAAGGGATTCATTAGGCCTAAGAATAATGAAGAAATTTAGGAGGCAATTTTACATGTGACAAATTTTTAAACCTTGGCAGAGATCTACCACAGTGTGCCTTACTTTGCCATCCTCTATTTTCCTATTCAGCTGTGAAAGGGTGTGATTTATTGAGTGTGGATTTCATTTAAAGATGCTATAATAATTTTAAACAAGCAGCATTTTAAACTGCTGTGAAAACAAGGCCACACTCACCTCACCTTCTGCGAACAAATAAAGGTGTAATTGATGTGCAGTCAGCTTCCAGCTCGAGGTTTTGTTTTATGCTTCGCTGGAACCATTCTGACACTGGAATCTCAGTGAATATTTTTGTGGACCTCCTGTGGGATTGAAGGTAAATTCAAGACGAGCAGAAAATTTATTTTCTTTTTTTATTGCGCACATACACACACAAAGCCCAGTGTCCTTAGGAGGTGTGTGTGTATGTGTGTGATTTAGTTCGGTGAGAGTATTAAGGTGAGGGAAACTAAGATTTCTCTTGAGGGAGATTGATGTGATCTGTTCACAACAGTCATTGTTTGCAGATGATTTGAGAGAATAGCCTGCTCTTAACAGACATGGCTGTCAGTGTGTGTGCGTGTGTGTGTGTGTGTAAGTGTGCGTGCGTGTGTGTGCGTGCGTGTGTGTGTCAACAGCAGAGCACGAGCATCAAGGAAAGAAATTGCTCTATTATTTTAGCGACTGCAACAAATCAGTCGCTTCACCTTTGTCCCTCTCAGTTGCTGGAGCGAACATGGACAAACGGAGCCAGCGCACATGGGAGCGGCTGCTCGTTCGTGCACTGCATAAGCCCGCCGGAGTGAATAGACCCTTTCACGTCCACAGATAAAGGAATGAAGGGCAATAAACTGTGTATACTTTAGTCACTAATACACTTGAGCCGTCCTTTCACACTATTCACCCAAAGCATCTCTGAGGGAAAACATGGTCACACATTACTGAATATGAATAGAAAAAATGTTAAGTATTGCTGGAAATGTTTACTTAGTATGATGCCGCTGTCCAAATGGACATCTGCTATCTCAACATAAATGGCCACTACTGTTAATGATTCTTTAAATGTCAGTATTAATATGAAATACAATGGAACCTCATAACTGTGACAGTTGTTCCTTTTTAATGTATATAACATAAAATATAAAGTGAATTAATTTGCTACAGGCTCCAACTGTCGCCATCAGAAAACGGTATAGGCAATGTTTCAAGTATCATTTGAAAAAATGGGTCTTCTACACAACCAATGAGAGGAAAGCCAAAAATCCATGTTAGAGAGTCACTCTATGGCGGTCTAAAAAGCAAAAATGTGGAACCTTTAAAGCAACAGGCCACCGACAAAGTTTACCGCAGTTTCACGTGAGAGTGGGCACATACTGTATAGTCATTCAAGCATTTGTGCTTACGGTATATTTGCACCGAAAGACCATTTAAAGTCTTTAATGAAGCCAACATGCATGTTTTTGGAAACGCAAGCACGGGGAAAACATGCATACACCACATAGAAAGGCCAGAGCCAAGATACGAACCCACGACCTTTGAACTGTGAGGCAGCCATGCGTACCAGTCATCTCCCGTGCCACCCCACAGAATAGTCAGTCAGGATAATCTTTCAGATGCATTTGAGAATTAGGCCCTGACTGACTTTGACTGAATTGTACTTTATAATACATTAATACATTCTATGTGCCAAAAACACGGTACTCTGATTAATAGTACGTTTGTGGAATAAGAATTACCGGTAAACTGAATAATTCATCAACGTAAGGGCAAAATCATGTTCATCTGCAGACCGGAAGTGTCAGCGAAGCACAAGTAGTGCCTCGCCTGCTAATACAGCGGGCTATTGAATTATGTCGGCTGAGAGATTGTTGAGAGCGATGGATTTAATCATCCTGTGTACACCATGGCTGAGATGGAAAACATGCAGCAACAAGGGAAAGTTTTGTACATCCACTTCTTGAATAGAGATCCGCAAAAAAGAACTCCAGATTGGCTCACAACTCGGTAAGAACATGTAGATGATGACGTTTATGATCATGGTTTATTAGATAGCTTTTGTACATGCTATAATGTCGAACATGGAGTTTGTTGTTGCTGAATACTTACTAACTGTATGGTTTTCTTCGTAAATAAAGTGGACAGGAATTGGTGAACATACATCAAATTCTCACAAATTCACACTCTCGCGAGAGTGAAAAGACCCAAAAGTGGCTGCCACCATAAGTAAGTAGAAGCAATGTTTTGAATGTTTTTTTTGAAAATAAATATTTCTTAGAATTATGGCAGTAAACAGCAGCTGATGAAGAAGATACCAGTATGCACATTTAAAATATAACAAAGTTTTGACATCTTGGGTTTAGTTCGGCTTTAACACGACGGTATCAACAATTTTGTCAAATTGTGTTTGACTCTTTGACACCTCAGTCTTATTCTGGATTTCATTCAAATTCAGTAAGCTTCTTAGTGAAAGTTTGAAGAAAGGTCACATGAGGTTTGTCACCAGCATCTTGGAAAGAAACCAACAGAGACTAAGACCAAGAGCAAATCCTCCTGTAGTCTATAGTAGAGTATCTACACGGTACAATAGATACTGTCAAAGTATTAGTGTTCAGATTCCAATACAGAATAGATGTAATTATTTTAAAGCGGAACACTTACTCTACATCCTTGTTGTCATCAAGATGGCATTGTTCACTCGTGAGATGGGAGTATATTGCATGTCCAACCTGTAAATACCCAAACATGAATATTAACAACAGAGAAATGTATTATACTATACTTTCGAGACACTGCAAATACAGTAGGCAATATGTGCCACTAGGCAATATAGGCCTCCAGCAGGTGCCACCAAATTGGGAATTGAAAAAAATTCCCCTTCAATATAATTACATTAAGACTACTTAATAACATCAACTGTTAAAATAGAAAAGCTAACAGATTCTAATGTAAAGCCATGCCCAATTAATATTGCGACAAATTATACCAAATAATGATTTCTTTAATAAGAGGCTGTAAATAAAATGATATAGGCGATATACTGTAAGATTTTGTCTGGGGCGCCACATTGGGTAGGGCCAGCTCCAGGAACACGCATGCATCCATTCTCATTAATAGACGTGATTATTAGAACTGTTTTATGTAGATGAGCATTGTAGGTGGACGCCACCATGGCATACAGTAGCTTAGCGAGCTGCTTTGCAAAGAAGAAGCTGAAACATTATAGCATCACATCTGTTCCTTAGCAGATCAAGTTGGCCGGAGCATATTCAAATGGGACAGATGTTTGCGAGAGAGCTGCTTCTGGCACAATGCTCGAGAGTGTTTAGATGTTTCAAGCTAAGTGAAGATGATGGGTGACTACACTGCAGGTTTACTGTAACATGTTGGATCTTTGCATTTTTTGATGTTCCAATAGAGTGATATCTGAAACTGTCATGAATCTGACCCAACACACTGCTCGTATCAGAAATGAAACATAACATAACTATGTTATGCTCTATGTGCAAATATATCAGTTCTCCTGTGTTATATAAAAAGAATAGAGTGCACACAAACAGATATTTTTAAACACATGGGGAACGTAAATTTGAAATACCAAGACATTACATGAGATGTCAGCACACCTCACTAGACCTCAGGTCAGCGAGCATCAAATGAGTCAGAGAAAATGTCTTTCTTTTGGGGCTTATTTTGCATATTGTGGTAAGCCTTAACCCTCCAATAGGTAAGTTCTGTCATCCCTTATGCTGGAATTTAGTATTATAACAACAGAACCGTCGCTTCGATATGACTTAAGTGGCCCCTTGTACATGATGATTCTCCAACATTCTACATTTTTATTCTGTTTTGAAGGACAGCCAGTAGGGAAAAAGATGGATTCTTCAGAAGAGGCAATTGTTGTAAATTCTCTATTATTGCTGCATTTTGTGCATGCATTGCTAGGACGGTATGAACATTTATTTTACATCTTGCACCTTGTTGGTGAGCTAAGGGGTCCCCGAAAAGATGTATGGATGTTATTGTTTTATTTTATCATTGAAGCCTGTTTGTGATGAACATATCAGACAGAAATATCCCAGGCAGTAAAATGCAGCCAGACTGAGTCATTCCCTGTTATTGCTGCATTTTGTGCAAGCATTGTTCGGCGCACGTATTTTCCGTCAGGCACCTTGTTGGGCAGCTAAGGGGTCCTCTTTTTTCAATAATCAAATACTGAAAAATATAGCAAGATGTTAGGGGAGCTGATAGGCATAATCAGCGTTGTGTCATCTCCTGTAGTAGTGGCTTGAGTGAAAATGACTTTTTTTTTTTTTTAAACAAAAAATAGTTACACTCTACCTTTACGTTGTAAAGTGTTGTTTGTTATGTTTTACAGAAGTAAAATTCTTACACTTGTGTGACAGTTAATGAAGTGACATGAGGCAGGTGCATGTGAGGGAACACCCGTCTTTTTGTTGTTTAATCAGTTTATTTTTTAGATACTAGTATTAAAAGTGGTTACCTTATTTTATTAATTTTATTTTTATGTTAGTTGAGTATAAAGTAAAGGGCAGATGAGGTGGCTGGGGCATCTGATTCGGATGCCTCCCCGACGCCTCCCTGGTGAGGTGTTCCGGGCATGTCCCACTGGGAGGAGACCCCGGGGACGACCCAGGACGCGCTGGAGAGACTACATCCTTCGGCTGGCCTGGGAACGCCTCGGGATCCCCCCGGAAGAGCTGGATGAAGTGGCTGGGGAGAGGGTAGTCTGGGCGTCCCTGCTGAAGCTACTGCCCCCGCGACCCGACCCGGATAAGCGGTAGAGAATGGATGGATGGATGGATATTTAGGACCAACTCCCAATATCACCACAAATATGACTTCAATGTTTACTTTTAATTTGCTAGAACGACCTGATGTTCTTCCAGTTATACAGGAGGGCTTTGTTGAAATGGTATGCACTTTGCAGCATACAAATGCATTTATATATTGAGATTTTGTTTTAACTCATTGATTGATGTGGCTGGAAAAAAATCGACACTGGGGAGCAGGGAAATAATTCATTTTACCTTGTACAAACACAAGCATTGTTTTGTTAAGATGCTGCATTTTGTTTATTTCTGCCCCTTTTCATTCCGACTAACAAAGGGCATTTATCTTCGTCTCTTATAATATCACAGCTTATTGTGTGTGATCACAGTGGTCTCTGTGGCACATCCCCCCCACGGGATGAGACAGAACCATATAAAAGCCTCATTAACTCCCAACAATTAATACATTCATTTCACAAATCAGTAATCAAGGCTAGTGATAAGACAGTGGCTTAATACAATGCGGCACACATCACCTTGGCTGCATTGACTTGCATTCATTCATACAGGCAAAATACAACGTGTTGTCTGTTATAACCGTCTCTTCTTCTGCCTGGCATAATTAGAGTTAACTAACCATCGAACTGGCATATGTCTCTCATGTCATTCATCTCCAAAACAAAATAAATCAAGAGCATATAAAGAATTCAGGTATCAAACAAACCTTGTGCCTTTAAGTGAGTGCTGGAACAAAAACTGACAAAACAATATACTGTATTATTACTAAAGAGTTTCACTCACACCAAGTTCAATAAGAAAGTTAGCATTACCTTCTTCTTCACCAAAAGTGGAGCAACAAACAACAACTTCCTGGTAAAATACTGCTCCTAGTGTTTGGGAGTAAATTATACCGTACAGAGTCAGTGCTGACAGTTTTTGGTTTTTAGCTTTTGACAAAGTGTCAGTGTTCGAGTTTTGCTATCTATATAACAGATAAGGGTACTTATAAACACATTTAAACAGCATACAAAGTGGAAATCATGGAGTTTATAATTCCCAAAAAAATAGTTTTTTTTCTATAAATTAATGACATTTTTAGTCTCTCTCTCTACATGTGCATTTAGTTGTTTTTGCTTTGGTTAGAATGTTTTGTTAAAATCATTTCAAAATGGAATCACAATGGTCATATTTTATCCCTCCCTGTGGCACCTTTAGAGAGTTTTCAAAATTATACATCATTTATGACTGTATTTGCACTGGATTGTTCAAGTGACACAATTCCGATTTTTTTTTCTCCTCCAATTGGTCCACACAAGTGAATTGGAAAAAAAAAGATATTCTCAAAATGTGGATAAAAAAATGCAGCATATTTGGACAGATCGAACATACACTACAGCCATAGTAAAACCAGCTGCTATCAGTCTCTCCTTATTTCCAGTAAAAAAAAAAATTATAAATACATTAAAACTAAAAGCATTAAAAATTAGTCATAATTTATAAGTATGTACATTAACATTTTTCTTATTCAATAATTGGACATTTAAAAAATATGCACAGTTCTTATCAAAAATATTAGACCATCAGCCAGTGTAAGGCTTAAGTCACAGCTGTCGTAAAGTAACCAAAACACTTAATGAGAATATTTTTCCATCCATTCATCAATTAATTTTCTATAGCGCTTGTCCTCACGAGGACAAGTTTCTCTACAGCACACATATACTATAGAGAAACAACAGTTCACACTCATAGTCACACCTGTAGACAATTTAGAATATTCAATTAATCTCACATGCATGTTTATTAATTTATTTATTTATTTATCTATTAACCCAGAACCTCGGACCAGTGAGACAGACTAACCACTAGACATTGTCCTGTCTATTAAATATAGTGTGTAGTAGCTTTCCATGAGATTAGATTTGTAACGATGAATTATAATTACCAGTTAAATGGGCCTCTTCGTCCATATTTATTTTTATTTGCTTTAATTTTGCTTTGTTTTACCCTGCTATCTGCAGCCAGAGAGAATATTTTCTCATTTGCCTTACCTGTACAAATAAATCCATCCATCCATTGTCTTCCGCTTACCCAAGGTCGGGTCGTGGCCCCCAGCCAGCCACTCTTCCGAGGGGATCCCGAGGTGTTCCCAGGCAAGCCGAGAGACGTAGTCTCTCCAGCGTATCCTGGGTCTTCCCCGGGGTCTCCTCCCGGTGGGACGTGCCCGGAACACCTCACCAGGGAGGCGTCCAGGAGGCATCCTAAAGAGATGCCCGAGCCACCTCATCTGGGTCCTCTCAATGCGGAGGAGCAGCGGCTCTACTCTGAGATCCTCCCGGATGACCGAGCTTCTCACTTTATCTCTAAGGGAGAGCCCGGACACCTTGCGGAGGAAACTCATTTTGGCCGCTTGTATCCGGGATCTTGTTCTTTCGGTCACGACCCACAGCTCGTGACCATAGGTGAGGGTAGGAACGTCGGCTTAGCTCCTTCTTCACCACTACAGACCGATACAAAGTCTGCATCACTGCAGACGCTGCACCGATCCGCCTGCCGATCTCCCGTTCTATTCTTCCCTCACCCGTAAACAAGACCCCAAGATATTTGAACTCCTCCACTTGGGGAAGGATCTCATCCCCGACCTGAAGAGGGCACTCCACCCTTTTCCGACTAAGAAGAAGAAGAAGAAGAAGAATCATCTTTTATTGTCATGAACATGCATGCATTCGCACGAAATTTGTTCTCTGCATTTAACCCATCACAGCGAACACATACACATGTTAGTGGAACACACTGGAGCAGGGGGCAGCTGAAGCGCCCGGGGAGCATTTCGGGGTATCGGTGTCTTGCTCAAGGACACCACAGCCATGAGTCCGGGGGATGTTGGCGGATGGTCCAGTCGGGATCTTGATCCTAGATCTCCCACGGTGGCAGGTGATGATCTTAACCATTGGGCCATGGTCTCAGATTTAGAGGTGCTGATTCTCATCCCAGCCGCTTCATGTCTCTCAAGTCATTCATTTCCAAAACAAAAGAAATCAAGAGCATATAAAGAATTCAGGTATCAAACAATCCTTGTGCCTTTAAGTGAGTACTGGAACAGAAATTGACAAAACAATATCCTGTATTACTAAAGAGTTTCACTCACACCAAGCTCGATAAGTACACCATGTACTCCAAAGTACTCCATATACAAATAAATCCATCCATCCATCCATTTTCTGAGCCGCTTCTCCTCACTAGGGTCGCGGGCGTGCTGGAGCCTATCCCAGCTGTCATCGGGCAGGAGGTGGGGTACACCCTGAACTGGTTGCCAGCCAATCGCAGGGCACATCGAAACAAACAACCATTCGCACTCACAGTCATGCCTACGGGCAATTTAGAGTCTCCAATTAATGCATGTTTTTGGGATGTGGGAGGAAACCGGAGTGCCCGGAGAAAACCCACGCAGGCACGGGGAGAACATGCAAACTCCACACAGGCGGGGACGGGGATTGAACCCCGCACCTCAGAACTGTGAGGCTGACGCTCTAACCAGTCGGCCACCGTGCCGCCTATACAAATAAATGTTAAATTAAAAAAAACATATACAGTATATATATTGTTATCATGAATTTTCACAATCTATATAAAAAAATAATGAAATAGCGAAGCACATTTTTACTTCTTGATTAAGCTATTTAATTGCATTCCTGAACAGAAAACTTGTTGAACATTATGCTTGATTAATTTCTATCAGTTGGCTAAGTTGGCAACGTTGACTTCATGTTGCCGTATTGTCTGTGAGGCAAACAGGTGGTGGTTAATAAATTTGTCAAGCACTGAATGTTTCAAAAATATCTGCTCAATCCAATCATTTTTTTCTGAAAAGTTTCAACCCTACTTCAGAGACCACTGTTTTCCTAGTAATTGAAAATGGTGCTGATAGAAGTGCAAGTAAAATTTTAAATTAATGTTGAAGGTAAAAGAATGTTCAAACTTCAGCAGATAAATGTAAAATATATGTGAGAACTGACTCTACATGTCAAAACTCTCTACCTATTTTGCACAAACAAGGTCAAACAACCAAGCGAGCAAGAGAAGAGCAAAATCTGCTTGAAGTTGAAGCGTGACGTTAAACATTTGATTGCAGTAGCAACTTCATTTTTTTAGAGGCAACAATGCATTTCTTAGGACTTTCAAATAATTTTTCAAAGCAAAGTGTCACTTTTCGTCATGTCTTCATGAAATGTGCTTACAATTCTTCATTAAGCTTGATGGCCCGCACTCAGGGAAAAGTGTTGGTACTTTGTTCTTTTTTTTTTCCAGATGTGTCACGATAATGAGAAGCGTCAGGTTCCATCAAGCAGAAGAGGCCCGGTCCACATTACAGATGCATACATCACTGCCCTCATTTCAATGTAATAACACCTGTCAGGCCTGATGACGGCTGCCCATGATGGCTTAGTCCCAGATCCACGTGTGCCCTCTCACATCACACACCTGCGTGCACACAATTATCAAATCAACAAAACACATGTATCATGCGACATGGGAAACTCAAAAGAGAATTTGCGTAAAATCTGCATCTGCACATACGGTACATGTGATTTCTGCTCATCTTATTTACATGTGAATCAAATAATAATAATAATTTCCTCTCAGGAAAAGGCACTATGGCCGTATTTTGAGAACAGCGTAAATCAGGTGTAATATTTTTGACCAGCGCAGTCCGGCGGATGTGAAAGTGGGCGGGCTGCGCCACTGTAGGAGTGTTTACTGCCAACTTCATTTGCTGCCAATCAAAGCAGCTCCTCTCATTCCATTTCAATTTGTCTTGACGAAGACATCGCTGTTGGGAAGAGGACCGTGTGTAATCATCACAGCAATGCTTGCCTGAATGGAGCATTGTCACTTTTCTGGCCATGGTTTGGCAACACATAATGTGAGCAGGTGTACAGAATGAGCTGGTGATACCTGCTGGGGACTTACTGTATGTCTGCAGAGCTCAGTTTCTGTCTCCCTCTGCCCTGATCAAATTCACCAAAATCACATTAGAACAGCGGTCTACCTTGCGCCAGGTCTTGGACTTGGTCTGAGCAGGCATAAGTTTAGACAGACTGTCTGACACCAAGTTGCCCAGCTTGGGTCTGCCAAATTGGGAAACACGTGCAGAAAGCTTTGCGTTTGCATGAAAATCAAAATCTGGCATTTGTGCCCTGCTGCAGATGCGATTCTACGAAATTAGAGCCCTTTATGTTCATTGGTGTGAATGTGAGTGGTTGTTTGTCCCTGCAATTGAATGGCAACCAGTACATGGTGTACCCGCCTCTTGCCCTTAGTCAGCTGGGATAGTCTCCACCCATGACCGTAATGAGGACAAGCACTCGAAAATGTATGTAATAATAATAATAAACAAAACATGTTAACCATTGTATGATTAAAAAGAAAAAAAAACTAAAATAAAATAACTCTTTGAAGTTGTTTTAAAAATTCTTCCAGGTACATGCTATTTGTATTGGCATGTGCTTTGTAAGATTAATTTGAAAATGTGATTGAAATTCAAAATTGCTACCAAGATTTGAATGTACAGTAGCTGCACTTCACTAATCCCAACACCCAGCTGTCACTGATCAAAGTCACGCCCCTCACTAAAATGCACGAGTGGAATTCTCAAACATGGCCTTTCATAATGGCGTTCGATTATGGAAGCGTGTAGTTGTGATCAATAGTCACAGAGAATGCATATCCGGCTTTAATAATCCGGCAGTGCTAGCAATACTAAGCTAGCACACGGCTGTAAATAAGACAACATTCGTAATGGAGTGTTACTATAACACTAAATGTTATCGGTTTGAAGTTTTATTTCTGGGACTGTACCGTCAATTAAAAATCAAAAAGGGGTGACAAACTTACCTGTCAAGCAGAAATGTTGCTAATTTCACGTCAAGTCTAAATCCTCTCATCTGCTTCAGCTTCCTTCGCTCTGCTTCTGTTTGCTCGTTTTGGGCCCACTTTTTTTTTTTCCTCCAGAGGTGGATATTCCGCCATAGTTTTAGCAAATCCCCCGACGCTTCAGGCCCGGTACACACATAAAGACAATCAGGCTCTTTGTCCCAATTTTGCCCCTTCCCAACCAACTGCGTCAAACACGAGACAACCTTATGTCTTATAAGATGATCCTTAGGTCTGAGATGTGTCCACATAATAGGGTCTTGAAACGGGTCGGGGCCGACAATCTTAAATTTTGAATGCGTTCAATATTTACGACAATAAACTCTTTATGTGTGTGGGGAAAGCAGACGTTTCCTGAGTCACGACCCCATGAATGGTAAAGTGAAATGGGATGTAGCCATTCAAAGAAGCACCCAAGACTGACAAACATGGAAACAACCATAAATAAAAACAAGCATGTCAAGAAGTATTTTCAAAGTCTTTTATGTTCACTTTTTACGCCTCCATTCCCTTCAGCACCACTCGGCAAAGATCGGTGCATATCCGGAAGTGTCTGCCTGTCTTCGTTTTTGTGAGATCACGTGTCATCATGTGGGATTTCGAGAACTTTGGCGAGCACACCACACGGTACAACCAAACCTATTAAATGCCTTTTTTTTTTTTATCTTTATGTGTAGGGTCTGTCACAGATTTAAAAAAATCTTTAAAGATATGAAAAATCCTTATATGTGTACCAGGCCTAAGGTGTGTTACCTTAGACCTAGTGTGCAAGGCAAATGACTGACACCTTGTCAGTCACAGCTTCTGTCTCTGATTGGTTGTTTTACCTCAGGCACAGTGGTTTCATAAGAATCACATTAGCGATAGAAGATGAAACTGGAGAGGGCTGATTTTTTTTTAGGAATAGTGAGGAAATAACTGCAGGCAAAGTAAGTTTAAGACAATTCCAATGTCCTTTTTTCTTGTCATTGCGGAGAAGTACAGTGTACACACATCAAATGTTTCCAAGTATATACCACATTAACTTCTTTATTATGAGTTTGTATCTTGCTGTGTGTAGTTGAACAGCGGAGAAAGGAATAAGTGAGCAGGTTCGCTAATGGACTTCATATTGAAGCTTGTAGCTTCACAACAGTCAGTCACTGCTGGCTGCTGTCACCAGCTTATAACATTAAACCAGCAAACGGATGTAAAAAGCCTTCCTTACACACCAGAAACCAGGAAAATGTATTGTACTGTGCACTGCAGCGATAGACAGTCTTAATAAGCATAGGCACACACATGCAGAGCAGGAGCAGTTGAACAAGGCATTACCATAAATTCATTACGAGTGGTTGGGCAGCATTTATAAACATGTAGAGATGTTGTTTACAATGTGGGACTGGATGGATTATACAAGTACACAGACTAGTAAGGGGAACACTCCCATATATACACGCTGTTTACACTGACGGAGAAGGAGGGAGAGTGGGTTTGGAGCACATCGCAGCACAAAAGTCCCTGAGTGGCATGTTTTACACAGCAAAATAAACATTTAATAAAATAAACACCCCTCCCCTGTGTTGGGCCGCCATGTGCACACACGCGCTCGCAGGTGTCAATGGTTCAACACATTTTATTTATATTCCAATAATGGCATTTCGATGAGGGTTTTTGACATCACCCATGGCTGTGTATTCTTGGTTGGGTTTAGGTCCCAAATAAATAAACACGCTTGGTTAGGGTCAGGGGAAAAAAAGGAACACTGAGGCTTGGTCGTCATGGTTACAATAATAACAGGAGCTACAAACAAAATCAGGCTGCTGTTCTGGACTGTTGTGTTAAAACACGCAAAAAAAAAAAAGCAGGTTGTGTGGTTGTACATAGTACACAAACAGAGGTCACGTGAGTCGAGCTCATTGTGGTCAGTAACTTTTAGAAGTGGAATACATAAACAGACTCTACATTTAACATAGAGCGGAAATGAACACACCCCTGTTAAAATAACAGGTTATTGTTATGGGGTTAGATGACGCCATGATAAATCATTTCAAAACTTTTTTTTAGAAAATGTGTATGACCTATAACCTCCATCCATCCATTTTTTTACAGCCCATGTCTTCATTAGGGTCACAGGTGAGCTGGAGCTTACCCCAGCTGACTTTGGGTGCAAGGCAGGGTGCCCTGGACTGGTCAACAGCAATCACAGGACGCCTATAGACAAATAACCATTCACACTCATATTCACATCTATAGAGGCTTCAATTACCCAAACATGCATGTTTTTGGAATGTGGGCCATCTGGAGTACCTGGAGAAAACCCACTCGAGCATTGGGAAAACCAGCAAACTCCACACAGGAGGGTCAGGACCTTTTGACTGTGAGGCGGATGTTCTAACCATTACTGCACCATGCTGCTTAACACAACATACCATCTCACAATTGTACAGTAGGGGGAGCATTACATTGTCTAGAAAGAAATGTAACTTTTTTTTTTTAATTTGTGGGTGAGAAAAATCTAAAGGCATTTTTTGATACAGCGCTTGCATTGGATCAAGAGGGTGTAAATGTACTTAATATTTTGACTAGTGAGTGTCTATGTGGAAGCTTAGGGTGATTTAATGACAACCTTTTGCTTCCCCTGGGAGGACAAGCTTCCCTCGGAGAGGAGACGGGACTTAAATACAACCATTTGATTTGAATTACTGGTGGTAGTGGCCTTGACATTAAGCATATGAGGCTAAAGAGAGGATGTGCAGAAAAGGTGACAGGGGTGTTGATACAAAAGAAAGACAAAGAGATTCGGAGAAGAGAGGATGAATTTATTGCTCCATGGAGAAGAGTATCTCGGCGTAATGGGAGGAGGAGGAAGAGGGGTGAGGGCAATCAGACAGGTTGGACGAGGAGAGCACACACAGGCGTGTCCTGTTTAATGTCTCGCTGACATTTCTGCTCTCCATCGCCTTCCCCGCCGACCTGCTCCCGATGGAGATGAATGATTCGAGGGGAAAAGGTGGAGCAGAGGGCGCGCGGAGGGTGGAGTCGCACTTCTCTGCCTTGTGCTCCACTCAAGGTCACAAGTCCCAGACAAGGTCATGGGTCAAGGTTCACAGGAAGGCCGGCCAATCAAGAAGTGAGGATATCTAGGAGGGACCAGCCTTCAGAAGTCCCTGTGACATTCTCTAATGTGTGTGTGTGCCATTTACTGTATTTAGTGTTCACACATCTGTCATCCTGCATGCATTGTGCTATGTTAAAGATGCTTTTGAAAACTCAGGAATGCTCTAAGGGCAGTTTAGAGGCTACCTTGTAGTTCTTTGCTTCAGTCCTTGAGTAAAATTCCTTCTGCATTCTGTCACTCTATTAATCCATGCAACCAGGATCCCTGATGTTTGTGTGTGTGTGAGCGTGTGTGTGTATGCATGTCTGTAGGCAGTGAGGCTCATATTTACTGTCACTGCTCTGTGTCTGGTGCTGATTTCATTGCACTAAACCAAACCATCTGCATGTGCATGTAGAATCTCACACACAAACACACAGTAAGTGATACAACCCATCATTGGAGCCCAATGATCCCCCTCTCAACTTAGTCAGCTGGGATAGACACCAGTTTACCCAAGACAATGAGAAATATAAATAGTATGCCAAATTCATTGTTGCATGGTATTTTTTGACAATGCTCTTAATTTGTTCCTGTGACTAATGCAGGAATTCATCAATCCATCCATTTTCTGCAGCTCCTGACCTCATTAAGGTCACAGGTGAGCTGGAGCCTATCCCAGCTGACTTTGGGCAAGAGGCAAGTCTTGGACTAGACAAACAACCATTCATACTCACATTCACACCTATGGACAATTTAGTCTTCAATGAACCTAACATGCATGAGCACCCAGAGAAAACCCAAACAGACACGGGAAGAACATGCAAATTCCACAGAGGAAGGCCAGAGCTATGATTCAAACCCTGAACGTCTGTGATACAGACAGAAGTGCTGACCACTATTCCACCATGCTCCCTAATGCATGAATTCAAACAAGAACAATCAATCATAGGCAGGATAGCATATCTACAAAGGTTTATAGTTGGATGCTGATCCAAATGTTCGGCCTTGATGGAGGTCTCTGCTTCACTGAGTGTCATCCGAGCTGGTTCTGGTTCAACATCTCATTGAGTCACCAGTTGTCCAGGAGCTGCTGTGAGCGACAGAGACAACAGGCAGCACAGGGCCTGAAAACACTTCACTAACCCGAGCGGTACCAAGACAAATAGAGGGGTGATTGCTTCCCCGTGGCCCATCTGGCTTCTCTTAAGGCGAGCGGAGGGGAGAGACAGGGCTGGGTGTAGTATGTGTGTGCACATTTTAAAGGCTGCCACTTTACGTGGGGTTGTTCAAACACATTGCTGACTCGCCGACCAATTACAGCCAATCGCCGCTGTCGGCCCGACTGCTTTCGCCCGTCAATAAAAAACATTTTGTTTGGGCCCGCTCAGGCCTCACTTGGACGGCCGCCCAGCAGTGGAATAAAGATCAGCGTGATTCAACGGAGGAAACCATGGGGTGAGTTTAGTCACTGAGGAGGTGAAGGGGGGGCACAGTCTGACCCTCTGAGTATGACTGGGTGTGTAGACACAGGTAAGGATGTTTTCCATAGCATAGGCGTATTGCTTTCCAATAGCATGGCAGTTATTTTAAGTGTTTGGACAAGATCCCGAGTGAAACCTTGAGGCAGCCACCTCGGAGCTAAAACCAAAGCACTCAGGACCACAGATTTATTTCAGCTCTAGTGGAACAGACAGGAAGTCCTCCGCTTCACATTTGGGGGCAAGCTTGGGTCAAATCAGGGCCCTGCTCCATAACTGCCTGCTGGCCACATCTCCACCTGCTGGGTCACTAGTGAACAACACCAAATGTATTCTAATACTGTACAAGATACTTTATAATTCATATTTCACTCCAAACAAACATGCCTCTCACTTCCTGTGGCTCTGCTCTCCGTCTTCACTTTCTTTAAGCCTTAATAGTAAACAGAGAAGCTGCGGGCAAAGAGCAATCCAAACAGCGAGGAAATAATACCTTAGTTGTCACCACAGATACACACTTTTATTACTACCAAAGTACAATGATGCATCTGGCTTCTGTTAAGTGTTGTGTTTGCAATAAATCACCAGAAAATGAATGTAAGTCAGTTTCCTTCCACACATGCAAATGAATGCACTTTAAAATGTGATGGGCCTTTGCATTACATATGGAAATGAATGGACTCAACTACACACTACTCAAAGAGTTAAGATTTCAGTTTGAGTCAGTTGTTGTTGTGAATGCACATGAGTGTGTATGGGTTCAGGAATGCCCCTCCCATTTAGAAAGCAGGGGGCCCAGCACGGGGGCTTCACAGTGATGTGTGTGCATGTGCGTGTGTGTGTTCGTGTGTTTGTGAGGGCATGTGTGTGTGTGTGAGAGAGAGAGAGAGAAAGAGAGACAGAGAGAGAGAGAGAGAGAGAGCTTAGCAAGGGGCCCACAGTGTTTTGTTCTGTTCCACATCAATGGGACATCAAGCCGGGTTTGGGCCTGACAGCACCCGGATTAGAGGTTTTCTACCAGACTCTCTCGACCCCTCCCCCTGTATGTACACACACACACACTTACACAAAAACACACGTGCACACAGACTTACAAACATGCAAAAACACACGCAAAGAATGGGCTGAAATACATAACATTAACTTGACTGCTAAATTGTCATTGCAGGTGGCTACAAGCTGAGGGACAGTCCCTCTAAATAATCATGGCGCGTGTGTGTGTGTGTGTGTGTGTGTGTGTGTGTGTGTGTGTGTGTGCGTGTTACTTAATAAAGAAATGTAGGATTATTTTTAATCTTTCATCTGATCTTTCCTTTTCCGTATAATTCTCATTTATATGTACAAGAATTCAAATATGGCAGGTTACATCTGCGTTAGATTGAGAAAATGGTCACTGCATCAGAATGACATCATGACATTTTTATTCAAATAAATACAAAGTAAGCCTGCGATTGGCTGGCCACCAGTTGAGGCTGTACCCCGCCTCTCACCCAAAGATAGCTGGGATAGGCTCCAGGCCGCCCGTGACCCTTGTGAGGATAAGCGGTATCTTTATCTATTTATCTATCATTGGATGATAGATAAAAAAGTTAGCACATAATGTATGGCTGCAGAAATACACTGACTTGCCACATCATGAAGTAAGACAGTCTAATGATATCTAATACCAGAACTCTAACTCTAGTAATAACCAAATGACAAGGAAGAATTTTCTGAATTTTGATGATTAGACTCATGTTGTTTAATTCTTGTGAAATGAATTTTTTTAATGTCATGTAATTTTTTCACCCACATTGCAACATTACATGACAAGAATGGATCTCATTTGCAATCACTGGTCCTCATTTGCGGGGGTATTTTGTAGCATAGTATGCTACAGAAAATATGGATTCGGAATATAAACTTAAGGTTTTCTAACAAAACTGCTTTTATATTGAGCTCAGTGTACTGTTAAGTGATGTACTCCTATACTGCATCATATTGAGGGATGGAACAATTTTTACCCTCTCATGTAGTTAGGCAGTTAAACAAAATATTATCCTCAGTATGATGAATTGCACTTGTACACAAATGCAAACTACAACAAGAAAAATAAACATCTATTGTTAAATAAATACCTCATTGACAGGGATGTGCACAAAACTGATGATTATAATCTTAGTAAACAGGCAGAACTGTATAATACAGCTTGTATATTGAATATAATTTTATTGTGCAGGTGTACGTACCAAATGCAATGTAAATTACTGAAAGCTAACAGGATATGTATATTTAAAAAAAACAACAACAACACTAGAAATGTTTTAAAAACTAATCAAAGTAATTATTCCACTTAAGAGAATGTGGAAGAATAAAATAAATATTTTTAGGCCTGACCAGCAAAATTAAGTTTGTTTTAATTAACTGTATCAAAACAAATTCATATTTTTTGTCAATTGAAATTGAATTGAAAAAAACATCTTTTAAAAACTAAAATCATTTAAATTGTCTGTCTTAACATTAAACAACTAGAGTGAAAGGCAAGTGGATAGGGCCTTTTTGATACACAGCACAGTGTTTGCATCTGGAGTAACTATAAAGGCTTTAGGTTGGGGGGGGGGGGAGACAAGCTCATTGGAATTGCTCCCTTGTGTGTGTACGCATGCAACAGTTCATACCTCAGCTGGACCTTCAGCTGACAACAACCACGTTTGATGCCGACTACTGTTGGCCTATGAAGTTCCTACTGAACCAATCCCCTCCTCCCTCCTCCGTCGGTCTGGGCTTTGGGGAACACATCCATGTCGGCTCCCTCTGGTTCCCCCATGACTTAATTAGAGCTCTCTGATTCTCCACATTAGTTTACTGTATAGGAACAACTTTTATCCCTTGCTGTAATCAGCTTGCCCACAAGAACAGAACAATAAAAAAAGAAGAAGCGTGTTTGAAGTTTTCTTTTGTGTGATCTTGAGTACTTGAGCAACAAAAGCCCAGTGCAGCTGGTCTCACAGTGGAGTGCTGCATGGACGAGTAGGCACAGAACCTGCACCGTACAACACCTGCACGATTCGGTTTCCACAACACTCTACCTACTCGCGTTTCATTGAAAGTGTTCATAATCCACATGAAAATCATTTGGATACATTATTTAAAATATGTCTCCCTGATGAAATGTGTCCCGATAGGGAATAAATCCAGCCGTTTATTACCATTTGCCCTCCTCACCCATTGTAAAAAGATTTTTGTGATGAATTCTTGAGGTGTCATTAATATGTATAATCAGGCAATGGAAGACATTAGCCCTTTTAGGTCTATTATCAGGAGATGGCAATGACAGACTGCATAGTTTTTATGAACCTCCTTGTTTCTTGTATGAAATATTCTCTTCTCTATGATGGTCAAGGTGACCTTCAATTTGATGGCCATCCACGTTCTATGCCAATAAGGAAGTAGTACATAATTACATTTATAATATCGATACTGACAAAAATATAGTAAAAGTAACAATAAACTTTAGATGATTTTTAGATAAACAAGATGTTTTGATACTTTGTGAAATATTAATAAAAAATACAAACACGTTTGTGGAACATATTAAATACAATTATTAAATATATAATACTCATTTAAATGTTGTTACATTGTAGATGTTGTATTTACAGTTATTAAAATGTCGATTTTACTATTTTTACACACAGGTTTATAATCTGGATCTCCTTCCACTCCTGCAAAACCGCAGTTGCTTTACATTCATGTTACAACTGCGCCATCTAGCGTCACTTTTTTTGAGGGTAGATCCTTGCTGTTGGTGCCTTTTCCGCACTCATGAAAATATATAAATATATAAAATATTTTACTCAAAGTAAATAAAATGACTATTAGGCAAACATTATATTATAGAGCGTGGTCTTCCTGCATGAACATAATGCCTGTAATGTACTTTTTAAGTAACAATTAATTAGGGCCCAGATGTCCCTTTAAATGATAGCGATTAATCGTTATTATTGGTTACATTTAATTAATTATTTTATTATATATATATACAACTTATTGTGTCCCCAATTTTGCATTTCACTCTGTCACTTTGGTAGTTTTCCCCTCTCAAAAAAACAAAAAGGAAAAAACAAGCTCCCATGAATCCACATTTTTCATTGAAACGTCACTCTTTTGGAGGGAATTTGGAGTGTAAAAGTGGAGTGTAAACTTTGTGAATTTTAGTATCTTAACCTGTATGTCCTACTCTTAAATGTCAATCTTTTAAACTAAATTAGGATGAAAGTAAACTACATAAAAAACAAACTTGATTTGTAGTATTACTTTTTATAATATATATTGTTTCCATATTTAGTTTGTACTACAGTAAGTTTTCTGTGTGTGCGTGTGTGTGTGTGTGTGTGTGAACCGATGACTAAAATTTGCAGATTCACACATCCATTTTCTTTACCGCTTCTCCTCACGTGGGTCGTGGTCTGCTGAGCCAATCCCAGCTATCTTCGGGCGGGAGGCGGGGTACACCCTGAACTGGTCGCCAACCAATCGCAGGGCCTGATTCACACAGCAATGGCTAATTTGAATGAAAAGAAATCCTTTTAGGTTCCACATTGTTTGCAGGGTAGAAATTCTATTACAGAAAGTAAAGTCCATTACCGTTATTAATTTTTCAGTGATTGAGCTCTACCAATACAAGTTCCTGAAGCTTAAACGTCATCAATCGGATAATGTAAAAAAAACAAAAATAAAAAACCCTTAAAAAAAATTTTTTTTTCCACTGAAGGTTATCACATCAAAGTCGCCAATAGACAACAATAACCCATATTAACGATGTGATCATGTAAAAAACGTATGTTCATTTATACAGACTGACTTGAGCTGAGGTTAAATGGTGGGGGGGGGGGGGGGGGGGGGGGGATCCAGATGAAACGTAGTCAAAAATACATTTACACTTCATATTACTATTATTTTGGCAGTTATCATGGTCTGTTAACTTGTTATGGGTGGCACTTCATAGTGCCATAAGGTGACAAAACAGACGGTGTGGACTATGAGATATTAATGCAATTCGTGTGAAAAGATCTAAGACTTTCATCCATCCATTTTCTGAGCTGCTTATCCTCACAAGGGTCGCGGGCGTGCAAGAGCCTATCCCAGCTATCTTCAGGCAAGAGGCAGGGTACACCCTGAACCGGTTGCCAGCCAATCGCAGGGCACATAGAAACACACAACCATTCGCACTCACATTCACAACTACGGGCAATTTAGAGTCTTCAATTAACCTTCTAAGACTTTGTTTGATAAAATGTATCAACATTATGATTAACAATAGTTAAATGGTAAACATAATGTGCTTTAGAAATCGCATTATTGGGATCAAACAATGTGATCTCATTTTCCATTCTGGTCCATCATTTTATTTTATTGAGGTTGGCGATTGAAGTCGCAATGTATGTAATTCTACATTTTATCCACTAGAGGTTAGTAGAGCATTTATTAAAACACCAGGAAGCAGGACAATACAGAAAGTACATTCATGCTACTCAGTAGTCAATCCAGTTCTTAACAACATTCAAATTATAGACTGCTCGTCTTTGTCAATGAGTGAATTTACAAAATCAGTGAGTGATCAAATGATTATTCCCTCCACTGTATTTCTATTTTGCCAAAATTTCAAATTGATTAAATACACGTCAGAGGTATTTTTAAAAAAAAGTTTATTATTAAATTAACAAGCATACAAAACAACAATCAGTTTTCCAAACTACCAAGGCAGTTTCAGTGCAATTCCAAAATATACATTTTCGGCAGGGCAAGTTAAAGTTATTCACCTCATAAACATTTAATTATTATTTTTTTTGATTATCATGTGATTATTGTCCCAGCCAGAGGAAGCTCATAAGTGATACCTTTTTGAGGTAAAACTATACATAAATCCAACCCTTTAAAACAAAACATCAGAAATGAAATATAAAATACATTAAAATGCACATTACAAACCAATGCATTTGTAAACAAAAATTGTAAACAAAAAGGAAGCGTGTGGTTGTAAGTATTTGGCCTGAGGCCTTAATAAATAACAGTTCTAGCAGTTTACTTCAATGACATTATTTGTTGTGTAGAGTGTAGAATGTCAGTTGTAGGACGAGTTTGCCTTGCCACTCTGCACACACGCAGACACACGCGCACACACACACACACACACACACACACACGAAGACACACTGCAGACTACAGCAAAAATCTTGTTTGCTTCAATACAGGCAGAGGACACAAAGAATGCTAACTTTAGCATGGTATCAGGGAGAACGGCAGAATACTTTGGGTGCAGTTATATCACAAAGTGTTCAACACTGCTGAAACTACAGCACAGATCTACCGAGCCCAAAGTATATCCCATTATTAAATCAAATTACGGCTAAACCTCAAAATGTAAACACCACAATGGTCGCACAATCTCGGAGATAAAAATGACTCAGACGTCCAGCCGACGACTGGCTACCTGCTACGTCACTTGTTTTCAAAGGTAGAGTGTTTTTTCTTCAACACATTAACATTAGCAATAAATTCTTTATACACGTATGTTAAAAAGATGTACGAGCCAAATTTATTACACCCCTTTACTCATTATTGGTTTAGAGTAATTTATTGGTTTAATATATTAATAGCACAGCATCAACTTTTTACAAAATAAAATATTAAAACGTTACATAAAACATGTTCTGTAAAGTCAATGGTTCTATGATGGTGATAGTTTGGCTGGTTCCGGTATTAACCCATTCACTCCCAGCCCTCCCAAGTAACATGGACTTCAAAAGCCATCAATGGCAGTGAATGAGTTTACGGTAATAAACTTGTGTGATTGTTGAGAATGTTCAAATGTTACTTGCCTGGTGACAGTTTGACACTGGAACAGATTATTTCCCTCAATACTTCCTATGAGAAATCCTGTTATGAAATCCATCTTCCTGCGATTTGACCTCGAGATTCCACTGTTTTATGATCGCCAAAGTACTTTGATCCGATGGAAACCAATAATTCGGGTTTTTTTCTTGTGTGATTTTTTTTTTTTTTTAATTGTCCACTTTTAAGGTGCTACAGTGATGCTGCTTCACACAAAACAAAACAAAAACAATCAAAACAAAGATTAGGCCTGTTTCATATGTGCTAAATAGTTCAGGCAGTGTCACAGCATTACACATCCAGTAACACTTGGGGCATATATGCTTGCATATATCAATGGATCACACATACTCTACAATATCACTTTCTGTAACCCATGCATCGAATGCCCTTTAAAGCAACTATGCTATTTTTTCATTCAAAGAAACACACTGGTTCAGTCGCAGTGCCACACTCGACCTGTTAAAAGTAGATACTCACTACAGTAGGTTTGGTGTAATCATGTCAGAAAGCCAGGCTTAATGTAAGCACCGTATATGATTTAATGAGCGGTTGAAATTGTTATTAAGAGTGCACCTTTAGCTTGAGAGCAGAGGCTAGTGATGGACATATCTTAATTTCATCTTTTTACTCATTATCTCAATTTACACAACACAAGTTATTTTCTTCAGGGGGATAACAGATGTGTAACAATGTCTCTCTTGTCTTTAAACAGTGGCAGTGATATGATAGGCATGGCAAAGGGTTAAAGAGTAATCCAACACTGAATTAAGCCTGCTTTTAGACAGAATACTGACTTCTTAAGAGATGTGTGTTGCTTTGTTATTTGCATCGTAGTCTTCTTTGAAATGCTAATTATTGACACCCACAAGAAACGAGGGGAACAGTACTCATATAACAGGTGATTTACTGGTGCAGTTGGAATTTAAACATTTTTAAAAAGGGGGAGTGCGTGTCTTATACAGACAAGCACCACCACTGTGCTGTATTCTGGGGATTCAACCTTTGGAGCGTGCCGTCCTTCAGACCCGACTAATCCCCCCGTGTGTCAGAGCAGGTGTTCCACCAGCTGTCTAAGGCCAAACACCTGCTCTGACATCACTGATCGGGGCGTGGCTTGAGGCACACACTGGTCTCGTTTGAGCCTGAACAAAGCAGCATCTTTTATTCCTATGTGATTAAGAGTTAAATTACAGTTAAAGGCCTCCCCTGTCTCCGACTGATGCAGTTCCACCTCCCAACTGTTGGCTGCTGCAAAGCCTCTCCAGTAATCCATGTCCATCTTTACCTGATGCACTCCTTCTCTGACAGGCTTTCTGGTTCCTCGTTCTCACTGTCGTCCAGCTCGGGCAGATCTCCCCACAGGAGCAGATTGAGACCTGCATACGTGGAGGAGTTGTCCGGTGTTACAAACCACTGTTTCTAACAGGAGAGAGAACTCCTGATACACAAAGGAGGCAGTAGTACTCACACTAGTTGGAACTAAGTAGAAGTACAGTTAAATGTGTGTAAAAAAAAAAAAAAAAAAAAAATAAAAAAAAATAAAAAAAAACAACAGGTAAACATACGCTAAAATGTACAAAAACCACAAAAATAAAAATGAACTTTTACTGTCAAATATACAGGGTGAATAGTAACTCCCTATTTTTAAGTACTTGGAATTCATTTCTGAACCATAATTCTTACAAGAAATGTAACAAGAAAGGTTTGAAAATTTGGTTTGGAATTTTAAACTGAAAAGAGATACAAGAATATAGATTTAATTCCCATACATCATGGAACATACACAAGAAAAGGAGAAAAATATAATAACATATGAATAAATTATAAGTATTTTAAAATTGGGAGTTACTTTTCAATCACCCTGTATATGATACCAGTTTTAATAACTGCACACACTAAAGGTTCTCTCACTCACTTGCATAGTACTCATACTATATAAAATAAAAAAATAAAAATCACTGTACAGTTTTGCTGTAAGCTAAATTCATCCATCCATTTTTCGTACCGATTATCCTCACGTGGGTCGCGGGTGCGCTGGCCCCCATCTAAGCTGACTCTGGGCGAGAGGCGGCGTACACCCTGAACTGGTCACCAGCCAATCACAGGGCACATACAGACAACCATTCCCACTCACATTCACATCTATGAGCAATTTAGACCCTTCAATTAACCTACCATGCATGTTTTGGGGATCCCGGAGGAAACTGGACTACCCAGAGAAAACCCACGCAGGCACAGGGGGAGAGCATGCATTTGAACCCGGGTCATTAGAACTGTGAGGCAGATGTGCAAACAAGTCATCCACCGTGCTGCCTGTGTTGACAGGATAATCAAGACTAAACTGACAAAAGGTCCAGCAGGAGCACCTGAATGTTTAAACAGCTAATAACAGAAAAAAAATATATATATACACCTCTTGCTCTCTAATTACGTCTTTTTTACATGGTGTTGTCATCCGCAGGTTGAAAAAAGTATAGACTATTTTATCAAAGGAAGCAATAGAAATTAGAAAATACAGATCACATTTCAACTGTAGGAAGAAAGAAATCATCAGAAAAAATAAATACTAATGATACCATAAAAAATGGACTTTAGTACGGTTGCGAAGTATTTGTACTTTGTTATTTTTCACCAGTAAAACAAAATTATCAAACTATCACATTGTGTCTACGATATTAACATGATAGTAGCTATGACACAGCATGTGTTACTGCTGGGAAAAAAAAGAAAAAAAAAACACACAAAGATCTTTAAACAACCATGTATATGTCAACCATAATTAGATTTACAAAATTAGGTGAACCCTTGAAAAATTATAAAATCATGTAAATATGAGGTGGTCTAGTGGTTAGCACATCTGCCTCATAGTTCTTAAACTTCAGATTTGAATCTTGGGTGTGGCTGTCCTGTGTGGAGTTTGCATGTTCTCCGCATCCTAGCATGGGTTTTCTTAAATTGTCTGTACTTGTAAATAGTCGTTTGTCTATATGTGCCCTGGAACTGGGTGGGGACCACTCCACGGTGTGCCCCGCCTCTCGTACAAATTTAGCTGGGATTGGCTCTCACCGACTGGTTAGCACATCTGCCTCACAGTTCTGAGGACCCGGGTTCAAATGCATGTTCTCCACCGTTCCCCCGTTTCTCCAGGTAGTCCGGTTTCTTCCGGCATCCCCAAAACATGCATAGTAGGTTAATTGAAGGCTCTATATTGTTCGTAAATGTTAATGTGAGTGGGAATGGTTGTCTATATGTGCCCTGCGATGGGCACATATCGACAACAATAGGCAGGGTGTTCCCCCGCGCGCCCGCGACCCTCGTGAGAACAAGCGGGATGGAAAATGGATGGATGGATGGCTCTTGCCCACTAGTGACCCAAATGAGGAAAAGCACTGCATATAATGTTGGTAAACAACAGGCACTAGTATACTTCCAAATGGCAAAAAAGTGACTGACTCCAGCTCAAATGAATTGAAAAAATTAGGTGTCACGCCCAAATATATACACCAAAAGTTTTCTTATTTTAAATTTCCTTAGAACGAAACAAAACAAAAACTTTAATTAAGCCAGCGGAATTTTAAGGTGACCAGGATTAATCGAGAGGATGTCATAAATATTCAAGATTGCAAGACTGCCTGATGGCGTAGTAATCACTTGTCAAAGGACAGACTGAGAACCAAACCTCTATCACTGGGTTTGTGGAAGGCATATTCTCACAGCTATGTATTAAATATTTAGTTGGCTTCTCTTTGAGTAATTTTGCAATACATAAAGGCTAGCCTGCTAGCTAATGTCGCCATCCAATTCACCATCAAAAGAGCTGGTCTGTGCCATTAATCTGAGCAACAGAAAAGCAATTAGCCAGTCCCTCAATGATTGTTAACTATTTATGAATTTCCACCAGGTCTATACCTGTTAAAAATGAAATTATGGCCAGTGTTCCATTTCCATTCAAAACAATTTACCTCACACGATGTCTTCTTTTCAACTGTCACTTCACACATTCAAATTACGCCAGTCGAGAAGAAGCCTAAAACCATCATTTAAGTCATGAAGCTTGTTTCCTCAATTGCTCTGCCTTGGTCAAATAACATGTAAGAAGGGATTGTGTACAACTGGTGCCACCAGTAAAAGCTTTTGCCACCCAGAAGTATGTGTGACATCATGTTGAAAAGGTCTATAGAAAATGGGTGGATGGATGGAAATATGTAAACCATACTGTATTTCCTCCCATCTGTAGGATGCCTAATTTTTTATCATCAGGAAAATAACAGGAGGTGCCACTTGACAGCCACTGGCCTAGCAGTATATGGGGTGCTGTGAGGGCTGGCTCCCTTTTCTAAGACAGGACCACCCCCTCAAAACGGGCAAAGTACAGCAACACAAAAAAAGTAGTAAAGTTGTGTATAGTTCTTGTCTCGATGTATTTTGACAAAAGCTTGTCCAGCATGTTGTTGAGACACCTGCGAACTGTTTTGAATTGAGGGGAAAAAAAGTATGTCCTTTCATTAAAATATCAAGAATTGACTTTTGTGCATTGATAATACAGTGCATCACAACTTTTGTACATTGACATTCTATTCCACCCATACTGTTCAGACAGACCTGTTGCATCCAATCTGTTGAGAGTGGAAACAGCGTCACTGTTGAACATCCAGAAGTGTCCGTTGTTACAGGAGAGCAGGCAGGGTTTACAGGGAGCCACAACATGATAGCCCACTACATTGCCACTGGGATGGAAAACAAAGCAGAAGCATGAGTCAGCACTTTACAATGAGCACAACTGAAAAAGCGCAACTGAAAAGTGCTAACTCCACAATCAGCTGCAAAACATGTTTGTCTGCAACCTTCATGGAAAAACAACAAAGGAATGGCACACAAAAGACAGTGACAAGTGCTTTGTCATTTAACTACACTCTCTGTTCAACACTCAGTAAACAGACAATTATACTGTAAAAGTTTTAAAAAGTATATGCTGTAAACAATCACCATTGTCAGAAAACCTTCACAATCCAATCAGATCCAATACAATAGATCATTTTTTTTACAATATTTAATTATAACTATAAGTACGATGCAGAGCTGTCCTCCAGTGTTTCCATTTTATTTTTGGTTAGCTTATTTAGGTTTGTGAGCGAGACATAACATTATAAACACCTCTCCGCATGATACAGTAATTCCACCCCCCTGCAAACTACACGCCAGACCAGAATTCTTAAATTCCCTCATAAATTGTGGTGTCAAAAGTTTTTATTTTGAAATAATTAAATCAGTCATTAAAACAAGACAACATTCAAAGGAGCAACAAAATACTAAACTTTAGTACCTGCTGTCTTTGCTGCTTACTGATATCATTTAAATAAAAGCTGTAAGAAAAAGAAAAAAGCTTTACCTACCACTTGAGACATGCAATGTCTCTCAATTTGCACTTGCAGCTTTCAGTAGAGTAGCAGCCGGCCACAAAGTCAACAGTTCTGGGTCGAGTGAACAAAACATTGTTGATAGGTTAGGCACCCATAAAATATAAGTCTATCGATTATACTCGTAGTTGTAGTGAATACCTGGTAGCTATTTTCAGGGACCCCTTGTTTTGGCAACGATATGTAAACAAAAGCTAGCAACAGCGCTAACTTAATTAGCACTTACCTGTTTGGAGGTATATCAGTAGAAAACAGCTCAACCTCGGTGTCTGCAAGAAGCACTGCTTTCATGCCTCTCGTACAGAGCACGCTGTCACAAAAGATGCAGTTAACTTGGGCGACACACTTGTTTTTGAAATTAGCGTTTGACGTCGACATTGTCGTCCTGCTTTGGTGTGGGGCGTTAGCGTTTCACGCCGCCTTGATGTTGCAAACGCCACAGAAAGAAAAATCTCAAAACTGACGTGGTCCGATTTCTCTGCGTTTACACGGATGACGGGAGTGCCTTTAAAAAGCACTTTACAGCGACAGTGAGTCTAGTTTACGTCGTCGAGAAAACCCAGCCAACTGTATCATTTTCAACACAGTACACGATGGGGGGAAAAAAATATTCCGGATTAGTATTTTAACGTCACACGAAGAAGACGGTGGGCGAAATGATTAAAAGACACCTAGAAACGGCGAGTAACACGATTGTTTACACGAGCAGTTCGGAGTCCGTACCGCTGTAGTTAACAGCTAACTGAATAGCTGTCAAGCTTTGTTTACAACTTCCTGGTATTTAAAACCACTTCCTGAAACAATCTTTGAAAGAGCCCAGGTTTAGCTCTGATTGGACGTACACCGCAATGACTCACACGATTGGTCAGGTTTATCGCAAAGCCTGACTTTAATTGGATTACGTCCCCCTTGGTGCGGCCCATTTCCTGCTGTCTCCGACGATGATTGGTTTCATTCAAGTCATTTAGGCTGTTGAGAGCCAATCGCAGTATCGAAACCGTCGTTTGTGTTCTATAAAATTAGGCGGGGTTGACAAATTGTCGGTGTAAAAAGTTTTGCCCTGATCTTAAGTACGAAACGTCTCAGTTGACTCTTTAGATACTGATGTAGTAAAATTGTAATCAAAGTTCAAACCAAGTAGTGGCATAAGGCACATGTCTAAACGGTCGTTTTCATTTGGGGCAACAGTTCTAACTTGGTCGAGTTGGTAACTACTTCCGATTTTAGCTAGCTGTCAGGAAACGTTTCCATTTTAGTTCGAATGCAACACAGTAAAATATATTAGGTCGTCGCACATAAACGGTCACATGGCCCCGATTCTGAAGTCTTTTTTTTTTTTTTAACGTGACAGTCATGAAATAAGTCAAATTAAGTCCACGTTGCATTCAGCACGACAACTTGACACGTGTCCGCTTAAACTAACAATAACAATCTAAAATATTAGTACTAGATAAGTGTTCTTTTATGCTATTTGAAGTGCCTCAAAAAAAGAGCACCGTGAATGCGTGGATCCTTGTGTGTGTCCTGCGCAGTGGGGTCGACCGACCAACAGCCAGCCCCTCCGCCGGTTCCTCCTCTCGCTCTCTCGCTCTCTCTCTCTCTCTCTCTCTCTCTCTCTCTCTCTCTCTCTCTCTCTCTCACTCTCTCTCTCACTTCTTCACGGGGGAGTGAGCAGATCACTTCAGGCGGGACCTAAGAAGCAAGCGGACGTTTCCTGAGCTCATACTGACAAGTTATCGCCCATTTTAAAGGGGGATGCATCCCCCGTTTGACTTGAAAGGGTTTGCACCACAGCCGGTCGCTCGGAGGAGGCGCGCGTGAAAATTGTGCACCAGCAGAGGCAGCTCCAAACTCACAATGCGCCCCGAGTGAACGCACGCAGGGAGACAATACGAACCCGCGGGCTCGCCAAGCGAGGAGCCACATTTTCTCATCCGGATCCCCCACCCCATTCGCCCTTAAACTATAGCCACAGCGTGGATATTCCTCCTCCTTCTTCAAGCTTATTTTTATTGTCCAATTGAGAGCAAATTGACTTTACAGCCTGGACAAGTGGTTTCATCTGCAAACTCCAGCCATGACGTCTCCGGCCAAATTCCGGAAAGACAAGGAGATCGTGGCCGAATATGAAACTCAAGTTAAAGGTAAAACTTTTTTTTTTAATGCGTCCCCGAATCTCTCAAGCGATGCAACGGAGCAATTTTGCCGTGTTGATCGTATGTTTAGATACCACCGTCTCCTGTTAGCATGTTGGTCAATTGCCTTCTCGCCATATTATCGAACTATTCATGTGGAATCAATGATATTCGTACTATGATCCAGCGTGTGCTCATGTGCTCGCTCGCCTCCTACGGTTGCGCTCAAATCTCCAACAAAGACCGAGAGGGGGTAAAAAAACGCCCATGTTTCGGTGTTGTTGACCACCAGGCAGCTTGTTTGAGGTGTTAAAGCTCACGCGTTATGCCGTGTGTTCGCTATGTACGACAAGCAGAAGGCTTGCTGTTTTGACATGGAACAAGGCAGGGCGTTTTCTCTCCCCTCCTGTCTCCCGCATGCCTTGCTGCAGGCTGCTGAGCTCTGCATACCGCCCGAGCACGTTTGCCCAAACACACATATTGAAACTAAATGGTGATTGTTCTTGAACATCCACTACAGTTTTTTTCCCCACTTTTTCATTCGGTGTACTGAAGTGAGAAAAGGCCCGATTGGTTGCGTTTGTGGATGCTTCTGTCGTCAGGCAGGCACACTGGTGGGGGCTGCACTCATCAGACCTGCACTCACTGGCCACTTTATTAGGTATACCTGCACCACAATCCGCCCTTCATTTCAAGAGCTCTATCAAAATAAGTCTACCTTTTCGAAGATAATCATCATTGACACCGTCATATATAGCAATATATGTGTTTGTTGAAGTTTGCCATGGGGAAGAACTGAGAGGTGTTTGAATATTTCTGGTACCTTATTTAACAATGTGAAAATCTGCACTTATTAAGACCGGGGTACTACGCTTTACCCTGAAACCTGGAATCCAGTATTCATACATTTGTGATGTAAAAGTGTTACAAGGATTCTCTACCCGCTAGAGCCATTTTGCAGTCAGGGATCCATCCATTCCATCCATTTTCAACACCGCTTATCCTGGTTAGGGTCGGGGGGCGCTGGAGCCTATCCCAGCTGACTTCGGGCGAATGGCGGACTACACCCTGAACTGGTCGCCAGTCAGTCGCAGGGCACATAGACAAGGACAGCCATTCTCACTCACTTTCACACCGTCACTGAGTGGGAACTGAACCCACGCTGCCTGCACCAAAGTCAGGCGAGTGTACCCCTACACCATCAGTGACGACAGTCAGGGATCATTTCTGTTTTTATTTTGGGTTTGTAAATATTTGTGTTTTTATAGTTCATAGGTATAGTGGTGAGCCTCACAAATGAGTAGCGGGTTCAAATCTTGGCTCAGGTCTTCGTGTGTGGAGTTTCTCTGGGTACTCCGGGTTCCTCTCACATTCCAAAAGCATGTATCCTAGTGTTATTGAAGAGTAAATTGTACATAGCTGTGAATGTGAGCGTGAATGCTTGTTTGTCAAAATGTGACCTGCGGAATTTAGCTGGGATAGGCTCCAGTTAACTGTAACCGTATGAAGAAATGGGGTATAGAAAATGGATAGTTGGTGTGTGGTTTTATTTGTTTTTAGAATTGCATGCCAGGCTGGCTCAAACACCATTGGCGTCCGTATATGGTATAGGTTCCACACCCCAGGTCTAGACGGCGTGCAAACTACAACCATGCAAATAAACCCATTTGTGGTACTGTTCTTGGTATGAGATTATGTCAGATTTTACAAGCTTGGTTCGCAATGGTCAAACCTGATTATTTCTATCTATTGCAGGGTGTGAGGAAATGTTTGTACTGTAGCAGTTCATCAATGTAAACATTGTGACATCCTATCAGTGCAACAAACCTGACAATTAACTCAGCAAATCAGACTGAGACTGACATGAGCTGGCATTCACAAACGGGAAACACAATGGGCCTTAAATCCTCTCTGTCATATTCTGCTGTGTTTTTCAAGCTAGCAAATATACTCATTCAGATTCCCATTTGTAGTGGTCAGAACAAATACAAATCCAATTTGTTCTTTATTGGCTACCAGTCGTGTTTGTACTCTGAAAAGCAACTGAACTGTTTTTGCGCTATTTTGAGACGGTGTTTTTGAGTTTAGAAAAGGTTGACAATGACTTCAAAGTTAACACCTATCCACTTGTCGAGCATGTGATGTAAAACCAGCCAGCCTGACTTCCATCTACTCCTTCCATTGTTCAATCATGTGATGCCACCACAACATAGCTATTTGACCTCACATTTAATGTACAGTGGGTACGGAAAGTTTTCATTCATTCATCTTCCATTCTGCTTATCCTCACTTGGGTCGCAGGCGTGCTGGAGCCTATCCCAGCTATCTTCAGGCGAGAGGCGGGGTACACCCCGAACTGGTCGCCAGCCAATCGCAGGGCACGGAAAGTTTTCAGACCACCTTAAATTTTTCATTCTTTGTTATATTGCATCGATTTGTTAAAATAATTTAAGTTCATTTTTCCTCATTAATGTACACACAGGACCCCATATTGACAGAAAAAAACTTAATTGTTGACATTTTTGCTGATTTATTAAAAAAGAAAAACTGAAATATCACAAGTATTCAGACCCTTTGCTGTGACACTCATATTTAACTCGGGTGCTCTCCGTTTCTTCTGATCATCCTTAAAATGGTTCTACACCTTCATTGGAGTCCAGCTGTGCTTGATTGGACTTGATTTAGGAAAGCCACACTGCTGTCTATATAAAACCTTAAAGGTCACAGTGCTTGTCAGAGCAAATGAGAAGCATGAGGTCAAAGGAACTGCCTGAAGAGCTCACAGACAGAATTGTGGCAAGGCACAGATCTGGCCAAGGTTACACAAAAAAAATAATTCTGCTGCATTTAAGGTTCCTAAGAGCACAGTGGCCTCCATAATCCTGAAATGGAAGACGTTTGGGACGATCAGAACCCTTCCTAGAGCTGGCCGTCCGGCCAAACTGAGCAATTGGGGGAGAAGAGCCTTGGTTAGAGAGGTACAGAAGAACCCAAAGATCACTGTGGCTGAGCTCCAGAGATGCAGTCGGGAGACGGGAGAAAGTTCTAGAAAGTCAACCATCACTGCAGCCCTCCACCATTCGGGGCTTAATGGCAGAGTGGCCCGACGGAAGCCTCTCCTCAGTGCAATTCACATGAAAGCCCGCATGGAATTTGCTAAAAAAAACACCTGAAGGACTCCAAGATGGTGAGAAATAAGATTCTCTGGTCTGATGAGACCAAGATAGAAATTGTTGGCCTTAATTCTAAGTGGCATGTGTGGAGAAAACCAGGCACTGCTCATCACCTGTCCAATACAGTCCCAACAGTGAAGCATGGTGGTGGCAGCATCATCCTGTGGGTGTGTTTTTCAGCTGCAGGGACAGGGAGACTGGTTGCAATCGAAGAAAAGATGAATGCGGCCAAGTACAGGTATATCCTGGACGAAAACCTTCTCCAGAGTGCTCAGAACCTCAGACTGGGCCGAAGGTTCACCTTCAAAAAAAGACAATGACCCTAAGCACACAGCTAAAATACCGAAGGAGTAGCTTCACAACAACTCTGTGACTGTTTTTGAATGGCCCAGCCAGAGCCCCGACTTAAACCCAATTGAGCATCTCTGGAAAGACCTGAAAATGGCTGCCCACGAACGTTCACCATCCAACCTGACAGAACTAGAGAGGATCTGCAAGGAGGAATGGCGGAGGATCCCCAAATCCAGGTGTGAAAAACTTATTGCATCATTCCCAAAAAGACTCATGGCTGTATTAGCTCAAAAGGGTGCTTCTACTAAATACTGTGCAAAGGGTCTGAATACTTATGGCTGTGTGATATTAAAGTTTTTCTTTTTTAATAAATCTGCAAAAATTTCATCTTATTTTTTTTCTGTCAATATGAGGAAAAAAATGAACTTAAATGATTTTAGCAAATGGTTGCAATATAAAAAAGAGTGGAAAAATTTAAGGGGGACTGAATACTTCACGTACCCACTGTACATTTTAGGCTACGATATGTCCCAAGGCTACAGTTTGTCCACCTCTTTTCGTTAGGTACTATACCACAGTGGTTGGAAATATAGCCTGGATCAGTTCTTTTGGTGACCATAAAATAAATTTCAAACTGAACTGCACTGTGCTAGTAGAAGGCAGACAGGTATGTAATTAAAGAGGATGAGAAGCTTGTGGAAGAGAGGATATTGGCTACTGCTGCAATTGGCCTAGATCAGCAGATAAGATGGGTCACCACCATCTCTGTCACACTGGCTTCTCATGTTCCCTTTCAGAACAAGGGACCTGGCTACTCCCAGTCTTCCAAAATTCACCTCTTGCCCCTCTTGATGTATTTGGGTGTTACTTTAAATAGGAGAGAGCAAACCAAACGAGGCCATAGGATGCATCTTGCGTGTCTCCCAACAGATAAAATCATCCACAGGAACTCATCCCGGCTCCTTGTAACCTGCCTTATCTGTTTAACTATTTGGAGTATCACCACAGTAATATTTGATCCCATAGAGCAAGCATCATGTTGAGTTGGCTTAATTTGTGAAGGATCTCTGTCAAGGCTGCAGTGTGAGCACTATCACCTTGGACTTCATGTTTGTCCATTGACCTGCCCTGTTAAGTACTTCAGACTTCCTCTGTAAACAACGGTGGTGGTTTTCCCAGATCTAACCTGGAAATAAATGTGTTTGGGTGTCTGCAGAAGGAGCAACATTCCCAGCCTATTCCCATTGACAGACAGACAGACACTGTCTGTCATTAACTTGCAAGCTCCTAATAGAGGGTATCTAACGGTCTGCTTCTTTTAATAAACAATGTGTCTGCCGCACTATCCAAATCTGGAATGGGTCAAATTATGTCTGTGCTTCAATCTGGGAGCAGGAATAATCTTTTCCACGTTGCAGCATGGAAGGTAAATAAATGTAAATCCTCCACATGGCTTAACTTGATAAGGCTCTGCAGTATAATGGCCCCCCAGATTTCTTTAATTTTTACTGTCTGTAGAAGTAATGGCAGGGTGTCCAAATACTTTTGTCCTAAATCATACATGCGCACACACACAGGGAGTACAATTTTAAGAATATTAGATAAAAAAGAAGAGGGAACCTTTTGGAGACTGGACGTGGCAGGAATGTTCCAACACAGATGCAAATGGTTATACATGGAGTTAAGGAATGAGCTTATCATTTCACGTTAGGAGTACGTGGAACACTTACTTGGAATTGAATCCAGAGGTCGACTCTGCTTTTCAGTGAGGCTGTGCAGCGCTGAGTGTTTTGGCTCTGTCACAGTCTCCATGTGACAGCATTTATTCAGCCAACGTAGTGCTCCTGGTTTACCAATCAGCTAGCTTGCCATAGTATTAAAAAGAAAAGAACAGGAAGGGTTTTAGTGCATGTGAAAGCCCTTCAGAATATTTGACACGCTTTAAACTATTAAAGGCTACTTTGGCACTGCATTCTGTTACTGTTCCACACAGCCGCTAACAACCGTCTGCCTCCGTGACCCAAATTCCCACTACCACTATTAATAAACCCTATTGATCTTGGTGTTTTTGTGGTCTGTCTGAGACACTCATGGCAATATGTATAGCCCTCCAATCTGATGGTGTGCTTGAATAACTCTTATTGATCGTTTTACTCTCAGCAACACACAGATGGTCCAAAGAGGCATTTGGGAGCAGCATCTGTTATCATTTCACAGCAGCAGATATGATGATCTTTCACCCTGAAAGGGGATGTGTGTGCCTGTGCGCCTTAGGCCATCAACTATAATGGTGTCTGCTTGCCTACATGCACGCTACTCAGGAACGTTTGCTCGGCAGTCACTGAAACATGATTTAGGATAAATAGCTGCTTTCACTAGCTCACAATAGGAAAGGTGTTGACGCAGCAGTGGATTTGTCTGCAAACAGCCTTGTGTGTTATGGAAAGATATAAGACAATACCTGAACTTGTTACTTCTGTTGTTTGATTGATGTATTGTGTACTAAGAGGACCAGTAGAATGCAATAGGATGACAGCTTTCTAAAGTGCTTAATTACCTACAGTAAGGCAGAATTGATAAAACAGAGCCACGGTGGTTACCGCATCATCGTTATTGCAACACTGACTGCTCTTCAATGTGGCTGTGGAAATGTGGGGAGCTGTTTAATTAGTGACACTTTTTAAGGATTATGTCTGTGTTTATTTAATATTTAGCATATGCCTGTCATTTAGAAACTATCCCCAGTTGGTGCAATTAAACAACCACAAGAAGTCAATCACACACCTTTTAAACAAAAGATCTCATTTGCTCTTACATGGGTAATCATGCTGACTTTTGATTGACAATATCAGAGAGGTATTAATTCAATACAATATTTATTAGTGTGCTTGTCTGCAGTGGTGTAGCTTTTTACTTCATCCTTCAGAGAGCTGTGCCTAATATATTGATTCTGTCATTCAGCTAAACAAGGTAAATGGAGTATTAGACACAACTCTGTGTGACCAGTCCAATTCGACAAAGCTGCAAACTATAACCACAATAATGAACATCAAACTTGAACATTATCATCTTTGTAAAGGCACAGTTAAAATAAATAATTAAATTGGCTCACGTAAGGCCGACTGGTTAGAGCGCCAGCCTCACAGTTCTAAGGAGCGGGGTTCAATCCCTGGCCCTGCCTGTGTGGAGTTTGCATGTTCTCCCCGTGCCTGCGTGGGTTTTCTCCGGGCACTCCGGTTTCCTCCCACATCCCAAAAACATGCATTAATTGGAGACTCTAAATTGCCCGTAGGTGTGACTGTGAGTGCGAATGGTTGTTTGTTTGTATGTGCCCTGCGATTGGCTGGCAACCAGTTCAGGGTGTACCCCGCCTCCTGCCCGATGACAGATGGGATAGGCTCCAGCATGCCCGCGACCCTCGTGAGGAGAAGCGGCTCAGAAAATGGATGGATGGATTGCTCACGTAAGAAGATAATAGATTTGTTTCCCATCAATGTGCAAATACTAGAAACAGACTATCAGAATATCTTCACCCTTTTCGCAGGTCAATCACGTCAGTACATAGAATGTGCTATCTGTGTGTGTCATGTGGCTTGCAAAGTTGTAGATGCTTGTCGCAGTGACTGTGTGTGTGTGTGTGTCTCTGTGTGTGCTTCAGGCTGAATTAAGGATTTGCTGACAGAGCTTAAAATAATCAGTTGGGAAGGATGTTAGTTTGAAACTGAGGGTACGGAGTTGGGTTTGAATACATACTGATTGTGCTGGGAATCTTCCTGTCAGTACACATACGTGCGCGCACACACACACAAACACGCACACAATTGAGCGCTGTACATTTGTTCAGCAGCACAAGAGCTGTTCTGAGGGTTATTTTTTTTCTTTCAATAACTCCATTCCGTCTGTTCCTTTAATAAATAACAGAACCAGCTACCCCCAGCTTTGAATCAAGCAGAGTTGTAGTATGCTAAGTGACCAATGGACTTGACATGGCTGGGGGGGAAAAAACAAAAAACATTGATTTTTCTCTCTACCAATCTACGACTTCCTCATTCTTCACTCATGGGTACTGTATAATGGTTCACTAGAGGGCGTCTTTTTAGGTTTACCATCCCTGCATGCGCTAAATTGGCCTCGCAGATTATATGCAGTACAGACACACAACCATAGTCTACTCTAAATGCTGGCATTCTGTCCTCCTGCATGATGTCGAAAGATGAGAGATAAAATGAGGAATGTTAGCCATTAGGGTGATACTGTACTCCACACTATGTCGATGAAGCGGTACAGGTGAACGACAACATCTGGCATATCAGATGCTGCACACGGTTGCCTGATTAATGTCAGCGAGAGATGTAGCGATACATAGGAAGGACTAGGCTGAGACGAGAGAGAGAAATAAACATGGCAAGAAGAAAAATGCACACAGCCGCGCCAGGCGGGTAAGGTCATAGTTCAGCTGCAAGATGACTGCTGTTCATTCATGCCAGATGTTCCACATGGTCTGATTGGGCAACAGATGTTCAGCCTGCCCTGGTTGGCTGATGGAATTCTTCCCTCCCTCAGTTTCAGGTGTTCCTGCTTTGTCTTCAGAAGTATGAGAATTGAAGGCAGTGACGGATCACCCTGTAGACTTCAGTGTGCTTCGGTTTTCCACTTTTCCATCATGTCCACTGAGATGTCGTTTTGTTGTGCCTATCACTTTAAAAGGAGACTTTTTTTTTTTTTTTTCCATTTCATATTTTCATTCTGGTACTGCCTGCTAGTACCGCTGAGTGACGGTAGTTAAAAAAATGCCTTAATTGATACACCTGGATTTTGTTGATACTCTACCGTTTTATCTTTAGTTGCTGTCTATTTAAGGTTCCCCTCCTAAATCCTCATTCTTTTGATTGGCCAACTTCTAGAAGTCTGCTGAAAGGTAGCATCCCCATGCATTGTGGGGGTGTGGGAGCCACTGACCTTAGAAGGGTGTCCTTATCAGGATGACCTTCCGAGTACATTGAGACATTTATATGCTAATGCTTTGTTCCAGAAAACGGGGAAATCTGAAACTTCTGACCTCTTGACTTGAAAAAGTGCAATGGTAAGCCACTATGAGTCAGAGTTTCTCCTCAACTCAGAGAAAATCTATGTGCTCCAACTTTATCAACATTAACTAGTCTGACATCACATGATAATAACAGCGCGCGCAGAGACAAATTAAGAGACTACAGGAAGTCCTCGCGTTACGACGTACTCGACCTACGATGATTCGACTTTACGACGCCCGTGCGTCGTCTGCCATCTTGTCCCCAGCACCATAGTGTTTCTGGTTAGCTAGTGCATAGTGCTTGTCTGTGCTTGTGCGCCGGGAGTATCATTCACTTTTTTGCCCTCCTTTTTTCACACTCAGCAGTAATGGTAAGTACAGAATCTTATTTTTTTATTTTAATGTCTTTTAGTTTCTTTATACAAAGTGTTAACCTTTCCTGCTGCGGTCACCTGACCGTGGTCGGGAGACGCAGGGGAGAAGCCTTCTCCAGTGCTGAGGTTGTCCTCCTCGGGGTTAACTCGCTTCTCTCATTGCACAGCTGAGCTGGGTGGCGGCAACAATAAAGGCACGAAGCACCGATTTGCTGCTTTAATGGCTTTATTAGCTCCTCTGCACATTCAACGTCAACGGGTCCTCCGCTAATCGCTACTCTTCCCCGGTCGCCGTCACTACTCTTGCCACTGTACATACTCGCACCTGCGCGCACTCCTTCCTCCTCCGTAGTCCCATCTCACTCGCACATCGACGCACACGCCCACACACACTGAGCTTGCTGTCACAATCACGTGGGACAATACCCGTAACAGAAGTATTTCGACGTACATTTCGACTTTAACGGTGACATCCCACTTACTCGGAAATTTGTGTTACGTCGCCAGCGTAGGAACGGAACTCGTTCGTAAATTGAGGACTTCCTGTATAGATTATAGAGCAGGAAGATCTTGACATGTAACATGACTTATTCTGTGTGATGCTATGTTGCAATTTCTCCTCAGTATAAAGTTATTCAGTGAAATCTCAAAAATAGCATGATGAAACCATAAAATAAGGATGCAATTATCAAGGACTATTGCTCCCGTCAGACACATTTTTGGGTAACATTTAACCACCGTCGCCTGGGAGACAGTGCCGTGAAAATTTTCAAGTTTTTATTTTGTTGACCGGTTAGCACATCTGCCTCACAGTTCTGAGGACCCGGGTTCAAATTTGGCCTCGCCTGTGTGGAGTTTGTATGTTCTCCCCATACCTGGGTTTCATCCAACATCCCAAAAACATGCATGGTAGGTTAATTGAAGACTCCAAATTGCCCATAGGTGTGAATGTGAGTGCGAATGGTTGTTTGTTTAAAGAAAAAAAACCTTACATTTCACATTTTTCATTTACTGCCTTAATGAAATGATGAAATAATAACATAAAACCAATACAGAGATTTTGGTCCTGCCAGCTCAGTGGAGTTTTTTTTCCTACAAATAAAACAAAGCGGAAGGAAATATTGTCAGTTTCTGTAGGAACATTCCATTGGCAAAATAATTATCATTTTTAATACCCAAGACCATATAATAAAAAACGACTTGACCACTTTACGCACTACAACAGCACAACAACCAGTCAGTGAGCGCAAAAATGTGAAAAGCTGTCAATCCCTTCCTCCCGCTCGCTCAATTTCAATCTTTTTCTTTCTCTCGGCCCACATCCAGTGAACAATCGGAGCACTGTGAAAAGAACCACTGGTTCTCCACTCATACTTTTGTTTTTCTCACTCCTCCTTGCTCTCCCTCCCCCTTTCTGTCACTCTGTCTCCCTCTTTTCCACTTATCATGTTTGACACTGGCGATGACGCGTGACACACAAGACCTCCTGTTGCGCTTCAAACCTGCCGTTGAGTCTCGACGTGCGAAACACAATGTTGACACACAACTGTTTGAGGATGCTTGTGTAGTTGATGAGAGCATCTTTAAGAGCAGATGGGTCTATATAAAGACAGGGAGGGCAATGACAAAGACTGCTCATATCCTTTGTGAAAAAATCAATACTGGAGAAGACCACTGTAAGAAAGAGGCCGAGCGAGGGGCGCGAGAAAAAACAAAATGTAAGAAAGGTTGGACAATGTTCCTGCAGGATGCCAGAGGTTACAGGTTTTATTTGAACAGCTCTCATACTTGGCGCAAGAACAAAGTGGGAGTATAGAAGGTGCCGGACCAGGGAGGGAGGCAAAATCTGGAAAATAAAACGAGGAGACAGAAAAGGAGACCCGAATTAAACATTGAGCCTATAAAAGACAGAATGAAACCCAAACTAAATACCTTAACTTATTGTATGCATATGCACATTAGGGGTTGTATAGAGTTGACTTTACGACACAACTTTTCAGCCCGCACCATCAAAGTGGAAGGAGAGCAGGAATGTATTCCAGTGAACATAAAAGGGTCCGTGATTATTTGCAAACGCCACAAAGACCTAGCATGATCTGCCACTTCGCCGAGTCCCGATCCGATACTTTGACAGTGCATTAAAAAATACAAATTTTCTCCAAATTAATATACTTACTATTTTTTATATATTATTATTTTATTTCTTACTAATTTATTTTCTGATTGTTAAAGTTAGAAGTTAAATTAAAAATTTTGTTTTGGTAGTTAAATAAGTTTTGAAATCAATGAATAATCATGTTTATTAATGGCGATTTCAATATCAATGAAAATAATCGCCCAGCCCTATTGTGCAAGCCCTGCTGTGTATGCATTTGTTTTAGCCTTCTCGTTCCCCATCTCCTTCTCTCTCCATCACCAGCTTGTCTATGCACATAGGCACAGTTGGTTGCTAGGGTTACCGAATTGCCCCCATTTTTCTGGGTTTGCAAGGAGCATGGAGGAAAATGAGAGAATAATGTAGATTTGTCTTCCCTGAAGCTCTTCTGACTAATCAGGTTACCACACACACACACACACGTACAACTCCAGTTTGAACCCTTTAGATTAGGGTTCTTCCTATGCTTTACATTGTTTTTCCATGGTGTCATTGCTATTTATTCATCTTTCTAAGGCTGTGTGTCAGTATATTTTATGAATAGATAAGAGGCAGACTAGATAGTACCGCTATTAAAGAGAGAATTTCTGTATTGTGGCCTTTGTGGCATTTTATACGCATTAAAAGTAACCAAATCACTGCACTGCACCCCACAATTCACTTCACCTCTTCTTCTAATGCTGTTTTAATGAAGCCATTCATCAGCTCATCTCAGTTGAATCTGCATTGCACACACATAGCCTTGTACTTTCTCTCCTCTTTTCTTCTGCATAAAGTGAGGACACAGTGTTCTCCCCCCGGTTGCCATGCGGATGCACCAGTTCTGCTGTTCCCAGCATCCGTGCTACTTTAGAGGGAGAATGAGTCTTCCCCTCTTCTCCTGGTGTTTGTTGCCACACACACTGGCTTGTTTTAAGTGTTGAGACCCAAGATTTGCTGCTAACCTGCTCATAATGTGAAAATAACGTTGTAGTGTGGGAAATAAACCACAGGCATCACAGACAAACACACACAGTCACACGTACTCAACTCCCATACACTAACAAAGCATCAAGCAGTATAGTTTAAAACGGTTTAGAACAGTGATCTGGCTTGTGTGTTGGCATTGTCATTAGAAAGGGACCTAAAACATCCAACCGGCATTGACCCTTTTTGTTGGGAGTGCTGGTGGCAGTATATGGTACGATACGCTAGTATAGGGTGTAAGTAGACACTCAATCTATTGATTGGTTGACAGAATCTCGTCATTGGAATGGGGCAATAGAAAACATGTAAAGAGCATTATACCCGTTTAGAATGTTTCAGTGTCAGAACAAAATGTTGGGCTTGCTAAAAGAAGCAAACTACGTGTAGATTGACTACAAGCTGCCAGCACAGTGCCTCTTGTTATATGCAGATTTTGGATCAGACCCCATCTAGATTTTGGAAAACTAAGATAGTCACTTCCAGACCTAGGGCAGAACCGATGCAGCATGTTTTAACACTTATTGTGATGATAATGTCAGCTTGCAGTGTTATACCTTTTTCTTTGTTTAATTCATTGGTGAGTTCCAGTGCTGTTGTGCTACTATGTTGTTACTCACTATATTTACATAGATTGTAATTATCATTATGATGTGCAAATCTCCATCGTCCAATCAATGGGCTGCAGTGTGTCTAGTTCCCCCATTAGGTACTCTGTACTACTGCAGTTGGTATCCCAATGGATGGTGGTGAAAAGTGATTCGGTACAGATTGGTCATTTTGAACCCTTTACAACATTCAAATATTGCACAACATGATTTTCATTTTTTTACCTTTTACAAGATTCGTTCTCAACTGTTTTCACCCTTGGACAAATTTTTTTCTATTGTCGCTAAGTAGCAAAGAAATCATGTATGTTAAAAGTAGCCTTTGAAAACTTATGACTACGCTTACATGTTTAAAGTACCTTTCAGAGCACCTTATTAACAAACTAAAGGTGAACATAACTGCATGTACAGTACAATAATTTACTGTATATCTTGAACAAAGTAACTAACAGTTTTAACTGTCTGAATTGTTATACTATAAAAATCTTATTACTACCTGGCCGCAACCCATCCAAAATGGCTGCACCAACCACTTTTTCTTTCTCTCGGCCCACATCCAGTGAACAATCGGAGCACTGTGAAAAGAACCACAATATACCAGTTGAGAATCACTGCTTTGCAACATTAAAAAAAAGTCTACTGGTGGGTTGGTAAAAGCTCAGCTCAATCCATAAGGAAAAACCCCTTTGCTAAACAATTCAGCCCTGATGTTCCCTCACTTCACAAATTCTACATGCAACCACACACCCATCTCTGACACAGAATGTTGGATGTGTGGGTGGTGTTTGGGGTGTGTCCACATCATGAAAATGTTGAACTTAAGGGTGAGGTTGTCCATCCAGGTCAATGGTAAATGGCATGAAGTAGATTTGGCTTGGGTGTTAATCAGCTCGGAAATAGAAACCTATGACTCAAAGCACAAAAGTCAATGGATGGTCCCCATGGTGATGGTCTTCTATTAGATGGCAGGAAGTACATACAGTAATTAATGTATCCACTTTTTGTGACATTTTTGTTTGTTGGTGTGCCGTGAGATTTTCCAATTGTAAAATATGTGCCTTGGCTCCATAAAGGTTGGAAATCACTGCTCTAGTAAGTACACTAGTACTGTACATGATGGCGACGCGGAGTAAGTGTCCTTTGCGGAGCTGATCAATGATGTCATTGATCGGATAGGCGACTTATGACATTAAAGCCGATCAACATAAAATGCTAATTATCAGCCGATACCGATCAGGCGATCAGATCGGTGTAAAGTCTACTAATAATATCCATCCATCCATTTCCTGAACCGCTTATCCTCACTAGGGTCGCGGACATGCTGGAGCCTATCCCAGCTGACTTCGGACGAAAGGTGGACTACACACTGAACTGGATTCCAGTCAGTTACAGGCCAACCTAATAATACAGTTATGAAAGAATTTCATCTTAGGTAATGCCATTTTTTGGTAAGAGTCTGAGGGGGGTGACAGCTACACGTCAACATGGCCGTTTTTCATGAATGTGGTCAAACACCTTCAGAAGAAGCATTTCTTGTGCACACTCGTCCTGAGCCTCGTGTTTGAATGTGGGTGTGGTAAGCAATATGTTTGACTTAAGTATTTGTTTGTGTGTTGGAGTGACTCGTCGGTGCAGGTGCCAGGAGGGCCGTTAAGGAACTTGTAGCACATACCTGCGGCCTGATATTTATCTCGCTGAATTTGCAGGTTCCTGTTAGTGTTCGCTCTCTCTTATTCTGCTTCTTGCAGGCGTCGCTACGTAGGCAATGGTGTGTGTGTGTTTACTGTATGTGTGTTTACTGTATGTGTGAAGGACATAACTGAGAAGTGCTGTTCTTCTCTCATGTATGTTTAAGTGCGTCCTGTGGCAGTGAAATATGTCCCGTAATATTATTTCTTAACCTTCCTGTATGTATCATGTGATGTGGGTTATCCACCAATCTCATGACACCTCTGCCAACATGGTCAATTGATACTGAAGACACACACGCACATGCACATTCACGCACAAAAGTTGTTGTAGGCCTATGGCTGATTGTCTAACTCAAATCACATCAACACTGTTCTTCCTGAGCTCACTCAGCAAGTAAATGAGTTATGATCTGTGAAACTTGGCCATGACCTCACTTATTACAAAATAGCTGTCATTAATCTCAGTGTAGTACATTAGTATTATTGCTATTGATGGACATTTCGCTACATTTCCTTGACTGTTTTGAGTTTACAATTTATTATTATTATTTTTTTTAGTTAAATGTTTTTAATTGAAAGGGAGACACTTTTAAGCCGACGTTGACCACTGCTGCTACATTGGTAGCGTGACTGACTCGTAATAGTGTTACTCTAACAGTAAATGTTATCGGTTTGAAGTTTCATTTCTTTGAATGTACAATGAATTAAAAATCAAAGATAGGTGCTCAATTTACCTGTCGAGCAGAAATGGTGCTTAATCCCTGTTGCCTCTGAATCATCAGCTGTATGAGGTCCCTTGCTGTGGTTCTATTTGCTAGTGCAGTTGTTAGCAGTGAGGGATAGTCATTTTATTATTTTCCAAAGGTAGATTTTCCGCTATAGTTTCAGCAAAGCTCCTGAGGACCAGGCCAGCTCAGTGCGAATCATATTATAGGTACGAGAGGGCTGATTTTACTGATGTACAACTATCAGGTTAGACTGACAGTTTCACCAAATATGGCAGAAATCGATTTATTTATTTATTTAAGATGCAAACTTCCCCTTTAAGTCTGAACACAGTTTTTGCTTAGAGTGCTGCACACAATAATACTTTACATCATTTTGGCTTTAGGAGTAGGCCTATGACAAAATGATCTACTCTCACCAGCCACTATATTAAGTACATTTGCACAACTGAGATCCAGTAGAAAAGCTGTATCTATTTCATTAATACCTCGAAAATTATTACCTTTAGAAGACCTATACAGATTTAGTACTGGATCTCATTAGTTTGACTTACTGTGTAGGTGTATTCAGTCTTGTGCACTTGTTGAAAATATAGATAGTAAATATTTAAATTGCTTTCGATTGAGTTCCTCATTGTCTGTAACACCACTACCAACTGAGCTTCGGCTCAGTTAACTGGATCTCAAATTCTTCCTGACTGGCACCCTCCGTCTTTTATCTTTGCTTCCATCGTAAAGTATGCATAATTCATATTCTTTACCCCAGAGTTATTTTATGTTGGTAAATACTGCAGCGCATGTTGGTCTGACAATCTTGTTTGTAGCTCCTGAGTTTTGCATTTGGGACAGTTATTAATCTCTGAGCTAAATAAATCGTTTACTCCCCACAAAATACCAACTGCACTACTAGGATAAAACTCCATCTACAATATTCCAGTGTAGTCTATTGGGATTTATGGGAGGAGTCTCATTATCTAAATAATAGCCGTACTGATATGAATGAAAAACCACTGTCATTATGTACAATGTCATTTTCATACCAGAGGTTTTATCAGACGTGCCATTGGCAGGGTTGTCGTAGCTGTGTTCACAGGCTGATTTGTTTGAACTTTTATTATTATTAGTTGTGCAAAACAATATAAAATAGAAAAATTCCAAAAGACAAAAAACAGAAGCAGATGGTTGTTTTTTTTTTTTTTCCTCCAGTCCTTGCACGGGATAAACTGTCGTATTGCCCAAAAAATTCACAGTAAATAAATCTCAATTGAACAAGGCAGCGTACATAACTGAAATGACGAATTACAATTGGTATTTTATTCCATCATCCCTGATGTTGTATTTACATGAGTAATTATGCTTTGTTTCTCAATAACTGGACCAAATGATACCAATACACCATCATCATTATTATGTAGCAAAGCAGACTTAATCTTCTCTACTAGTCTTTCTCTCTCTCTCTCTCTCTCTCTCTCTGTTTCTCTCTCTCTCTCTTCCCCCCCCTCTCCCTCCACTGTGCACCAACCCCACAGTGGAGGGTAGGGACCATGTCCCTGCCTGTGCTGTGGGACTCTCCTCTCAGATTACGGCCTTCGCCTCTCCGATCACTCTCCCTCTGGTACCGACCTCCCCCTTCGACATTCCGCTTCAGTCCGTGTGCTTCAAACAGAGTGGAAATTGGAACATCCCTCCCCTTTCTACATGCACACACACATACTCATTCCTGCTGTGCAGTAGCATTTGCGGGGCAGGAGTTGTATGAGCTGAAGGTGACATACAGTATATGGTGTAACTCATCAGCCAAAATATTAGCTGGACCACTGCAATTCCAGTTATCAAATATACAGTGGTATAAAAAAGTGTTTGCCCCTTCCTGATTATTTATTTTTTATTTTTTTTGCATGTTGTTCACACTTGTCGTCGCCATGGTAACGAGTTTATCTGGTCGCGTTTCAGTTGACAAGATAAAGCTCCGTGATCGTAAAAGACGGGACGAGGTGGTATCGGAATACAAGATTTCATTGCAGTAGTCTGACATAGTGCAATCGTGAAAGACCAAATTTGTCTTGTAGTCTGATCCAGGCATTACGTGTTCTCTGTCCCATACCGCCGAGATGTTTTTTTTTTTTTTTTAAATAACTTTATTGCTTGTCAGATATTTACAGTACTACATCAAAAGACACACGACGAGGCTAAAAATAAACTACTGTTTGTATTCAAATATACTGTGCAAGATGGTGACGCGGAGTAAATGTCTTTTGCGGAGCTGATCAATGACGTCATTGATCAGATCGGCGAATTATGACATTAAAGCCGATCAAGCGATCAGCAAAAAATACTAATTATCGGCCAATACCGATCAAGCCGATCAGTAAAGTCTAGTTGTGTCATATTGTTTCCATTTGATCACTACCAGTACTGTCTTTGCTGTGTTATGGTATAGTATATTTAATGCCTTGAAAACCATTCCGCACCCTTCTCTTGAGTAATACCTTTGAACATTGAGCTATCCTCCCTCCCTCAATGATGCTGTGGAAGCTCTCTGCCAACCAAGGCTTGTGCCGTACGAGTTGACTACAAAATGTCAGGAAATCCATATTAGAACATCTGAACTTGAGGGTGATCAGAGGCACTTTGAATGGTGGCAGGTGTGTGCTGACTCCTATTTGTTGTAAGTTTGGATGTGATTGGGTAATCTTGAACACAGACACATCCCTAGTTATGAAAGTGCAAACTTGTACAATTACAATATCTAAGTTATTTATTTTTACTTCCACTTCTAAATTTTTTTTTCAATTGATGTGCACAAAGTATAGGTCACATTAATGGTGAAAAATGTGAAATGATTTACTTGGTCACAAAACCTGGCATTTGAACAGGGGTGTGTAGACTTTTTACATCCACCATTTATATAGTTATATATGGTTTACTTTCATTGTTATATAATTTTAACATTTTCATTACCGTCAGTGCATTAATATATCCATTTCTTTGCTGATTGGCAAGGAGAGAGAAATCATATGGCTCTTAATACATTACATTAAGATGTGGGGATTCAAGTTCCCATATATGGTTACTTGACCTGGACAGAGCTACAAAGAAATGAAGAGCCAGTTTTGATTGGCAAATATTATATCATCTGAGATCAGACAGTTTTTCATTTAACAATGCATTTATTTTTGTCTCTGGCAACGAGTTTGTTTGTCATGCAAAAACTACTTGAAACTGTTAAGGGGTGACTCTAGGCCAAGGAAGAAGATTTTTGTTCACTATGTATTAAATAATGAAATAATCTTAACTACACAATTCATGCATATACAAGAGGTGGGCAATAATTCTGGTAAATTACAGAGTACACATTAGGACTGATCCAAATTGGGATTGCTGAGTCTTGTCAGAGGCCTGGATTGTTTGCAGTGGTGTAGAGATGCACTGCATCATACTAATATTATGAGCACCTTGTTGCAGTGTAGTTCTACACCACTACTCCTCATTTATCATTTTGATACACCTACTTGTATTGGATCTCTTGGAGAAATATTCTAAAGTACAGGTGCATGCCTCAAGTTGAGTCCTTTTCAGAGGTGACTTGACTATTGGGATAATGGTGAAGAACGTAAGGTTCGACAGGCACTTCCCTTTGGCACAAAGAACTTCACCATCAATCACCTTATTTCATGGACGGCATAGTCAAGAGGCATGAGCATTTTCTTGGACCTGCCTCTAATCAGTCATTTTCCCTGAATCATTCTGCTCCCACTCCCTCTCTGTCTCTTCCATCTCTTTCTCACAGAGGACAGTGTTTGGTGTTAAAGGTAGCCGTCTCTGACACACAGATGTACACACACAGCCACTTACTGTGTTAAAGGTTGCAGTGGGTGGCAGCAGACTGAATGTGTGTAGGACTCTTGTCATGCTGTGGTGGTATTCCCACTTAGGAATGTGGTGGCGAGACTTTCCCCACTGCTGCGGCCTAGCTATTTAATTGATTGTAATCTTGGTGTAATACAGCGTACCACCAGTTGCACACGACTAAAATTACTATGTCAATAAAAACAGTTATGTTCACACACTGTATCCCCCACAGACATTTGGAAGATGGAGAGATACATATGAACTGAACCACATGACAAAACGGCTATATTTTACACATTAATGTGAGATTAGATTAGGGTGCAACGGGCTGTTCGGTCCCTGTACGACCGGTGTCAGAGTTTAGTCCACATCGCCGGCAGTAAGTCGGACTCGTTTCTGGTGAGGTTTGGACTCTGCCAAGGCTGCCCTTTGTCATCAATTCTGTTCATAACATTTATGGACAGAATTTCTAGCCGCAGCCCAGGCGTAGAGGGTGGGGGTCCGGATTGGTGGCCTCAGTATAGCATCTCTACTTTTTGCAGATGATGTGGTTCTGTTGGCTTCATCAAGCAGTGATCTCCAACTCTCACTGGAGCGGTTCGCAACAGAGTGTGAAGCGGCTGGGATGAGAATCGGCACCTCCAAATCTGAGACCATGGTCTTCAGTCGGAAAAGGGTGGCGTACCTTTTCCAGGTCGGGGATGAGATGGTGGACGAGTTCAAGTATCTTGGGGTCTTGTTCACGAGTGTGGGAAGAATGGAACGGGAGATCGACAGGTGGATAGGTGCAGCGTCTGCAGTGATGCGGACTTTGTATCGGTCCGTTGTTGTAAAGAAGGAGCTAAGCCGAAAGGCGAAGCTCTCAATTTACCGGTCGATCTACTAATATAGGCGAAAATATTTTATATTTATTTTCAAAATTTAATCAGTGAGCTTAAGTTTTTTTTTTTCTAGTCATAAATGGCAGGCTTAATGTACGAGACTATATAGTTTTTAATACTAAGTTAACTAATTGGTTGTTAACCCAAGTTCCGTATTGAATCGACAGAAAATGTACAATGTCATTGGATTCGGAAGAAATGTGCTTATATCTTTCCAATCTCAGTGTCCAATAATGTATTATTTATTTTCTGCATTTTAGTTTTAAGACATGAATGTTCCATATTATTCCTAAATGAATATTTTGCAGTTAATGAGCTGAGGCATGCCAAAAAGCTTTTGTTTAAAGTAAATGAGAAACAAATTCAACATTAATGCTGTTTTCTGCACCATGGCTTAGGGCCCAAGTTGGCATGCGTAATGCTGCTATTGTTCAGCCGTACAACACGCTGACACTTACTGCCTATTGTTTCCAGCGTCTTTGTCAGCCGTAATGGTCAGGAGGGCTTACAGTATGTGTGAGTCATGTCCCTGCCTGTATCCCTCTCCATTGTCCCGCTCTCGCTGTGGATGACAATGATGGCTACTGTCCCCCTGGTGTCATAGCTCACACACACTACATGGTCCATATGCACACTACATAGCTGGCCTCAGCCCAACTTCTACAGCATGGAGGCCATTTTGAGTTCATGAATTATTGTCTTGTCTTTGGTACAAGAGTAAGAATGTGTCTGATTTCTATCTGAGGCAGAAAGAAAAAGAGACAAGGGATGGAGAGTGATTTTTTTTTTTTTTTTTTTTTTTTCTTGTGGGTTTTCTTTGCTGAAGGGGCATTGGAGGAAAAAAAAAACAGCAGCGAGCTCTTGCCTGAAGTGAACAAGTGAGGAGTGCCTGATGTCTGTGAGCTTGGAGAGTCAGAACAGCGGGAGTCTCCCAGATCAAAGAGGCTTCCTCTGTGGATAAGAAATCGGCCGACAGAGAGGAAAATACTGGCTGCAGAGAGATAAAGCAAAAAAAACATGACAGCCTTTTGTAGTTTCTCACAGTTTAACAATAAACTCTACTAATGACCGACTCATTTGTCCACTTTACCTTGTTTTTGTCTCCTAATTATGTGACTGTGAGGTATCTTTGAACAGGTGTTGGCCAACTGTCTCCCTCCAGTCTGCTATGACCTTTGACCTCTTCTAATCGTGACCACGAACAGACGTCGACTGTGGTCGGAAACATGCTACATACTCAATTATTAAGTGTGACACACTGCCTTCTAAATGAACTCCTAATAGCATCTCATTACAAACGCACCATTCCTTGTGGAAAAGATTACATTCACACCACTCAGAGGCAAAGATACTAACATTGTACTCTACTCTCTTCAGTGGTTATGTTATTTGCAGAGAGTCTTATTTTGTAAAAGGTGTTAATATTTTGAACCAAGGTTTTATACATGCACATCAACATGGTACTTGCTGTTGTGACACTTGCATATTAATGATTATTTAGCAATAAGTAGTATCTGACTGCCATATAAAATGATACCATAGCTTTCCAGACCAGTATAGTAGAACCGCTCAGGTCAAACACAATTTCTTCTGGGTACCTGGAATGAACTGTGTGATTTGTTTGGATTTAGAAATAATTCTTCCCTTATGAAATAATGAAAATATACGACTTTTAGCTTGTTGCATCAGGGTTTGCCACAGCGAGTCATTTGCATGATTTGTTTGGCACATATTTCTTTTGTTTTGCCCTTACTGGTACAACCCACTAATTATTTTATCCAGTCTTGGAACCATCAGTGGCTCAGTGTTGGGGTACTGGCCAAGAAAAATTATAAAAATTAAATTGAGATAATGTGTTCCATTAAACAGTCACGGTCATAAAACATCGATTGTAAAGATAACAAATTTAAGCAAAATTTTAGCATTTCTTAACTTTCATTCCAGTGTAAAAGGAAGGTTACCACTGTAAAAAGAAAAAACAAAGAAACATTTAATTTATCCATCCATCCACCCATTTTCCTCATCGCTTATCCTCACTATTTAGTCTTTTATTATTATTGTCACCTTTTTGTCAACCACATGTCACTGAGCAACCAGGACAGCCCTGTCCCTACCTCTGTTACAATTACTTATATTTCTAATTACATGGTTGTCATAATTTTGCTCTTTGCCATCACTGGCACTCTTTGGTGGTTCTATCTCTTGATTTTTAAGCGACTCCAGAGTAATATTCTCAGGGCATTGAATCGATCCCAACTGGACCGTCCTATTTGTCTTAGATGTTTCGCTTCTCATCGAAGCAGGCTTTATCAGTTCATGCAACAAGGCTAAGAACGCACTAGCCCGAGAGTAATATTTGTTCCCAAAATGTTGGTTGAATTCCAAATTCTACAACTTACCTGGATTCCAAGATCCACGTTCTCTACAATGCTGTAGGGCTGTTTTCTGACTGCCTTGTCTCCTGTTGAATAAAATCTGTCTCCTGCATGGCCAACAGCCAACATGCCGAAAATTAATCACCAAGAGACCTCTTTCTATTCCCTTGTCTTAGCCGTGTCTTGTTCTGACCGATGTGTTCAATGTGGCGTGGTTTTCACAGTTTTCCGCAGTACTAACTTGAAGAGGAAAACCGCCCCAAACCGAGGCAAGTAGAGCTGAGTCAAAATGATACTGTGCAGCGGATAAACAGCATATCTTGTAGTATACGATTTCTAACACGAGCGGTGTCCGTTGACCTGCCATCTCCTCTTGAGCCTGAGCAGTGATCATGTTTCTGTCAGCACCAGGCAGCTCAGTGTATGTGTATATGCATTTTTATGATGCTGTGATTACACCGAGCGTGTGAAAGCGTTCCTTCTTTTCACACTTCCACTGATCCAGCATTAATAATTCAGCTCCACATTGTAGAACGAAAAGCGACAGCACTGCTTTTTCCCTTTGTTCCTTCTGTATAGGTCTTTCCCATTTTCTCGTCTGCTATTTCAGCTGTCTGTCCAGAATCTGTTACACCTTTCAGCCCTCCTTGCACTTCCTGTATTCCTAAGAATTTGTGTTTTTATAGGAATTTCATTCCTGATGTGTCCACTCCCTTTCTCGCCACCCCCACCCCCCTTTCTTTTTGAGCCTCTTCGGGGTCATGTAGAAGGGTTATGGATTTGGAGCTGGGAGGAAAGGGTGTGCCGGCCACGGTAGAGCACCCTATTGTGTTGCACCGATTGAGACACGTCCTGTCTCTGATACAGGACACACACGTTGTGTGGAGTCTGCGACTTGCTGTTGTTCCACTTGGTCCTCAGCTAGATAGGTGATTTTGTGGTATCAAACTGTCCGTCACCAGGTGCCGATAGCGTTGTTAGTGGTCAAGGCACACCAGGCGCCACCTTTCCATGGCGTCAAAAGCCTCAGCCACAGTGATGTCAGGAGGGATACCAAACTTTTCCTGAAGCAGATTACCAGCGACACTCTTCCTCAGGTCAAAGAAGAGGGGTTGGAAGTGAGCAGACTCTTAATACAGCTTCTGGTTCGAACACAGTTTTCACTGGGTTGACAGTTTATTGAATCAGGGAGGCTTTGCCGAAAGTCAGTGCAGCAGTTAAAATTAATAGTAGTGGGTGTGTTGCTAAATACTGCAACAGTCACAAGGTGAACTATAATCCAGGATCCAGTTTAGATGACACATCCGTGAGTTGTTATGCTTAGCAGAAGCCAGAATGAAAGGTTGTCAAGCAGGTTAGATTTAGTTGAGGAAAAATGTTTTATTATATTTTAAGACACATCTCTTTATTAATCAATGCATTAGTCAATCAAGAGTTGGTCTCAACCCTTAAATTCTCCCTGAATGTTAACTCTTCATCATCAGGCAATTCTGTGCATCTAACTTGGAAGTGCCTTTTCTGTTCCAACATACTGTGCCTTAGTGCACAATGCAAGGTCTCTAAAGGTATGCCTGGATGAGTTTGGTGTGGAAGAACTGAAAGCTCTAACCTCAACCTTCTTACCATACAAATGTTCTTCTGGAGGAATGGACAAAAATATATTCCCAAAGGCTGGGGGTTGTTTTCCATTTTCAGTTCAGTATGTGGAATGGCCAGGTTTCTTCAAACCTTTGTCCATTTGGATCTGTATATGCATCTGACTACTGAATTTGACATTACATTTTTCATTGAACAGCATGCTGTGTTTCTGAGCCACGCAGCTACTGAGTTGTAGAATAAGTGTTGCCAATAGCTGTGAGAAGGTGCCTGTTGTTGCCCATGGAATGATGACATTTGAGCTGCTGGGACAATCATGCGGGTGGTATGTCAGGACTGCAAAGGGAGAATGGTTGTTATGCAAGAGGAGGCAAAACAATGGCATGTATGCAGGCCAATGCTGTTTTCACCATGCAAGGTCATTCTCAGAATCACCTGAGGTGAGTGTTAGTCACCCTGCATCAGTTTACAAACTGAAGGAGTGTTTATTTCTCCCCCCCTCATTAGCATTGTGGTAGTGTCTCAGCAAGGGGAGATGTTGCTCAAGGCAAACTTGAGTCTTGTGTATTATGGAAATTATACATTAAGTGAAGCGATGCATTATGGGCAGTGAGCTCATTGTCCTACATCAACCATCATGTAAGTATGGTACTTGTAATAGTCACTTTTAGTAGTATGAACTTTATTATGTTAAATCTACGCCCTTGACCATTTTCTTGGTGAAGACCATCTCTGACATAAACTCAACATCTTTACATACAAATTTAGGAGGGAATGGTGCATAGAACCATATTCCATTGTGCTGCCGCAAACTGTTATATTCTATTAACATGGTTGTCATTTGCAAGAAATTTTAAAGCAGTAAGGTGGATTTTGTTTGGTGCATGAAAGTAATTCATTAAAAGAAAATTTCTTTTTTTTCCCTAATTGCAGTGCGTTATTTTTTGTACAAATAGTTATCGAGTGGCTCTTATCCAGCACATAATCCTGTTAGTTACATTATAGCTCCACATAATTAACATGGAGAAAGCATGGATTTATTTTTTTCATTCGATTCCTATTCCTTCCTGTCCAAGTTTCCAATGAATGAATCACAGTTCAGACATAAAGTGCCGTAAAAAAGTATTTACCCCCTTCTCAAATTATTGTTTTGCAGAATTTCCCCACTTTGTTTAAGATGGTCGAGCAAATCTAAATATCAGACAAAAATAACCAAGAAAATATAAAATGTACTTTTTTTAAATGGTGATATGATTTATTAAGTGGGTGGGGGGACTATTCAAAGCTACCTGGCCCTGTGTGAAAAAGTAATTACCCCCTAAACCTAATTGGTTTGGCCAGTCAGCAGCAATGACTGAACTCAAGCATTTTATATAACTGGCATTTAGTCTTTCACATCTCTGTGGAGATATTTTGGCCCACTGTTGCTTGCTGAATTGCTTTAATTGAGCAACACTGGAGGAATTTTCAACCTGAACAGCCTTTTTAAGGTCATGCCACAGTATTTAATTCAGGTCCGGACTTTGACTAAGCCACTCCAAAGCCTTTTTTATTTGTTTATTTTCTTTTTTTTTTATGTCATTCAGAAGTTGACCTGATAGTGTTTTTGGAAACATCCTGCTCCAGAATCCAAGTGCGCTTCTGCTTGAGGTCATGAACTAATGGTCAAATATTTTCCTTCAGAATTTTCTGGTAAAGAGAAGAATGCATGGTTCCATCAATCAGAGGAAGTTGTCCAGGTTGTCCATAGAATGTTCTCCCAAAAGTTTTGTGGATCATTCAGATGTTTTTTTTAATCCCCCAAAAGTAAGATGGGTCTTTGTTCTTTTTAGTCAGCAGTAATTTTCGCCTTTCTAGACTAGAACAATGCATGGTTCCATCAATCAGAGGAAGTTGTCCATAGAATGTTCTCCCAAAAGTTTTGTGGATCATTCAGATGTTTTTTTTTATCCCCCAAAAGTAAGATGGGTCTTTGTTCTTTTTAGTCAGCGGTAATTTTCGCCTTTCTAGACTAGAACATGTCAGTTACTTTATTTCTCATGTATTATTGAAGTTGTTTGGATAATGACATTTTGTTGCAGTTTTTGAGATCTTTTGGATGACTTCATTTTCATCCATCCATCCATCCATCCATTTTCTGAGCCGCTTCTCCTCACTAGGGTTGCGGGCGTGCTGGAGCCTATCCCACCTATCATCGGGCAGGAGGCGGGGTACACCCTGAACTGGTTGCCAGCCAATCGCAGGGCACATACAAACAAACAACCATTTACACTCACATTCACACCTACGGGCAATTTAGCGTTGTCAGTTAACCTACCATGCATGTTTTTGGGATGTGGGAGGAAACCGGAGTGCCCGGAGAAAACCCACGCAGGCACGGGGAGAACATGCAAACTCCACACAGGCGGGGTCGGGGATTGAACCCCAGTCCTCAGAACTGTGAGGCAGATGCCCTAACCAGTTGTCCTCTGTGCCGCCTGACTTCATTTTGTCAGACAAAATGAAAATAAAATAAATTCTATTTAAGTGATTTCTTGATTGAACAGGTCTGGAGATACTCAGGTTTGGGTGTGTACAGTGAAAATGAACTCAGCTTTCCAAAAAATTTGCTTAGCCATGATTTAACAATTGCTTTTTTCACACAGGGAAAGATAGCTTTGAATTATTATTTTTTCCCTTAATAAATAAAATCACCATTTAAAAACTGCCTTTTATGTTTACTTGGGTTATCTTTGTCTGATATTTAGATTTGTTTTATGATCTTAAACATTAACGTGGGGAAACTATGCAAAAAAAATAATTTGAGAAGGGGGCAACTAGTTTTTCCCGGCACTGTAAATTTGTAATTCAACTTTAGACTATTACGGTTTACTAGGAAATACCCTGTTCCTCTTTCCATGTCTGTTATCACAAAAGCTGTGTTCGTCCTACTGTACGTAAACTCTATTTCACCATACATTAGGCCTATGATATGGTATCCATGGTGACATGGAGTGTGTCATCCAGGTATTAGGTTATTATTGTAGATGTTAAAATTAAATTTAAAAAAAAAAAGGAACAAATCTCAGCCAAGCCTGTTTTATTTTTTTTGCAATGGTTTTTTTGTGCTGATGTGCAGAGTTCTAGTCTTTCCTTAGAGCCTTTTCATGCAGCTTGGCCCACTTCCCCCTTCCCCTCCTTTCATTGCACCACTTCCAAAGATGCTCGGTGGGAGCGGCAAGGAGAGTGGGATTTGAGGATAATTTTTACAAGAACGTGAATGTGATAATCATCATAGTATTTTTGTTTTGTTTTATAGTAGTGGTGCATTTGAACATTTAGCTGTAGCTATAAACTCCCCAGGTCTGTGATAGTATTCCACAACATAACATTCTCCATGGAATAACAGTAGAGAGGGTGGGGCTGGTTTCTTCTCATATGGCCATATTAGCTGTATCTTACATCCAAATCTACATGGACTGATGTAAGACACTGTTACTGGTAGACAATGGTTTGGTATTGTATTGGATAGATGGCATGACAATTCCAGTTGTATGACTCTCCAATTGTACAGTTATTTTCCAGATCACACCCATCTTATCCGTTCAGTTCTTGTAGGTTACTATTGTATCTCTACAGTTGTTGGTGATTCATTGTTAGGAGCTTAGGGGGAAAGTTGTGATTAGTTAAACTTTGTTGTACTCTTCCTTAAAACAGGAGGAACAACTCTTTTTTCCGTATATCCACACACACACACACACAGAGTTCAAAGCCTGTAAATGAATTTGTAGCTGAAGGAAGCTATGACATGTTAAGTGTCAGAAAAATAATGTATTCCCTTCACTCAGTCTTCCCATTGCATTCAGATAAGGATTACCACTTGACAGCCATCAGCAGATATGGCTCTTTGGGTCTCTCTGCCTCTCACTCTATCCACTGTCATCCTTTCCAGCCTCATTCACCCTCACCACTGCGATAAGAATTTTCACCCATATGGGTACACACCAATTGGGTTGTCACATACACATTCATGTGCATGCAGTCTTCCGTCTGATTGAGCCTGTTCTTCAGACTGTCGGCTTATAGATGGAGATGTTTACTTGCAGTGTTACATTCAGACAGCTGGTTACTTCCTCAAGCAGCTTGTTGCTGACGAATCAATTTCTACAAGAAGTAAAATACAGTGTGGCGTAAACATGGAAAATTACTATTTAATCTACAGAGAGGGGGTTGCACGCCATCCCTCATTCAGTGGAAAGATGACAAATGTTAAACTACTAATGGAGATAAGACTGACCCTTTGGCAGCCAGCCGATGAGTCGGCACTTGAATGGCGTCTGCTCCCACCCATTGCTACTTTCATTTAGTCACATCTCTTATAGATGAACGCTGGCATGCTTGATGCATAGAAGGTAGAGGCTGATACTCATGGACGGATGGTTGCACGGGCGGACGCACACACACATACACACAGTGAGACAGGCAGACATACTCAGCGGGCTTCTTCCCATGCTTGTGTTGTGGATTAGTCAAATCCCCTGACTAGCTGCTAAGCTGATTAAGGAGGGTGTTATGCACTGGCCATTTGGAAACATTGGAAAGAGTACATACATACACGTGCGCTCACACACAGTGAGACAGCTCGGCTTAATATTGTCTCCCCTGCTGATACAGGATAGTATAGGCTAATGTACTGTATGTGATTGTGAGCAGGTTTCACCAGGTTTCAATACTTTTAACCTTTCCAAACAGTTCATGGCGCTAATCACGATATGGTTGTGGTTCGCATCCTGTCAGCAAAGTGTGTCTGTGTATGTGTGTGTGAGTGAGCGTGACAGAGATGGAGCCTGTTGGAAGCAATTGAAGCCCAGATGGCTGTGTCCGTCAGGGACAGGAAACAGAGGTGACACCAGGTGGATGGTCATGTGAGCAAAATGGAACATCATTATGGTTCTCATTTTGTGACTAATTATCCAGTGATTACACTATGAGATGGACATTTTACTAAGTTGAGCAAAGCAAATTTATTAATAAAGTGCATTTCATACACAACGTAATTCAATGTGCTTTACATGATTAAAAGCATTTAAAAACAAAGAAAAAACAAGCTTATAAACATTTAAAACAAAGAGGGAAAACATTTTTTAAAACAGCGTACAGTGCAAGAAATATTTAAAAGTGAAAATGCTCTAAAAAGCATGAGAAAAAAAGAGTTTTTAATCTGGACTGAAAAACATTCACACTTGGCGCTGACGTCACTTCTGTTGTCAATTTATTCCATTTGTGTGCAGCATGCTAAATGCTGCTTCACCATGTTTGCTTTGGACTCTGTGCGCCACTATTTGACCAGAGTCTGTCGATCTCAGAGCCCTACTGGGTTTATATTCCATTCGCATTTCTTTCATGTATTCAGGACCTAAACCATTTAGTGATCTATAGACCAGTAGCAGAACTTTAAACTCTATTCCAAAGGTGACTGGGAGCCAGTGTAAAGATTTTAGAATTGGAGTGATATGCTCTGACCTCTTTGTTCTGGTCAGAACCCGAGCTGCAGCATTCTGAATTAGCTGCAGCTGTTTAATGCTCTTTTAGGGGAGTCCAGTCAGAAGACCATTACAATAGTCAAGTCTACTTGAGATAAAAGCATGGATGAGCTTCTCCTGGTTTGCTTGGCAAATGCAAACCTTCACTCTGGATATGTTCTTCAGATGGTAGAAGCCAGTTTAATAAACTAATTTGATATGACTGTTGAAAGTCAGGTCAGAATCTATCAGAACACCAAGGTTTCGGACTTGGTATTTGGTTTTTAAAGCGAATGATTCCAGGTATTTGATAACAGCCAACAGCAACCTCTTTTCTTTATTGCCAAAAACAATTATCTCAGTTTTGTTGTGGTTTAATTGAAGAAAATGGCTCAGCCAGTTATTTATCTGTTTTAGACGGTGACATAACACCTCAATTGAACTGTAGTCATCTGGAGACACTGCTAGATATAACTGTGTCATCGGCATAGCTATGATAGTCAAAATTAAAGTTCTGAAGAATTTGACACAAGGGTAGCATATACAGACTGAACAGCAAATAGAGTGAGAGTATTTTTGAAGTTCTTACTGATGATTTCAAAAAAGTGTTGCTGTCTAGCCCTGACTAACTGTTGGTTAAAAATACTTTGTCTGTAGAGGTCAGTCAATTTGGAGTTTAGTTTTCCTCCACTTACGTTCAGCTTTACTACACTTTGATTTGGAGGTCTTTACCTTCATTGCGCTCCTCCACGATGTTCAAGGTCGCCTCAATATTGTCTTAGTTTTAATAAGAGCGACAACATTCATGACATTTGAGATTTTCCAGGTGAAATTATCCAAAAGTTCATCAGCTGTCTCAGCATTCACAGTTTGTGGCACAGCTATGGTCTCCAGAAACTTAGTGGCGGTACTCTCATTTATGTACCTTTTATTGATAGACATAGAGGTTGTCTGAACTTTTGGAAGAATCTGTAATTCAAAGACTATACAAAAATGGTCAGAAATAGGCATATCCTTAATGTCACTTGATATAATTTTAACGTCCTTAGAGATGACCAGGTCTAAGATGTGACCTTGAGTGTGGGTTGAGCTCATATGTTGAGAGAGGTCAAACATGTCTAGTATAGCAGAGTTCTTTAGATTTTTTCCCCCATGTTATTGTCAACATGAATGTGGAAGTCTCCCATTATGACAAAATAGTTGTAGTCAGCACAAATAACTGACAGCAGTGCTGAAAAATCCTCCATAAATTTTCAGTTGTATCTTGGCGCTCTATAAATTATTAAAACAATAACATTTGGGTCACCTTCAACTAACAAACTGAGATATTCAAAAGAGCTAAAAACTCCCAGTGATTTACACTGAAATAATGACTTAAAAGTAACAGCAATTTTTTTCCGCCTTTTTTCCCTATTCTACACTTGTTCATAAAATTAAAATTTGCCGGTGTTGCCTCATTTAAAATGGTATTACAGCTACTTTCTGTTAACCATATTTCATTTAGTATCAAAAAATGACCTGATATTGAAAAGAGCTAGTCTTGCAGAGATAACTGGAGACAATGGTTTGATAGATTCACATTTTATCCTCACTAAGATTGTAGTTCTGCTTTTTTTGTGCCATATTTTTTTGACCAACTTTCTGTCCCTTGTAATTACAGGGATGAAAAATACCTTATCTCCATAGGGGTCTGACTTATTCTGGAAAAGACCCCGCAGGTATCAGTCAGATTCGCAGATAAGATTCTTCATAGGTGGAGGAGGGGCTGGACATACTGAACATTTTTCAAACGAATATGAGGGAAATTATTTCATTATTATTGTTATTTTTCTTAAATGTTCGTTTGGGGAACTTTCTAAATGCTCTGAAATGATGTTTCAATGTCAATGTTGTTTTGAACAGAATAATGCTGTCATAGCGTGGATACAGCTCAACTTCCCATAGCTGTCCTGCTATACAAACTAGTTGAAACTGAGGGTATGTTTTCACAAGAATGATCCTTTAACTCATTCACTGCTGTTGACTGTTATAATCGTCAACTGGAATCCAACCGTTTACGGCCACTGACACAGTATACTCATCGCGGGTTAGGCATTGAAGAGGGTCTCACCCAGCTTGTCTGTGAAATTCTGGTTTGTAAACCTCTGTAATGTAGATGTGGATGGAGATGTTGCATTGCATAGAATTTTAGATCAGCACAGCTTTTGAGTAGATGAAGATTAGACCTTGAATCTCAATTTGTCAGATTGAATATGAGGGCGCGAAATGCCAACATTTTGGAAGCCTGACAATTTTAGGCACCTCAGACTCAAACAGCGCATGTATAATATGTATGGTATAAAAAGAATGCGTTGTAGTAGCTAGTAGAACGTGTGTGTCATGACTGTGAAAAAAGATCATGCAGTTCGTGGATTGAATGAGGATTGCCATGTAAAAAACCACTGACGTTCAACTTGAGCCATGTGGTTTTGTCACTGTTGCTCACAGCAAGTTTCTTAGTTGTATCAAGTGGAACCTCAATTTAACGGACTATTAAGCAGGAGGGGTCGTCCATTAAACTTTTTGTCTGTTAATTTGAAATACTTTTTTAGTGACCTAAAAACACAGAGTAAAGTACATAATTATTGTAAATAAATGTAAGTTGATGTAAACTTGGCTTTAAACATTGTTGTGATGGTCTAATACTGCCATGAAAGTGGCGTGATCGCTGTTGCTTGGGAGGGGTCGTAATGGCATCCTAGTGGGAGAAAGTTGAAGTTGTACGGTGGTGAGTCTGCGTCGCTTTCATGATCCACGAGGATCGTGAGCTTCCTTTTCTCACCTAGGTTACAATTTTATGCCATAGTGAAGGGCTTTACAAAAAACAACTTTATAGTTTTGTTAAACGTTCCTGCTACGGTCACCTGACTGTTGTTGGGGGACACAGGGGTTGACTCAATAAGCACAGAGACACAGATACACTGCGGCAATGGGGCTATAGAGGCTCTACTGCACATTATATTCAATGATTACTCTATAGCTCGCTGACTAAACTGTCCCTGGTCGACTCTATATCTCCACCAAAAACACACACACGCACATCACACGTGATCTCACTCTAAGCAACACATCTCAGCACGATGCATCCACACTCACTCACACACACACACACACGTACACACACACAGTGACCTCTGTGTCTCAGATCCACATCCAGCAATACCCGCAACACTGTTCCAAAATCAGTATAGCATGTTTGAGAGAGGTGTACACGATGAGCGACCAAGGAAACAACAGCGGCTATTCCTGGAAATACAGGTACCAGGCTCTGTCTGTTGATTGCGCTAGTAAACAACAGCGGCCAATTCTGGAACGAATGGAATTTGGGGGCGTTTTGAGTTGCAACCAGACACTACCATTCTATCTGTTAAATCCAAAGTCTATTGTTTCTGGGTCTGTTAAATCTAGGTTCCACTATATCTGTAAATGAATTATTTTGCCATCAAAAGCCCTTTCTCAGTCTTGTTTTTGTTGTTTTATAGTTTGAGGTGTCACAAAAGCAAAATCACTGTCCAGCTTGACAGGTTTCTTTTCACAAAAAGCTCCACCCCCCCCCCCCCACTCCCCTGGTTTTTGGTCAGAAACCAGTCTTTGAAACTAACCCATGTTGTAATGTTGATTACTAAACAATGTAAAAAGCTAGAAACAAACTTTTTTTCTGGTGAAAATAGTCTACACTTTCTTTTGGTAGGTTCTATGCTTATATTGTCACAGAACACAATATTCTGTGGGTCTTGAAAGATCAGTCAAAATGCTGTAAAACGGCTAGTAATATCATGAACTGTTCTTAAAACGGATGGCAGTGAATGAGTTGAGATTATTTTATTTATTTTTTTAAGTACCATTTGCAGGTGGTAGTGTTGTCAAAACCATTCACATGGAGTTGCAAAAATGCCTGAAGGCATCATAATTTGCATGCTGTACCGGTCCTGCACATGCGTGAGCAGCTGTTTGTACTCTTGGTCTTATCCAAAAGTGTCTTCTGGATGCTACTCACTGTAAATTATTTGGGTTGACAATTTATGTTAGCTGAGAAATTTGTCTCCACTGGTCACAGTAAATGTACACTCACTGCAGAAGTGTCATCAAACTGTTATATTGAGTTGCAACTGCACAACAGCCCTGTTTTCTGCCATTCTTGGATAAATATAATGTTTTTTTAAATTTCCACTTTGAGACCAATTTTTCAGTTTTACATTTTACATCTCCAAAGTGTAGTATAAGTGGGCGCCCAGTTTTTCTCCATCCATCCATTTTCTATACAACTTGTCCTCATTAGGGTCGCGAGCGAGCTAGAGCCTGTCCCAGATGACTTTGGGTGACATTAGGGATATACCCTGGACTGGTGGTCAGACAATCACTGCATTTTCTTCAATATTTTTAGTAAAGACAGTCGTCCTGTAAGTCGTCCCTGAATTAACAGTGCATTTACTGGTTACAGGTTAGTGCACACCATGCCATTTTGCCTCATTTGCTTCAAGATGTGATCATTCAACAATCTGTTAAATAGACAACTCTTCCATCCATCCATTTTCTATACCGCTTATCCTCACTAGGGTCGCGGGGGTGCTGCAGCCTATACCAGCGATCATCGGGCAAGAGGTGCCAGCCAATCGCAGGGGCAACTCTTAACAATCAATCATTAATTTGCCCATTCCTATTTACACTGAAAATTGACCAACAAAAGTGGGCGACGCGCATAGGAATCTGAAGGCTCCCCCCCCCCCAAAACCACCTCAGCATAATGGGTTAGTGGAGCAGGCAGGCGTTGTAAGTGGGTGAGCAGCAAGTTAACTTTTGATAAGCAGCCCTTTTCATTATGCATAGAAAACCCCCAATCCCCAACCCAAAACCCCCTCCTCGCTGCCGTAAGAGAGGAATCAGAGCTTGCAATAGCATCATGGGGTGGTTTTTATTTTCATTTTTTTTAAATTAATTACTTTTTTGTTTTTTAAGGAGTACATTCAGGCCGCAGCAATACTCCTGCCAGGGCTGACATTGATCTGAAACTAGGTTATATTGTCGTTAGTGTTTTATACCAGTTGGTTGACATGGGAGACTGACCTCTTCCTAGTAGCGCTGCGACCTCTTGATCCCCTGACCTGTAGTCCGATCTCAGGCAAGGAACCCTGACAGGGAGCCCAGATGGCTTAGACCCTGGCCCACGGAAGCATCAACACACATCCTAGTGCAAACATCTCATCTTCCACTCTGCTGACTGAATCCTGCCACCTTTTGAAAGGGTTAATCACTTCCTGGACTGGTCACCAAGGTGAAGAGAAGCATAGTGGAATTTACTCCTGCTGATCCCACACACGCTTCTCTCTCTTACTCTTCGTCATCTCACCCAGCCTCCTCATTCTGTCCTTTGAAACTTTTACACAAGATTTAGAGCAATGTATTGTTCTAATTTGATGATCAACCACTTGCAAATTAATCACTATTTAGGAACGATGCTGAGAAGCAGTTCCTGAAATTCTGTTCCCACCATCCATTTAGCATTCCCTTGGTCATCAGTGGTGTAATGTAATTGGTGCATGGGAAGTGTTAGTTTGTGGTTCTTAAAAATTAGACTTTTGTTTCCATGCCTGGTGAAAATATTTCCTTCATTCTCAGTTCTCTATTACGATAACTCATAACTAACAAAAGCACCAAAAAATACAGATTTTAACATCTGAAATTCCCCTCCTTTTCTTGTTTTTCTTGGTCATAGCACACACAAAAATCTGCACTTCTCCATTGTCCTCATCTTTGCTTCTCACATAGTTCTCAGGTCTGTTTTGGTTTGGACACTTTGGCAAGTTTTCCATGTCTAGAAGTCACCACACTTGTTAACTTGGCTCATTAACACAACACTGTTTCCTAAAGTTGGTGGGATTTGGGTGACAGGCTCCATGCCTTTTACCCAGTGAATGTGCGTGTCTGTGTGCAAGCATGTGTGTGTATGTGTTTCCAGAGGAAATAAGTAGACCCAAGAAAAAGACATTGGCTAGAATCTTTCCATTCCAACAATACTTTCCTCTCCAACACATACTGTACTGTAATTCTATCTTTTCCTAAACTCCCCCTCCTCACATACTCGTGTGTGTGTGTGTGTGTGTGTGTGTGCGCGCGTGTGTCTCCACGCGTGCGCGCACATAAACTAAAGTGAAGTAGTATTAGTAAGGCATATCTGAAACCAATAGATTCCACCCTGCTTAAGAATCCTTTTAGGAAATACTACCTGCAACCTGAGGCTACTGTCACATTCAGCTCCCTTGAAATCACATCCGATAGGCTAAAGGCTTCTTTATACTCGCGCGGGCGGCGACCGCGCTGACGTCACTGCGGCAATCCCGCGCGCAGTTAGCCTTTATACTCGAGCGCAACCCACACGGGCTGTTTTGAAAAAATGTGCTGCAGTTCTCCTCCAAGTCGGGGGTGTCGCTATGGCTGGTGTTGGCGAGGACACCACAGGGTGGAGTTTCCTCTGCATTTTATGGCCAATTCCGGTAGCCGTTTTTACTCTCCAGAACAAGGAACAAAGCAACAACAATGGCGACCGTGGAACAGTACCTGCTAGAACAAATGGACCTAGATGACCAGATGATTCATCTAATTATATTGCAAAATTTATCAAGAAGGCGGGTCATACGCGTTTTGTATTTTAAAGATGGCAGTATTGAGGAACCATGGGGAAAGCTGAGTACGTCATCACAGCATGTGACTAAAACGGACCAATCACGAGAGATGATCTCCGCCGTGTGCGCGTCAAGTGCCGCATAGGGGCCACGCGGCCCAATGCGTCGGTCACTTGATGCAATGCGGGCGCGGGAGTATAACGACGCCTTTACCCTGCACTCATACAGTACATGTAATATACATTCCTCCTTCAACCAGCAAACCCAAAGTTTTGTATTTTCCCTCCCCGATTAGTGACTGACGCCACTGCTGCCATCTTTTCTTTACGTCTTTTCATTTGGACCCACATACTTGCACAACTTGGTCCTCTGTACACATGCTTCCTGTAGTTTTAATATAACCCTCCCATGTGTTCCCTGTGGGCAATGAACGGCTCCCACTGACTTCCTGTCTTTCTGTCATCTCTTCCTGCGCAATGAGGACTGAATGAACATATATTTCACTGTGACACATTCCCTCCCCACTCTACACCGCTCTGGTCTCTCATTTTCTTTGTATTTATTTTATTTGCTAGAGGACAATAGCTCATTGTGGTATAACACAAACTTATTATCCCTTGGAGGGGGTTGGGCAAGATGGCGAATGCAGTGCCAGTCTTTTTACTTAAAGTGTTTAAAGAGGCACTAAATAGGCCCAAAAAATGGCATGTAAATTTGACACACCACAGACAAGAGTAATGTTAAAATTGAGTACATAAAACCAGGTTTCAAAAGTTGAATAATAAGGGCCACCTCTCAGCTCTCAGACGCTGTGGGCGTGTCGAATCGATGCGCCAAAAGGAGTCAAACGTACTGAGGGGGGTGATAGCTTATACGATGTAAAATCATGTTAGGAATTGATGCCCCAAAAGGAATCAAACATACTGAGGGAGGTGATAGCTTAACTTATACGATGTAAAATCACATTCGGAGGCTCAACTTCAAAATTTAATGGTTACAGTGGACTATAATCATAAAAATAAGCACACAAGTCACCTTAGCCTCATTGTTGGTGACATAATGTCACAGCCAAATTTGACGACAGCGGGACGGTAGGTAGTTAGCCCAGGTAGTTAGACAGCTGGCACTGCCCCATTCACTAATATCAAGTTACCCACATCCCAAAGACAGGCTGGTTGATTGAAGACTCTAAATTGCCCGTAGGTGTGAATGTGAGTGTGAATGGTTGTTTGTTTATGTGTACTGCGATTGGCTGGCGACCAGTTCAGGGTGGACCCCGCCTCCCGCCCGAAGATAGCTGGAATAGGCTACAGCACGCCCGCGACCCTAGTGAGAAGAAGCGTTACAGAAAATGGATGGATGGATAGAAACAAAACACGGATATCTGCTTTGAGCCCCTTTAAATGGATTGTACTAATTGACTGTAAACAGTAGAGGTGCTGTTGTTGAAGAATGAGCTCAAATTTATTGCTGTCTAAAGAAGTGTAACATGACATCAGCAATTGGAAATTGAGCTACAGCCACATTAAGGCATCTCCACGCATCAGTGATCTGCACAATATGACACAGCACTGACTGTTCAATCGGTAGGTGTACATGAAATTTATTGGTCCCACAACTTGATCTGTTACGCCACATGATCTGCAGTGGAAGATGAATGGCAACACCATTTGGAGCAAACCACATTGTCACTCAAGGTGGATATTTGGAAAGGTGCTCACAGTCCTGAGTGAGGTTGCTAGAATATTACATAGGGTTTGCAGGACTTGATCTCTAAAGATGTATTGTCACAACAGTGTAAAGTCACCCTATCTAATGAGCCAACTAAAGTTTTCTTAGCACTGTCTGTGAGTGAGACAGCATACATAGCAGCTTGCAGCCCATTTTTCTTCTCACATTTACAGCATGCTTGTGAACATTGAATGTGCCACACTGTTAAACATCAGATGGAAAACGTATACATCTTCTGGCAGCAGGAAATTTGTGTTTTAAAACCCACTCACACAGGGTCCAAATTGTCTTAAAGGTAGTGTTGCATTGCTGTCGGAGTGTGTGTGTTGAGTCCAAGTCCAGGGTGTCTTCTGGTATAAGGAGTGCTTGAGGCAGTAAATGTGTCTCTTGTGTTTGAGCCAGCTCAGTGCAGCCATCACTTCTATGCTAACCCAAAATGAATTTCTATATTTCCTAAAAACAGCCATTTACTCAATATAGGACAATTTGGTTCAGTTCACTACTTATTTATTTTGGGGCATTTTTAAACATTTTTCTCAATGCCATGTTAGGAGAAGAACATCCATTCTGGGCTCCACCCAGTGTTCATGTGACAGGCCCTTTGGCAGCGCCTTTATTTGCCTCAAAATTTCTAACCGCACGCTAGCATGCGGCATGTCTGATTGATTTGAGGCAGCAGCCTTAAGTCTCAGACTTTAGGAACTAGTAAAATCTCTGCCAAATACAATCTTTCAGCTCTATGTAAATGTTCAAGTGAACATAAAGTCAGTGTTCTATCCCTTTAGAAATGAATGAAAAAAATATATTGTATATAGTGTTTATCTCTAGACCCATCCTCAATCTAATGCATGTGAACTGCAACAAAACTGTAGTTGTATTTTTATATTCCTTTTACTGCCCCATAATAAACAAACTCATAAATAATGTACGATCAACTGGTTTGTTGGGTAAAGTTTTTAAGAGTCAAAAAGACTGCACTATGCAATCTCCTTTGCAGACTTCTAGTTATATGGGCTTTAATAGACCTTGCTGGATGATTCCAAATGTTCTAAACCAAGAATCAGAATCATCTTTATTTGCCAAGTATGTCCAAAACACACAAGGAATTTGGTAACGTTCATATCATAGGTCATGTGAAGGATGGCAGATGTTTGTTTGACCATTGTAGGCTGTCAATTTAAAACACCATGAGAGCAGGTGTTGCTCCTTTTGATGAATATTGGGTTTTGGTTCGTGCTGTTGACGACACTGGTGGAGGAGAAGAGCATCAGTAAAGCAGAATCCCAGATCCAGTTTGCATGACCTGCTCTCATCTGCCTGGAAAATGTGACTGGGCTTTCTGGAGGGGGTGGAGGCGCTACATTCCACTTCACATCCCCCTTCTTTCTGGCTGAGGGGATGATGACCATTGCAGAGGGATGGCATCAACCTGAACTGTGAGGGTCTCGGCTCTACTCTTCTGTAACACGCCTCTCTCTACATGGACAAAGATGAAAAGGCTGACTTTTTAGTATGCAAGGAAATTCGGCTTAACAGCCATGATCAACAGCGGCTAGTGTAAACTGTTCCCAGTGGTTGAGTCATAAGCCATAGAGTTTGGAAATGGAGTGTGCTTTTAGAAACGTGTTTCAGGGCTTGGATGGAATTCACCCCCTTTAAACTTACTTTATAAAAACCTGGGACCCACATGGGTCACCTTCACTGGTCTGCATTTGCACTGGAACCTCTATAAAGTCAAACAAAAGCTGTACCGTGACGCTGGTTGAATTGAAGTTGTTCTAATTTCAAAACAAAATATCCAATAAGAAATATTGTAAAAAGAGTCTGAGTCAAACCGTTGCCATCGAAAGCATTTAATAAAGATACGGGAATGTTTGAAGTAACATTGTAACATTCTAATTTTCATGCAATTAATAACCCCAAAAAAGCAAAAACAGAAAGCAAAAAAAACATCGTTTAGATGCTCACACATCTGAAGTCTCATGATATTTATTGACATTACATGTGATGTCACACAAGATATTTTTTTTTTTTTAAAGGCTCACAGCACATTTGCAAGGTTACACAGGATTTATAGAACATTACAAGAATACAACGGTTACATTGGTAATTTTTCCACAATATTGGCTTATGCAGACTTTTTGATACATCTGTAGATTTTACTGTAGAAATGGTCATCATGTTTCTTGTCACTCCTAAACCTGTCTCTCCGATCTCACCGATCACCATATGATTTCGGCGTGCTTGTAGGAGTGCTGCTTTTCAGTTGTGGTATGCGTTGTTGTTGTCCTGCGACATATAATTACAAGGCTGTCACCTTGTGGTTCTGTGGTTGCAGTCACGAGAGGCAAGACGAAGACTCCATCCTTGTCTTTGACGGTGCTTTGGAGTGTGCAAATTACTCACAAATATGCACACACACAGGACAGTAACACATGTTGTCAAAGCAAATACCCACAACAGGTTATTGGCTTAGATGCTGACTGTGTGTTTGTTTGTTTGTGTTGCACGGGGTTGGTGGCACAGTGTTTGAGTTGGTTCAGGACAGTGTGAGAGAGGGTTTGCAGATGAGGTATGTGTGCTCAGACACCTTTTGAGAGTCCATTTCTGTTTGTGGTAATGAGGAACTGCACTTTCAGCTATAAAGCAGAAAGGCAGGATCAAAGAGGCTCTTGGCTCAGCTGACGAGGGACTCTGCCAGAACTGCCTGCAAATGTGTGCCTCAGTCTGTCCTTGTGTGTCAGGGAACTTGATGTTGAACAGAAGCCAGGATGGAGGGCAGAACACTTTGCTCACTCTACAGCCAACATTATAGAGGTAGGACAGCTGTGGTACCCTAGCCCGTGACTGAACAGCCCAGCTTGTGCGTATTTGGGGTTTGTTATTTCGTCACTCTTTACAAGGATGCACGTGCACCATGCACACACACCCTGTTGGCAGGCGGCTTCCAGAGCATAGCATTAATCTGTCAGCTGTCGGCACTGATCCATTTATCATCTATGTGTGTCTCTGTGTGTGTGTGTGCGTGTGTGTGTGTGTGTGTGTGCGTGTGCGTGTGCCAACTTGCTTGCTGTAACAAAGCTGCCTTACATGCCATTCTCCAGAGGAGTTTTTCTTTGCGATTAAAGCTATCAACTGAGTTCACTCTATTAATTAGAGACTAGACTAGGGGTAGCATGCAAGAAAAGGTGGGTGGGAGGCAGAGGGGAAATAGAAAGTGATAAGCTATGATAAACAGCCACCTCTAGATATGATAAACAGCCACCTCTAGAAATGTATATGTGTGGAAGACATTAGGGTTATCTATGGATACATATAATAGCTTTATGTACTATAATGTATTGCCACTCAATGTGGAAATTGTAGTTTGTCTATTCAAGGAAAATAATTAAGAATTACACTTGTACATGAAATTCATATAATGTATCCATGATCATATGTTATTAATAAATATCCATATCTAACGTATTTTTTTGTTTGTTTTTCCATTTTAGAAATTAGTCAAGTCTCCTATGGCGGTAGGGGGTACATGTTCACAATCTTGCCCTCTTGTGTATTTAACAAAATATTTGGGGCAGCCATTTTAAGACTTTTGACAGTTTATTGGCATTGCTACAGTATAAGCCACGACAAGTATTAAAACAGTTTCTCCTTTTAGCCATAAAGAAAGTATTTTATCTGTAGTTATCTGTGGTAAAACTCCACCTATTGTAGAACTTAATTTTTTTTTCAAAGTAACATTGTAAAACACCATGCATGATGACTGTGTAACGTGAAATAATAATGTCACATAAATTTAAACATTTATAAACAACTTTGGGGAAAGAAAGAATATGCGTATCATAATGTCATACTGCTTTGATTGTCACTATAAAAGTACGGTTTACTTTGAGTGACTACGTTGTTTCTTTTACCACCCTTTGTTGAAGCTTTTACTTCATTTGGAATATCTAAATAGAAAAGTCTCCCCCCCCTAAAAAAAATAAAAATAAAAAAACTCAAACACTGCAACAATTAACTCATTCTAAATGGCTGTCTGATGCATTCTGTTGATTTGACAGACAACACAAACAGATTTTGTGTGATCAAAAACTTTGGTCAAATTCGGAATGTAAGCGTTCAGGGACATTTCACTTTCGGGGTTCCATTGTACAATATATATTGTCTTGCATTCAGATCATCTTAATAATGTTAACAAACTTGTCTGTCCCCGCGTTGCTAGAGATTCGCGCCCAGCTGGTGGAGCAACTGAAGTGTCTGGACCAGCAGTGTGAGCTGCGCGTGCAGCTGCTCCAGGACCTGCAGGATTTCTTCAGGAAGAAGGCTGAGATTGAGATGGACTACAGCCGCAACATGGAAAAGCTGGCTGAGCGTTTTCTCACCAAGACACGCAGTACAAAGGACCATCTGCTGAAGTATGAAACACACACACTTGGCTTAAAAACTACAACGAAAGATGAAATTGGTACCCAAAACGAGGGTGACACTCTGAAGTAGGCCTGTCACAATAATTACTGTAATGACTTATCGTTCGATAAATTAAATGGACACAATCGTTTTTCTAGGCTTGATAAATTGTCATTGTTGTGGTGAGCCGGTGTCCGGATCACACAATGAGCCGACGGAGTTGGACGGCTGTGTCATTAGCCGCTAGTGGGCTCATGGAACGCCGGAGGAACAGTACACTCTTGCCAGAGTTGGCTCCGTCCAATAGTCCACACTCCACAGCCTTGCTCCATATGCAGCGCTTAGATTCACACAACAAAGACAATTAAAGGAAAGTTAACCATTTGTTGTCACGAGCTCACGAGTTGAGCTAAAAACAAAAAAGAAAAAAAACATCAGCGCTGCGCATCAGCGTTTAATCCCCAATTACCACAAACACGGGAAGTTAAGTGTTTATTAAGTATAACCTGAGAGCACATGTTATTCGGCCCATAGTTGATTACAGCGAACATCAACGTATATTTGATTGACAGGTGAAGGACTCGTTTTCAGCGGGCCAACCACACAGTAGCCTGGTCTACATGGAGACTTTTTTGTTATTCCGAATGAAGCGCTCACGTCAACTGTTCACACGTGATGTGATATATTCTGATCGGGTGTATACAGCCGTGTGACATGCGCACGTCGTTGTGAACGTCACGCATTTATCTAGATGGAGGTCCGTTGTCTATTCAGCACAGTAGTTGGAATTGTTTTTATTAGACTTGACACAGATCTGATCACTATTGGCCGATAATTAGCATTTTATGCTGATTGGCTTTAATATCATAATTCGCCGATCCAATCAATGATGTCATAATCGGCTCCGCAAGTCATTTACTCCACGTCGCCATTGTGTACAGTATATTTTAATCCAAAAGCTAGTTACTTTTAGGCTCGTCGCATGTCTTTGACGTAGTACCTTAAATATCTGACAATCAATAAAGTTAAAAAACATTTTTTTTAAACGTCGGCAGTGTGGGACAGACAACACGTAATGTCCAAATCAGACTACAAAACAAATTTGCTCTTTCACAATTGCACTATGTCAGACTACTGCAATAAAAGTTTGTATTCCAATACCACCACTTCCCATCTTTTACAATCACTGGGCTTTATCTTGTCAACTCAAACGTGACTGGATACACTCGTTACCATGGCGACGGCAACAACAATGGATCCCGTCGTGCGTATTATAAGAACAAAATGGCGGGGGAAACGTGTGCTGGTAGTCACCGGTGCTCGGGAGATTACGTTCATTTAAGGCTTGCTTGAGGTATGTTCACGTACTTTTCATATGATTTGGCTTGTCACTCCTGCTTTATTGTGACAGTCCTACCAGGAAGTGCTGACAGTTTGTAGTGTGGGCAACAACTGTACATTAGAAAAGGCCAGGTGCTGGTTTTTGTGCTCACTAATTCAGTCTCTTGGTGTGTGTATACACTCAGGTCAGGTTTTCCAGTAAGCAATGCAGTTCAATGCATTGTAAACATTATCAGGTAAACCCTGATTATAGTGTGATATCATACCACGAATCATGGTCCCACCGCATACCAAGCGAGGCGGCCGAATGCGACTGGAGTCCACCGTCGCGAAAACATTTCAGTTGGTGACTCTTTGCCGCACACCTAAACGGTTGAGCACTGCAGATCTACTTATTCGCTGCAACATAAAAACTGCAACCTGGATTAATATAATTTTTTTTTAATGAACCACAAAAAACATGCCGTGGTTGTCAAGGAAGAAGCGGATTGTCATAAAGAATAAAGAGAGAATAAAGGAGAGAGTGTGGATAGTTGGAGTGAGAGGCTGTTGACGAGTGCGCAAACTCTGGCAGCTCCATTCTCATCACCCTTCTACCAATATACTCACTATCTCTCGTCTGCAAATGTCCAAACCATCGAAGTTTGCTCTCTCTAATTTTCTATCCTAAACATCTAACCTTGTCTGTCCCTCTGATGAGCTCATTTCTAATCCTATTAATTTTTTAAATTGGAATTCACAAATTGATTTGAATAGGGAATAAATTCTTCCTAGCCCTACTGTTGAGAATGATCAATATGAAATATAAATAATTTTCTGAATGAAAATACATATAAATATATATATACACACACACACGTTTTTGATCCGGCTTGGCGGCGGCCTGCTGGGTCACGCTTATGCTTAGTACCCAGAAACATTTTTTCATGTGCATTTTGATTGGCTGTTACATTTGAATCAGAGCAAAACTAGTGGCCAAACCCTGCACACTGTGTGGCAGTTCAATCGGGTTCGGCCACTTCGCTCAGTGTGCGGCTGGCAAGAATAACGATGGAACTTCTCCAGCATTTTCTTTTTCTAGGCATGTGGCTGATAATTGCAAGGAAGAAGACATGCTATGATTTTGTCTTCTTTCCATACCATTGCCTTTGTTGGACAGACAGTCATTTTTGTGTGACCAATGAACGGACTGCAGTGTGTCTAGCTCTAACCCTTGGGTTAACAGTTTACGGTTCTACTCTCAAAGATTAACAAGATAACTTCCATCCATCCATCCATTTTCTGAGCCGCTTCTCCTCACTAGGGTCGCGGGCGTGCTGGAGCCTATCCCAGCTGTCATCGGGCAGGAGGCGGGGTACACCCTGAACTGGTTGACAAGATAACTTATCTTTACCAATTTACCACTTGGTGTGTTTCTAAACTTGAGTTCTGGCTCATCTGCCTGTGAATATTCTCATTCATCCACGTCATTTCATTCTCAGGGCACTGAATCGACCACAACTGGAGGGCTTTGTTTCTCTTAGAAGACGTTTTACCACTCATTCGAGCAGGCTTCATCAGTTCATTCAATAAGGCTTAGCTAGGACAGAACTAACCTGAGATGGTGTGGAAAAACTCAACTACAATATTTACGTTGTGGCTAACCAAAAAGCACACACATGCTATTGAAGCTACATAACATGAATGGTGCAGTCTATTTAGCTGACTTTTTCCTTATATTGCTATCGTGTTGAGTTCCTATCAGGAAATGACAGTATTATACTATATTTTTGAAAGTCTTTACATAACCACCTCTTAAGTCACGTGGGTTTCCCTTTCTGTCCTCCTTTTTTTCCTGACTTTCCATTGTTTGCTGTCTGACTTAATTTCTGTATGTATCACACACTTGTCCTGAAGGATTCCGTTGTATATAATAGGCACGAACACACACACACACACACACACACACACACACACACGCATGCTTACTGTCTTCTAACAAGGCCTAAACTACTCAGGTGTGAATGTGAGGTAGCAAGGATCATCCATTTCAAATCAATTATGAGATAGCAGTGGATTTTAAAACCGCTAATAAAGACTAGCTGATCATGTCCAAGGGGGCTTGAGAAAGTCACAAGGTCTATTCACATATTTTTTTCATAGCCCTTGCAAAGCTCCACATAATGACTGTACTGATTGACATTTATCCCCGCATTTTATTCTGCTTCACTCTTTCAACATGTGTAACGTTTTCCACGGGTCTGTTGCTGTTGCTCTGTCCGGGTGCCACATTGGAATTTCAGCTATTTTCCGGCAAAGTGTGCGCATATTTAATGTTGTTGTTTTTTTTTCTTTACTCCAAAAGTGTGTTTTGTATTCGTGTATTGAATCCATAGAAACCGCTGATATTCACAAACTTGATACTTACTTACATACTGATACTACGTACAGGTGTTCCCTATTTTGTCATTTAGCTACATGAGAAGCAAGAGCTGTTGTGTGCCCAGATGAAAGTATTTGTGTATAGCAAACTTATACTTTGTTATGTTTGATTTAAAAATTAGTTTACATTTATTTTTGTCAGTTTGAGTTAATTAGGCTTTGCTCTACCTCTCCACTACATCTGCCTGAGTGGAGCATTTCCAGGAGGCGCCCCCGCTCTGACTCTTTCTCTCTCTCTACTGTCTCTTTCTCTCTCACTACTCTGTACGACTTTCTCCTTTGAGTTCTTGAGCCAATGTCACGCTGAAAATCCCCTCTCACACCAGGCCGCACAATTGGGGAGAATCAGCATCATGGTTCAAGCTTTGTAGGGTTATTTTTCTCAAGTTAAAAGTATTTTGCTGTAAGCTGCTATAGAACTGCCGAACACTTCCGCTTGTTGGGCTTAGATTCAGAGAATAAAAATTGCTATTGTCCTCTGGACTACAGTCAGTCACTCAGTAGAATGAATAAGATTCCTGATCTGCAAATCATTCAGCATCATTAAACCTAATTAATTAGAATAGAGCACCCGGCACATGAGAGAACCAATTTAGAGAATGACAATATATAAACACATACAACCACCAGTCCAATCTAAGAGCTAATGCAAAATCTGTCTTTCCAAAGACCATAATGCTCAGTTTTTATTTACACTGTAACCATTCTGTAATTTTTGTCGTTTGTATTAAGCTATTTCTAAAAGTTTGGCCCTCTCGCACATCTTGATAAAATACCTGTTACAGAAATTAGGGATAGGCTTAATGTTCTGTAAATCACTTAATTCAACATTAAGAATGTGATTGATTATGTGGAATTTATTGTTAATCCATGTTATTTTGAATAGGGGCTAAATGAAGTGCACCACTAAACTGTTGGGTATCAACTAGTTTTACTGTCTAAAAAAGACGAACATGCATACCTTCGCCAATGTACAACTATTCGAGACATCATTATTCTGATCAGTTCAACGCTACACTGAGATTGAATTAACCTAACTCATCAATTGAGGTAATTGTCCCCATAGCTAATCAAGTTTATTGTATGTAGTCAAATGCCTATCCCTAACAGAAAGACCTCTTCCTATGAGGTATTGCTGGTCTACATTCCTGCAACCTACAAAATACGTAATTGTGTACTGCAGTAGAACACATAAATGTACAGTGGTGTTGAGGACAGCTACTGTACATCACACTGTCATATCATCACTGTCATTTGCAGCCTGACCTGAAATGTTTTTGTGTTTCTTCCCGCAAGCCAACTGGCATACCATACCATCACATTGATGTTCTCTTGCACACTCTCTAACGCTCTTTGACTGTCCTCCCATGTTCAAAAATGTCTTAGGACAGAAGCCATGACTTGCTGGGTTTCCTTCCTTAAACTTGAGAGAAACATGGTCTGAAAAATATGCCTTTTACTGTATTTAAATAAAACTTTTGTAGTGTGTATTTTTGCTGCCTGCTAAGGAGTGTTCCATATACAGTCACTTCCAAAAGTATTGAAACGGCACGGTCAATTACTTTTTGTTGTATAGTGAAGATATGTTTTTGTTTCAGATCAAAAGATAAATATGAGACAAAAGTTCAGAATTCCACCTTTTATTTCATGGTATTTACATCTAGTTGTGTTAAACAACTAAGGACAGAGCACCTTTTGTTTGAACCCACCCACTTTTCAAGTGAGCAAAAGTATTGGAACGTGTGACTGGTAGGTGTTTCTAGTTGCTCAAGTGTTGCCTTTTAGATTGATTGCATAAACATTAGATAGTGCTTGTTTTTGGCTTTGGGTTTCACCTGAGAAAACTGCATTTGGTGTTATGCAAACATGAAGACCAGAGAGCTGTCTATAGGAGAAAAGCACATTATTTTGAAGTTGAGAGAAGAGGGGAAAATCGATCAGCGCTATTGCACAAAAATTGGGCATAGCCCATACAACAATTTGGAATGTCCTGAAAAAGAGAGAAACTACTGCTGTACTTGGCAACAGACATCAAACAGGTCGGCCAAGGGTATCAACAGAAGTTGATGACAGAAACATTGTGAGAGCTGTGAAGAAACGACCAAAAAAACCAGTGACCTCACTGCCAACCTCCACAGGGCAGGGGTGATGGTATCACAACGAGAGAAGAAATATACAGGCCATACCACAAGATGCAAACCACTTATCAGCAAAAAGAATCGGAAGGCCAGATTGGATTTTGTAGTACAGAGATGAGACACGAACGTTTAGGAACAAAGTTTTATGGACTGATGAGACCAAGATTAACTTCTACCAAAGTGATGGAAAGGCCAAAGTATGGATAAAGAAATGATTCAAAACACACAACCTCATCTGTGAAGCATTCTGGAGTTAATGTCATGGCTTGGGCTTGCATGGCTGCTTCTGGAATGGGCTCACTAGTCTTTATTGATAATGTAACTCATAATGGTAGCAGCAGAATTAATTTTGAAGTCTACAAAAACCACTTTGTCTGGAAATTTACAGAAAAATGCATCCAAACTATAATTGGGAGAAGCTTCATCATGCAACAAGACAGTGACCCAAAACACACTGCCAACACAACAAAGGACTTCATCAAGGGGAAAAAGTGGAAGGTCGTAGACTGGCCATGTCAATCACCGGACCTTAACCAAAGAGCATGCATTTTACCTCCTAAAGAGGAGACTGAAGGGAGAAACCCCCAGAAACAAACAAGAACTGAAGGAGGCTGCAATATAGGCCTGGAAAAGCATTTCAAATGAAGATTGCAACAGTCTGGTGAAGTCAATGGGTCGCAGGCTTAATCCAGTTATCGCAAGTAAGGGTTATGCTACAAAGTAATTAATTCTATTCACTTTAAGTTAATTTAATAATGTCTGTTCCAATACCTTTGCCCACTTGAAAAGTGGGTGGCTTCTCTGTCTTGAGTTGTTTGACATTTAAGTGCCATGAAATAAAAGCTGGAATTCTGAACTTTTGTCTCATATTCATCTTTTGATCTGAAACACAAATGTCTTCAGTATACAACAAAAACAAAGGAATTGACCTTGCCGTTCCAATACTTTTGGAGGGGACTGTAGTATAGTACAGGTTGACTCCAACGTCATAGGCTGTTTCTTACTCCTTGAACACTGGTAGCTAGATCCATTCCATTATTTCACTGTGTACTTTTTACTCTTAGGTAATTTTTTTGGAGGACTACTTTTACTTGAGTCACATTATTGTCAAGTAACAGTATTCTTACTTGGGTACAATATTTGACTACTCTACCCACCTCTGGAGTGGACATAGTCTATTGATACTCTTACGTTTAAGCAACATTTTTGCTCATCAGATCAGCCAGTGTGGTATTTGTTGCACTGGTCTTTTGTATTTTCACGTTGAGGTGCTGTGGGTCGTGGCCCTGGTTGTGGTCCCAGCGGAACTGTGAAGCACACGTAACATCGGCAACAAGAGTTGATCAGCTAGTGCATCTTGTATTAATTGGGAAACGGAGCTACAATTATCAAATTAGTTTACGGATGTTAATGTTAATTGCATTAAACGATGGAGCGATGTTAAGGATTATGTCACAACACAGAATAAACTAACTTCAAATTCAGAAATGACCAATAAAAACAGAAAAAATATTGTACTTAATATTTTCCTGGGGGATGCAGATGGGATTAGCCTTCGAAGTTGGTAATAGTGAAAAATGAAGTGAAACAGACAATGATTTTAGTCCATTATTTTCCAAAATCAGAGTTCTTAAAGAGGAGGATGCTATTCATGTGTCATGGCTTGAAGCAGAAATCAGGTGCAGGTGGAGATAGGCCTGGCTCAAGTTGGAGGCCAAAACAAAAAAAGCAAAGAAATGAAGCAAATTTAATCTTAAATTTGTACATCAACATGTACTTGAGTGGTGTAAATAAGTTTTTCTGCGTGAATATTTTTTATTTTTATTTTGTTTTCCTTATTGTACTCTTCAGATTGCTTAATTTATGTTAAAATCAAAATAATTCTCTGCAGGGGCCCGGAGGATCAATGTTTTTTGTTTGTTTTTTGGTCACCGTTTTCATGCCTTTGGTGTTTTCAGGTCGGTTTTTTAAACTGGAAAATTCATGGTCATTTTTTGTTTAGAAAGGTGCCATACAGTACAGTTTTTAGCACTATTTTGTCACTCAGCAATTAAAGTGACCTTTTCAGTCAGACTGTGTTTTTAAAAGTAGATTAGACTTTGTTTTATTTCATCTTTAGCCATATGTTGACTCTAGAGCCACCCCATACAATACTGTTTGTAGAGCTACTAGTATTTAACATTTATTGTAGTTATTATTTATGACTTGGTTTATGTGAGCATGGCTAGTCCCGTAAGAGTCGTTTGGTTGAAGTCGTAAAGAAAAAAAAAAAAGTGCTGGCAGCAATGCTCCATCTAATGCTATGTGCTTTGATCCTGATTGTAAATGACCATTTAGCATTTCCCTCTAATGTGACTCACTGGCATCACCTGACGCGAAAACTCGCTATGTTCCACTAAGTGCACCATGTGACTTTCGAAAGAGGCCAATGACATTTTAGTGTTTACATTGTGATAACCAGGGCCGGGCAGAAGTAGCTGTTATTTCACCCCTACTGCTGCAGTGCCAGGGTGATCAGGATTTGACTCATGGTGCCACGTCACATGGCAAATAGTGGAACTTGTTTTTGTGGCGGAAAATGTTACAAAATCAGGGAAGTCAGAAGCACCGGAAAGCGAGCAGACAGCAAAGACTTGGAGTGATCATACGTGTCTGAAAGACTAACTGGAATTTAAGACGTACAGTGGACAGTGGGTACGGAAAGTATTCAGACCACCTTAAATTTTTCACTCTTTGTTATATTCCAGCTGTTTGCTAAAATAATTTAAGTAATTTTTTTTTCCTCATTAATGTACACATAGCACCTCATATTGACAGAAAAAAATGGAATTGTTGAAATTTTTGCAGCCGTGCAGTGATGGTTGACTTTCTAGAACTTTTTCCAACCTCCCGACTGCATCTCTGGAGCTCAGACACAGTGATCTTTGGGTTCTTCTTTACCTCTCTCACCAAGGCGCTTCTCCCTCGATTGCTCAGTTTGGCCAGACGGCCAGCTCTAGGAAGGGTTCTGGTCGTCCCAAACATCTTCCATTTAAGGATTATGGAGGCCACTGTGCTCTTAGGAACCTTAAGTGCAGCAGAATTTTTTTGTAACCTTGGCCAGATCTGTGCCTTGCCACAATTCTGTCTCTGAGCTCTTCAGGCAGTTCCTTTTGACCTCATGATTCTCATTTGCTCTGACATGCACTGTGAGCTGTAAGGTCTTATATAGGCAGGGGTGTGGCTTTCCTAATCAAGTCCAATCAGTATAATCAAACACAGCTGGATTCCAATGAAGGTGTAGAACCATCTTAAGGATGATCAGAAGAAATGGATAGCACCCAAGTTAAATATGAGTGTCACAGCAAAGGGTCTGAATACTGGGGGCTGTGTGATATTTCAGTTATTCTTTTTTAATAAATCTGTAAAAATTTTAACAATTCCGTTTTTTTCTGTCAATATGGGGGTGCTGTGTGTACATTGAGGGGGAAAAATGATTTTAGCAAATGGCTTCAATATAGCAAAGAGTGAAACATTTAAGGGGTCTGAATACTTTGCGTACCCACTGTAGAGTTACAGTTAATGCTAAAAGGAATTTAGTTGGAAATGACACATCCTGCCAATGTTATAAAATTTTAGTTGATTAGAATTCTCTTGATTACGGTACAAGTTACCACGATCCTTCATAATTGTGCAAAATGTTGTTCTTCCTCAGAATTGTCTGATAACATCAGCAATATGTTTAAAAATGTAAAATTCAAATCGAACAATGTGCTCATCTAAAACAAAATTAATGCTTGGACAAATGGCCAAAACCATACTAATATAACAAAAACCTGATTACGTTACCCTATATGGCTGGTGTCATGCAAAAACCTATGCTCTAATTTGGTCGATTTCATATTCTTTCACAAATATATATTGGTCGGTCCCCACATTGGTCTGTTATTTTTACAAGGTATTGACTAATCTAAAGTGTTAAAAATGGGTTGCTCTCTTTAGCGATGTTAATGGTACAACATACATGTCGTTTTTTGGGAGGGGTTCCTGAAAAGTGATGGTTTTGGACATGCGAGGCGTCTGCCTGACGCCAGCTAATATCAAGTAAAAATATATGGATATGTGTGGACATGACATTTTCGAGATTTTTTTTTTTTTTTACCTTCAGATCACGTTATCACACGTGTTTAGTCATCTTGACCAGTGACAGCCGTATCAGCATATCACAGCATTGTCTCTGACTCGAATTTAACCCACTAACAATATTCCCACTCAGTGCCCCTCTCGGACTTCCTCTGTCTGTGTGACGCAGTGCTTGCTGTGGCCCCCTTCTGTCCATCAGTGTGTCCGCTGTTGGCTTCAAGTCATCTAATGCTCCTCTTAAAACACCAAAGACTTTCTGTCATCCACTTAAACTCATAATCCATTTTATCTTCTAGATTATCCATGGATCATCCATAACCCACACTGGACAAAGATAATCACACACATGCGCTTTTGGAGATGGGCCTTGAAGACTTGATTTGATGCACACAACATAAGTGTGTAATGTAGATGCTCATATCAATTTTGAGAACCTCAGACAACTATTAATCATTAAAGAAAACCTGTAAATAGCTGGCATCGGGTCGAAACCTGCCATGTCCAAATTCGGGCAATTTCATGTTTTTTGTTTTTGTTTTGTTTTTTGACTTACAAATCTATACTTTTAGTCAGTCCCCAAGTGGGTATGTTATTTTTACAAATTATTAACCAATATAAAGTGTTGAAAAGGACTTGCTCTCTTTGATTTTGCAATGTTAATGGCTCAACAAACGTCGTTTTTTTTGGATTTCCTGAAAAGCGATGGTTTTGAAAATGTGAGGTTTCTGCCTGATGCCAGTGAATTACTGGTGCCGTGGTTGTAGTGAAATATTGTATTGACAAAGTAGTGCGTACGGTTCTTGTGATGTAGTGCAATTATCCACCACTGCAAACACCCATCCATTTTCTTCTGCTAATCTGAAGTTGGGTCGCAGTGGCAGTATCTTTAGCAGGTAAGCCCAGACTTCCCTCTCTCCCCAGCCGCTTCCTGTAGCTCTTCTGAGGAGATCCCGATGTATTCCAAGGCCAGCCGAGAGACATAGTCTCTCCAGCGTTTCCTGGGTCGTCCCTGGGGTCTCCTCCCGGTGGGACGTGCCCGGAACACATCACCAGGAAGGTGTCCAGGTGGCATCCTAATCAGATGCCCGAGCCACCTCATCTGGCTCCTCTCAATGTTGAGGATCAGCGGCTCTACTCTGTGATCCTCCCGGATGACCGAGCTTCTCACCCTATCTCTAAGGGAGAGTGGAGGAAACTCATCTCGGGCCGTTTGTATCCGGGATTTAGTTCTTTCGGTCACGACCCACAGCTCGTGACCATAGGTGAGGGTAGGAACGTAGATCAACCTTTAAATTGAGAGCTTCGCCTTTCGGCTTAGCTCCTTCTTCACCACAACGGTCCAATACAAAGTTCACATCACTGCAGACGCTGCACCAATCCGCCTGTCGATCTCTCGTTCCATTCTTCCCTCACTCGTGAACAAGACCCCAAGATATTTGAACTCCTCCACTTGGGGCAGGATCTCATCCCCGACCTGGAGAGGGCACTCCACCCTTGTCCAACTGAGGACCATGGTCTCAGATTTGGAGGTGCTGATTCTCATCCCAGCCGCTTCACACTGCAAACCGCTCCAGTGAGAGTTGGAGATCATGGCTTGATGCAGCCAACAGAACCACATCATCTGCAAAAACCAAAGATGCAATACTGAGGCCACCAAATCGGACCCACCCTACGCCTTGGCTGTGCATAGAAATTCTGTCCATAAAAGTTACGAACAGAATCAGTGACAAAGGGCAGCCTTTGAGTCCGACCCACTGCCACCAATGCGGACCAAACTCTGACACTGGTTGTACAGAGACCAAACCGCCCGCATCAGGGGGTTTGGTACCCCATACTCCCGAAGCACGCCCCAGAGGACTCCCCGAGGGACACGGTTGAACGCCTTCTCCAAGTCCACAAATCACATGTAGGCTGGTTGGGCGAACTCACTACCGCAAACAACAACAACAACAATATTGTTAGTTAATTACAATGAGTCATTTGTGTGTCATAATTCATTTGTTAAAGGCTTCTCTATACTCGCGCGGGCGGCGACCGCGCTGACAACACTGCGGCTATCCTGCGTGCAGTTTGCCTTTATACTAGAGCGCAACTCAGTGCGCTGTTTTGGAAAATGTGCTGCAATTCTCCAAGTCGACGGCGTCGCTACGGCTGGTGTTGGCTAGGACACTACAGGTTGGTGTTTCCTCTGCATTTTATGCCCGATTCTTGGAGCCGTTTTAACTCTTAACAGGGAACAAAGCAACAATGGCGACCGTGGAACAGTGCCTGCTAGAATAAATGATCCTAGATGACCAGATGATACATTTGATTATATTGCAAAATCGATCAAGAAGGCGGCGGCGTACGTGTTTTGTATTTTAAAGATGGCGGTATTGAGGAACCAAGGGGAAAGCTGAATACGTCATTACAGCATGTGACTAAAACAGACCAATCATGAGAGATGATCGCCGCGGCATTCTGCGTGCGGCGACAATTTGTGCCGTGTGGGCGTCAAGTGCCGCAATAGGGGCCACACGGCCCAATGCGTCGGTCATGTGATGCAATGCGGGTGCGGGAGTATAAAGAGGCCTTTAGGCTACTTTCATGGCAGACTGTTTTTCTTGAGGCAAAATGGGGGCCTGGGGAAAGGTGTTAAATTTTACTTGAATTCTCTCTAAGATGCAATTACTTGCTGGAAAAAGTCCAGTTTTATGCAGCTGCACCAGTGTCATTTAACGAGTATTGAAAACACCTCAAAAGGGGCAACAAAGAAATAATTTAACCCCGATTTAATGTTTAGTAAAGTTGACTTTACATGCATTCACTGAAGCAGAAAGTATAGTGAAGGGGCCATTTTTCTTTTTATCACACCAATTGGGACGACTGAGAAGAAAAAAAACCATTTAAATTCAATTGTAAATAAATGTTCATACTTTATATTTAGTATGCTTACTACTAGCGCTGAAAATTATAATTGATTGCTCCAAGAATTTTTTTGATTGAATGTAATTGATAGTTAATCATGTCTTGAGGCAATTCAGGCAAAATGAAGTGCACAACTTGTTTGCAACCACTACCAATAACGCTGCCATCGAAAAAGGAGTTCAGAACATTGGAATAATCTATTGTTAATTTTCTTCACTGATTAAGTAAATTTTGTCAAATGCCTAAAGTCCTTGCTTACCACTGTAATCACTGACTAAGATATGACAAAAAGTTGTTGTTTTTTTCTTTTATTTACAGTTTGTGTTCTTCACAAGAATCCCAAGAAAATGTATTTGTGCATGGCTAAACATCTCATCTCCCCCTTTTTTTTGTTGATACACTTGATGGACTTCCTCATTTACTGATCAATGTTTAATTAATGTGCAAAGCAGCCCATTCCGTATTTTTACTTTTACACAAACACAATGATGAAAAATCAGTGCAACATTTCCTTCTTAAAGGCAGTGTATGAGAGTAACTTCTGACTCTTTTTCTCATCTCCCTCCCTTTTTTATGAGTCCTTTCTTCTCTGTAACAGCTGTGCCTTTTGGGGAGCCTTACCACTTCCTGCTGGGTTTTGTACCCTGGCTGAATCCCCTGTTTGGGTTGGCTCACTGACCCGCTGTGTGTGTGTGTGCGTGCGTGTGTTTGTGTGTGTGTGTGTGTGTGTGTGTGTGTGTGTGTGTGTAAGTAAGTGCGTGTGTAAGTAAGTGCGTGTGTGGGAGAGATACATGGTGGCTGTTTTCTGTATAAATCTGTCTGGGCGTTCTCTCCCTCCATGCCTGTTATTCCATTGCTTGTTTCATCTTGATGAAAAACAGCGTGCCATACAATGAACTTGCTCCTACCTGTAACAGGCAGTGGGTTCGCATATGCATATATTGACAGGATGAAAAGGGAATTTTAAAAAAAGATGAAAGAGACTTGATGCTTCTTCGTACAAATTATGCTTCGAGGGGGCCTTGTTTATATGTTAAGACACTTTCTCCATCCTTGTCATCCTTTGCAGGAAGGAGCAGAGCATCTTATCGCCAGTGAACTGCTGGAACCTGTTGCTGCTTCAGGTGAAGAGGGAGAGCCGCGACCACGCCACTCTGTCCGACCTCTACCTCAACAACGTCATTCCCCGCTTTGCACAGATCAGCGAGGACTCCGGACGCCTCTTCAAGAAGGCAATGCTCACTCACATATGCACACATTATATCGCTTTAGGCCGTAAACATGCACATTGCATCTGCTCTTAATCATTCTTTGCGCAGTCAATTTTGTCCTGATTCGATCATTCCCACTTCCTATGAAGTGTTGTAAAAAAACAATCAGCATTTTTTCAAATGTTTTATCTGTAAAACTACAATGGCATGAAATGGAGCGCAGACGTCCGTGAACACTGATTTTATCCATTGTCAAATGTAACACTTTCATAGATACCTACTTTCTGCTTACACCTAAAATGTGTCATTTATATCAAATCATTATTATTTGAGATTTAAGGAGTGTGTCCTGGATCAGCACAAATATGTAACTTTTTAAAAACAATACACATTCAAGATTTAACATTTCTAGCTTGACTACAATATTATATAAAAAGTTAAGTCTGTTATGATAATGGAGATGAACATGTTTACTTCCTTGGTAGAGATAAAAAGGTGTAAGGTATTGTTTTGATTGTCCTTTTCAGGGTTGTTTGGCTTGTTAAATAGCAAAATTAGACAAAAACTATGCAGCCAGTCTCTCTTCAGAAGAAGAGCACTTTCTCCCTGAGAAAGCAAATGGTTGAGTCGTCCTATCTGTCTTGACTTATTGTCATTTGAGTCATGATGGAACCATTCATAAGACCTTGTCAACCACATTCCAAGTCCTCCAGTATGGACAGGTTATCCTCAATACACCATTTTAGCAGGAACGCACTAATCGCTTACATGTCACAATCCAGTTTTGGACTTCAAAGATACTTTTTTAAATTTGTTGAATAGGTGCTTTTCAGTCACATGTCACCCACTTGTGTTCCATGTGCTTTTCACGTTGCCGTTTCTGGGGGGGAAAAAAAGGAAGTTACTTCTTCTGTCTGGATTTTATTGAAAACAAGGTTCACCGTTTCTGTTCATGAGCTCTGCTGTGTTCTCATGTCACACTTGTATATATTGCAGTTTCGACATCCAATTTACCTTTAACTTATGTTTGGATGGAATTTTTGAATATAATTTTCCCTGTATTGTAGATTTAGGGTGAAGCCATTCAAATTGCACTTTTCAAATCAGCTCCTCAAAGCTCAGAGTTTCAACTTGAAAATAAACACCACTATATTTTGTAGGGGTTGAGAATTTGGGTTGGGCATCAAAGTGGAGCAGGGTTTAAGGACTGGGCTTAGCAAAAGAATGTCCTTCCAGAGAAAGTCTTCACTTGCAAGAAAGTCAGTGTCAGTGTGTATGGAGGGTTAAGCGTAGCAGTTATATACAGCATGATCAGATATGAAAACTCGAAGCTCCACCACACTAATTTAACTACCCACTGTCTGAGTGTGCATCACGATGGGACTCAATTTCTCTCAACACTTAATGAAGGCTCAGTTTGTACTTGGGCCAAGATCAATTGACAAAATGAAGTGATGTGGTTCGGTGCATTTCATCTCAAGTTTAAATGCTGCACAGACCAAAGACACTGGCCAGCGTTAAGATGACAAATGCACAGAAATTATGACTTCATAACAGCACAACCACAGTCTATCAGCCTCAGACTACAGTGGAGTATTTTACCCAACAATTAAGACAACAATTAACTCTGAATTATACTCCACTTTTAGAGTTTCCACCATAATTTGGAACGAGGGTCTTATACGAGTTATCAAAACCCACAAAACTGATGTCTTGATTTATTTCCATCATTTGGTTCACATCAGTAGCAACAGACCAATATATACAAATATTGTGAAAGAATTAGTCTCTGTACTAGTTGCATTGTGTGGCATGTTCACCTGAAAGATACTGATAGTGTAGTAGATGTATGTGAGAAAACACTCATGGGTCAAAGTGCCTTAACAAGCCTTACGTCAGGACACAAGTTATCTTAATGTGTTTTTGTCGTGGTCTTGCCGATCCAGACAGACGAGCACAGGCCAGAGGAGAGGTTCAAAGGTCAAGATTGAAAGTTGACGGCTCAGCCAAGGATGATTGCTTTTAGATTGCTTTATGTAGCCCAACATTTCTTCAGAACTCCAAAGCTAGAGTTCCCCAAAGGCTGAATCAAGGAAAATAGACTCTTCTTGTTTGTTGACAATGTTTCACCATTAATCCAAAAGGCTTCTTCAGTTCTAAAATTTTAGGTGTGGAGTAAACCTAGAGAGCAGGGCAACCTCACTTAACCGTTACCGCATCTGTCTGCTACAGAACCCTAAATCTTCTCCCAGTCACTTTCTTTCTCCACACACATTTATCCCTCTCATCCTGACCTTTTAAGTGTCTGGAATTCAACTTCTTGCCCTCATTTGTTTTACTAAGACTGGATTTACACTGGAATTACAAGTGTCCAATTCCGATTTAATGCCCATATCCAGTCCAAATCTATTTCCATGTACATTTCAAGTGACACATATAGAGGCTTGATTCTGATCTGAAGAGATTGTGATTTTGTTTTTCTTTTTTCTATTTACGCTGTCATGACGCATATCCAAATTGTGCCACTTGAGAGCAAAAAGAAATCGAAATTGTGTTACTTGATCCATGCAGTGTCAATCCAGCCTTTCTGTAACAAACATTCAGCATCGCTCCATCTGTCTGTTTCTTTCCATCTTTCCTTGGCATCTCTGTTCTGCTGTCTCTTAAACTGTGAACTGTATTTACTGTATGTTCGGTAACACATTTGAATAATGTTCATCATTGTGTTTGTAGTTTGCTGTGGTGTAGAACTGCACTGCATCATACTACGTGCTACTTGTTGCCTTATGTAGGTAAATAACAGACCCAAAATATTACCCCAAAAAAAATACCGGTAAACTGACGCTCTACACTACTGCAAACTCCACAATAAAAAAACTGTTTTTAAACCACATCCATCAAGTCCACTGTGGCCACCATACTCATGTATCCTCCCTATATAGTGACTTATTGCAAATAGATAGTCTCGTCTAGACTGATGAGGCTGTTGCTTAACATCACGGCTGAGTTGGTTTGCAAGTTAACCGTAAACACAATACACGATTACTGAGAGTAATCTTGCTAATGACACTGATAATTGTTAATAAGACCCTTGTCCACAGTGATTAAGTCTGTCTTGTCTCTCTAGAGCAAAGAAGTTGGCGTGCAGCTGCAAGAGGACTTGATGAAGGTTCTCAATGAGCTTTATTCGGTAAGACAAATCGCTTTTGGCACCTTTCACGTGTATAAATCCCCAGTGATGTTTTTTCATGGGATTCATATATAGCCTAATCAAAAGAGATGGAATGGAAGGAAGCAAGTAAATGCAGATTTCAACACTAGTTTTTCATATTTAAAAGACAATTTTGTGGCAAACCAGCCACTTGAAACTAGAATATGATCCTTAATTAAAGGTGCCCTATTTTACCAAACCAACGTAATCCTCGTATTTGGGATGTAGTATTGGCTCTGTGGTGCCTCCGCAAACATGTGAAATATGAGTTAAAATCCACGCATTCCTGAGTTCCAGACATTATTCTGCCGAGAGGCCTGAAATCGGGTCATTCGAATTTCTCCATCTTATCTACGTCACTAGCGAAGATCTTCGCCTACCTCTCTGCTCCCAAGCCAGCGCTGCCAACATAACAAACGTGTGCTCTCACAAGTCAGTCTTCTACACGGAGGCAACCAATCAGAGGAAAGGGTGGCTGTCTTAGCCACATATGGACAAAACGGATACAAAACGGGGTCAAACAGAAGTAGCTGTCAGAGGGGCTTTTTTGTTTTTTTAAACGAAATTGACACTTTTATACTAAGTCCTTGTTCGAGAGTCACTCTTGGGAGGTCTAAATAGCCAAAATATGGGACCTATAACAATAGTACAAATAGCAAAAACAAATAATTTGTGATTCATTATAATGCTTCACCGAAATAACATTTTGATGTAGCAATGTAGAGCAACAGAATTGGTCAGATTTCCTTTTCCTGGTCACATTGCATTTTTGTGCCGCCACTTGTTACTAAGCAGAATTTTTGTCCCAAAGCACACTGGAAAAGTGGACCAGTAATGGCGACTTTAAACATAAAATTTATTTATGCAGAAGGCTACAAAACCTGACCATGATGCAGAGTCACCACTGGATTTCAGCAAGTAATTTTTGACAATCATTGCTGTGTTCGTGGTCACATGCTGTCAGGAGCAACACAACATTGGTTACTCATGTCCGCAGCCCAGCCAATTCACTGATGTCCTTGTCTGTTTGTGTATGCAACCAACATTTAGCTCTAGCTCAACCCGCCAATTATAGTTTGCGAAGAGTTATAAATAAAACTGGTTTAAATGACGTGCACATGCATACTCATAAACACAGCAGTGACTCTGTCTGGGGAGTTCGAATCAGAACAGTGGCGTGCTGGTCACCCAACTAGGGCTGACTGAGCTTGATGCAACACTTTCATGTGTTTGACCACTACCGAGTGGAATAAGTATGTGACTCCTTTGCTACAAAATTGGAGAATGCCCCATAATTTTTCCAAAGCCACAGAACATTGTGCCAGAAATGTCATGTTTTCCGGCTGTTCCCAGGTGATGAAGACATACCACATGTACAACACCGACAGCATCAACGCAGAGTCCAAGCTGAAGGATGCAGAGAAGCAGGAGGAGAAACAGATGGGACGCTCCAGTCGCCAAGACGACCGTCAGACGCCACGCTCGCCAGACACCCTTGCTAGCATCAAGGCTGATGACAAACCCATCCGTCGTTCCAGTGTAAAAAAAATTGAAAAGATGAAGGAGAAGGTGAGTAGGCACACGAGGCGGTGATATGAGAGACGATGGAAGACTCCACAGGTTTTCATACCAACTTGATATGCGTTTCTTATGAAATACTTAAAAAGGACTGGCTTAGGGTTAACCTTGTTCATCAGTACACTTCCTGTTCATCACTTGTTCTTTACCGCTTGGTCTTCTCAGAGACAAGCCAAGTACACAGAGAACAAGCTGAAGGCCATCAAGGCCAGGAATGAGTACCTTCTTGCTCTTGAGGCCACCAACGGCTGCGTCTTCAAGTATTACATCCATGACCTCTCTGACATCATTGACGTGAGTATGAACACTTAGGGCCTGATTTACTAAAGGTTTGCACGTTCAAAAACTGGCGCAAACTTGATTGCGCTCGCAAAAATATGTGGAAGCTTATCTACTAATGGGGTTCACCGAGGATTGCGTCTGCCGTATATGCAACCTAGAGTGTTTTTTTCTGTGCTTTCCCAAGTTTTAAACGTGTTACGTAGGATGGGCCTATACATCCAATTGCCATGCACTCAGCATGAGTTAAATCAAACAAAAGATGGCTTTTATGCACTTGCTTGCATCCCCAAAATTAGCAGGGCTATTGATGAACTCAATAATGTTTGTTTGCCTCTTCCACTAAATCTTCCTCTTCTATCACTTCAAACTTCATATTACCCTTGTAGTGCTCTCCCAATTCCCATTGAGCTCCCTAAGTCGCAAAACCCTCTTTAAAATACGTCTCCACCACTTTTACACCAGTTACCAACAGCACGTGCAATCTGTTAGACTGAGTGAACATGCAATTGAGTGCCTGCTATTTTGGCTCTTAGTAAAAGATCGCAATCTTATGCCTGGATCAGACTACAAGACATGGTCTTTCACGATTGCACTATGTCAGACAGTGTCTAGCCGTATCTCGGTCCGACAGTGACAACACCACACGACATGTATTCCGATACCACTGTATCCCGGCTTTTATGTCATCTTGTCAAATCAAACACTGTCAGGGAGGCGGAACCAGAAAACGTGTCACCGATCGATCGGACCGGATACACCCGTTACCATGGCGATGAAAACAACAATGGATCACGCTAATGTTTTGTGTGTGGGGGGGCCAAAATGACGAAAAACCTGGTCGTCACCGGTGTTCGGGAGAGAATGTTTATTCAAGGATTGCCTGAGGTATGTTCACGTACTTTTAATACGATACGGCACGCAAGCAGGCAACAAAACGTTAAGTATTTTGGCAAGCTAGTGCTAGCACTAACAGTTGTAAGTAAACATGCCGGTGTTCTGTCTCATCATGCTGCAAAGCTTCGGTAAACATTGGTTTGTGCACGTAAACCAACGGTAAACGGTGTGGCAACCAAGTATGTTGACAACAGCAAGCACCGCTTGTGTATTCCTATTAGTCGATGTCAAGGTGCGCTGTCGGAAAGTTGTCGTTGATATGTCACATTACACGGAAGATATAAAATTTTTAAAAATCAAACATGCTAGACTTTTCATTTTGCCGCCGTAGGGCTATCAAAGGGCCAAATCGTTGGTCATGCATTATGTCACAGTACAAGAAGTTTTGTCGTTCCCGACAATATATGTTTGGTCCGATGTGGGGAAATCACCCGCGATAGCTAATCCGGCCAATATCCATCCATCCATTTTCTGAGCCGCTTCTCCTCACTAGGGTCGCGGGCGTGCTGGAGCCTATCCCAGCTGTCATCGGGCAGGAGGCGGGGTACACCCTGAACTGGTTGCCAGCCAATCGCAGGGCACATACAAACAAACAACCATTCGCACTCACAGTCATGCCTAAGGGCAATTTAGAGTCTCCAATTAATGCATGTTTTTGGGATGTGGGAGGAAACCGGAGTGCCCGGAGAAAACCCACGCAGGCACGGGGAGAACATGCAAACTCCACACAGGCTGGGACGGGGATTGAATCCCGCACCTCAGAACTGTGAGGCTGACGCTCTAACCAGTCGGCCACCGTGCCGCTTAATCCGGCCAATATCAGGGCTAAAATTCTGTAGTCTGATCTAGGCATTAGTCGATCATGCGTAACACCCCGACCATCAGCATGCGCCATCTTGTTAGACTACACACGCAATTTAACACCTGTGATTTGGGGTTAAGTAGGCCTATAGAAAGCTGTGCATGATACTCTCCACTAAAGAAGACAGTAAAGTCTTTATCAACTAATCACTTCAGTGGACAGCAAGTTTGGCAGCTGACTGAAATCATGTTTTACTTCTGTACATTAGATATGGAGTTGTGTGTCCATTAGAAATATATTTTGTGTGGACACAGGTTAGTTTCATTTTTGTACATGTTCACATTAAGAATGGGCATAAGAACTGATTTAGAATTTAGTCCATAGGGTAAAAATTGATTGACAATTAATCATGTCTATAAGCAAAATTAAATGCACTACTTGGCTGCAACCAGGAGAGGCACTCGAATAAGAGATTGCACACCACTCAAGTTACTTTCACCAAAATGGTTGCCGATTCATATTTTTGTGGGTGCAGTGCTGTGATCTGGGCTACCATGCCAGCCTTCACCGTGCCCTGAGGACCTACTTGTCAGCAGAACAGAATGTAGAGGTGTCCAAACACACTGGACTGGAGACATTGGAGGGTGCCGCTGAAAGTCTGGAGCCCAACGGAGACAAACAGAAGCTGATGGAGACCTACAACAACGTTTTCTGCCCCCCAGCTCGCTTTGACTTCCAGTCACACATGGGCGACACGGTACAATGCTGCATAGTACATATTTGAATATTAGTGGCCACAAATGAAAGATGTTTTTGTTAATTTTCTTCTCTTGTGTAAATTTCTTCTCTTGTCTAAATATTGTAACCAGAATCTTAGACCTCTCAATATGATGCAGTGTAGTTTTACACCGCTTCAAACTACAATCTGTCTTTGTGTGTGTAGATGGGATTTATGTGTGCACAGCAGCCACTGGAAGGTGAGCTTCTCCAGAGGTGTCAGCAGCTTCAGTCCCGCCTCTCCACACTCAAGATAGAGAATGAAGAGGTTAAGAGATGTCTTAGTATTTTTTTCCGTTTAATAAATGTAACATATGTCTTCACATGGCTCTCAATGTGTTTTTTTTTTGTCTTTTACTCTGCTGCTCATCAGGTGAAGAAGACCATGGAGGCCACTCTGTCCACCATCCAGGACATGGTGACAGTGGAGGACTATGACGTGTCCGAGTGCTTCCACCACAGCAACAGCATGGAGTCTGTCAAGTCGACGTTCAGTGAATCCTATCTCAGCAAGCCCAGCCTCGCCAAGAGGCGGGCCAACCAACAGGAGACAGAACAGTTCTACTTTACGGTCAGTAGTAGGTTTGAATAATCGATGACAGTATAAGTGCGCTGTGGTTTACTGCAATTCAGCATGAACCTAAACTCTTATACTGTGTGTTGTGTAGAAGCTGAAGGAGTTTCTTGAAGGCCGGAACCTGATCACCAAACTAGAGGCTAAGCATGACCTCATCCAGAAGACCATAGGAGAGAGTGAGTGTCCTTCATACCTTTTAGACATGTACTCTATGTGGAGGTCACAGTGACTGCGACCATATGTGGACACAGATGTGCTGGAGTGAGCTCTGAGGAGGGTGCAGGGGGGGGGTTGACGATTGGTAGTCTTCCTCAGGAAATGTCAGCATTTCCGCAACCGAGCAGGAAAGCTTTTGTATTTGTACGCTGACTTCTTCCTCCTGTGTGTCCTACTTCAATTCTACTATAACTATTAGTCTCTGACGCCCATCCCTTGTCCTGTTTCTTCCCCCTTTAGGTCAGAAGAGCGACTGTTGCCTTGCCAGGTACGTGTGGTGAAGGAAGGAAGTACATAAACATGCATGCACACTATCTCGGATACATATGCTAAAGTAGGGTTTTCTTAATTTCTTGGCATTCAGGGGTATTATTTCCCACGTCACCATTGAAAGATATTCCAAACATATGTGTCTTATGTGCACAAATAGAGCGTTACCAGAGTTGTGTGCATATAAATAGTCACTCTGGCGACTTAATGACAGAGTGCTGTTTCTCTTTCTCTTTCTCTCTCTCTGAGTAGTGGACGGAGAAACTCTGCAGTACGGAAACAGGTAATTATCTTTCATGTGTGTGTGTATATGCAGCTTTGTTTTGAAGACATTTTCCCATCGTCGACACCCATAAGATGCAAGGCATATTTGGAAGAGTGTACGCCTGCACAGATGTTTATCTACTATGGAATTAGTGCAATCTAATGAGCTCACAAGTGCAGTACGACAGAAGGGGAGCAAAAACAGGACCTCATGTTTGAGGCGCCCCCTTGTGGCATTAACTGTCCTGTAAAAATTCCCATTGTCATATACTGTACAGTTTTTCAGTGATTCCAAACCGGGGTTCCATTACACACTAGCGTGCCTTGAGAGATCAGCAGGGGTAACGTGGGAAATTATCCAATTTCACTTACCGGTACTTTCTCAGAAAATTTGTTCATCTATATATGCTCGCGACGAATAGTGACAGGCACCACAATCAAATACTCAGAGGGGACAATTAACCTGTGTATCCACTTGTCGCCATTCATAATTAAAGAATAAGTCATGGCTCCCTGTGAGTATCTCAGCCTTGTGTTCAACGAAACAGGCCCAGATTTCACATCGAGTACGGCAGTTTGTGAGTAAATTGAGATGAGATCGTCATATAATTTTTGTGACCTTTTTGTTGGTGGTGTGCTGTGAGATTTTTCTATTGTAAAATGGGTGCTGTAGCTTAATAAAGGTTGTGAAGCACTGCAGTACTGTACATTCAAATAACAGATATATATATATTTTTTTTTAAACATAGTCTTTTATCATCAGGCATCAATCAATTTAAAAAAAAAAAATCCCCACAACCCAAAGCGTTAGTTTTCTGGAAAACACCAAACAAAAGGGAAAAGTACAGTCTCCTAGCAACAGCAGCCTCACCCCTCCCCATGTCTGGCTCCCCTTCCTCTTAAATGTGTGCTCTGATGCATGTGCAGCAGACGTGTGAGGTATTCCCCCTGATAACATGGTTGCTGATGTTTTATTTCCTTGGCAGCTTCCTTTTTATCATCTCACTCATGTTTGATCTAATTATCAATGCGACTGTTCTCCAATTTTAGGACACAGGTGAAGCCATACCTCTTATGATGGAGAGCTGCATCCGATTCATCAGTCGCCATGGTGAGAAGATTCTTCCATCCAGTGATATGTGTAGCACCAGCCTTTACTGCGCACTGATTGGTTGCATTGTGTCATGTGACCGGTTCTGACCCGACTGAACAAACTACAAAGCCAATATCTAGCATTCCAATCCTGAAAATGAAAAATGGATGTAATAAAGCCACTGTGTGGTTATGTCTGTTGTAGGTATGCAGCATGAAGGCATTTTCAGAGTATCAGGCTCCCAGGTGGAGGTCAATGACATCAAGAATGCATTTGAGCGAGGTAGGACTACAATTTACTAAAAATATGAGCCTTTTCCCACCCACATCTTACAGCTTTGTTTCTCTCCAACGTCTGTGGTCACAGGCGAAGACCCACTGGCAGGAGACCAGAATGACCACGACATGGACTCCATTGCCGGTGTCCTTAAACTCTACTTCAGAGGACTGGACCATGCCCTTTTCCCAAAGGAAGTGTTCCATGACCTCATATCCTGTGTCTGTAAGAGTCACCTCCGGCAATCTCTTTGTGTACCTGGTTTGTTTTTCAAACTCTGTTTTGTCTGACTAATCTCTTGGGTGTCGTCACTGTTACGTTTCAGCAATGGAGAGCCTCCAGGAGCGAGCTGTCCACATTAAGAAAGTGCTGCATTCTTTGCCAAACAAAACCCTCATCATCATGAGATATCTGTTTGCCTTCCTAAACCAGTGAGTAGCAGCACACGCACATGCACACACACACATATACACGTGTCCCCTCTTTATTTGGAGTTCCCTCTGCATGAGTGTGTAATGTCGCCTAAGCCCCACATTCACAAGTACACACACACACACACACACTTCTTTCTAAAGAGATCTGATACAAGATCCTGAAAGAAAAGGTCTACATCTACGTCATTAACAATGCTCAGTTTTGACTTTCAGAGAGGTCTAGACTTAACATATACTATTTTTATTGTTGTAGTTTGTACTGGCTACATCATGCTGAGAGCTGTTCCTAATATTTTGTTTTCCTTGTTTAAATGTACAATAGGTGCGAACTACAACCCCAATTCCAATGAAGTTGGGACATTGTGTTAAAGATAAATAAAAACAGAATACAAGGATTTGCAAATCATGTTCAACCTATATTTATTTGAATACACTACAGAGACAAGGTATTTAATGTTCAAACTGATAAACTTTATTGTTTTTAGCAAATAATCATTAACTTAGAATTTTATTGCTGCAACACGTAGCAATAAAGACTGAGAAAGTTGAGGAATGCTCATCAAACACCTGTTTGGGACATCCCACAGGTGAACAGGCTAATTGGGAACAGGTGGGTGCCACGATTGGGTATAAAATGAGCTTCCCTGAATTGCTCAGTCATTCACAAGCAAAGATGGGGCGAGGTTCACGTCTTTGTGAACAAGTGCGTGAGAAAATAGTCAAACAGTTTAAGGACAATGTTCCTCAACGTACAATTGTGAGGAATTTAGGGATTTCATCATCTATGGTGCATAATATCATCAGAAGGTTCAGAGAATCTGGAGAAATCACTGCATGTAAGCGGCAAGGCCGAAAACCAACATTGAATGCCCGTGACCTTCGATCCCTCAGGCGGCACTGCATCAAAAACCGACATCAATGTGTAAAGGATATCACCACATGGGCTCAGGAACACTTCAGAAAACCAATGTCAGTAAATACAGTTTGGCGCTACATCCGTAAGCGCAACTTGAAACTCTACTATGCAAAGCAAAAGCCATTTATCAACAACACCCAGAAACGCCGCCGGCTTCTCTGGGGCCGAGCTCATCTAAGATGGACTGATGCAAAGTGGAAAAGTGTTCTGTGTTCCGACGAGTCCACATTTCAAATTGTTTTTGGAAATTGTGGACGACGTGTCCTCCGGGCCAAAGAGGAAAAGAACCATCCGGACTGCTATGGACGCAAAGTTCAAAAGCCAGCATCTGTGATGGTATGGGGCTGTGTTAGTGCCAATGGCGTGGGTAACTTACACATATGTGAAGGCACCATTAATGCTGAAAGGTACATACAGGTTTTGGAGAAACATATGCTGCCATCCAAGCGACGTCTTTTTCATGGACGCCCCTGCTTATTTCAGCAAGACAATGCCAAACCACATTTTGCACGTGTTACAACAGCGTTTATTGAATGTTGTTAAAAGAAAAGGTGATGTAACACAGTGGTAAACATGACTCTGTCCCAGCTTTCTTGGAACGTGTTGCAGCCATAAAATTCTAAGTTAATGATTATTTGCTAAAAACAATCAAGTTTATCAGTTTGAACATTAAATATCTTTGTAGTGTATTCAATTAAATATAGGTTGAACATGATCTGCAAATCATTGTATTCTGTTTTTATTTATGTTTAACATAATGTCCCAACTTCATTGGAATTGGGGTTTTATTTGAAATACCAATTTGATAAGAATCAGTCAATCAATTTAATGCAGTGCAGATATCCAATAAGGTTAAGTAATAGTTACAACAAGCATTTTGTTGAAGGACTATGGCAATGGCAAAATTTGTTACGGCTCAGTACAGTACAGTGTATGTTAGATTGTGCTGGTACCTTTTTTGTTTTTTTTCCTTCACCCGAATACTCTCACATCAGTATTTTTGTTTAGTTTAGTATCTGGGCCTGACATTAGCATCCTTTCTATAGCACATTCTGTCTGCACACACTGTTAAACGTGAAATACTGTAACAAAAAATTCTCGATCTCTGGGATGAGGTAAACATCCTAAAACAGCCAAACAAGGCCCTCATAGGAGATTTTTGTTCCATTCAGTTCTTGAAAAGAGATCCCCGCCCCGCACTGCCCCCCCCCCCCCCCCCCGAAACCCCCTTTCCACGGGGTGATTTATAGCCTTCTATCATATGCAATGTCTTGATGAGCTATGCAGGCATACATTCCCTGCAAAGCCAAACTCTCTGAATGTCACAGGGGAGACCTCTTTTGTCAGCTGGGGTTTGTTTGGAGCCATAGAGATGCTTATGCTGTGCACTTTCTGATGCAATATTTGACATCAAAGATAGAGTGCATAACAAACAAATACCCATGTTTCAAGTTGATCACATCACATTGCAAAGGGAGTGAAACCTAAATGGTTACCTGAAATGTGAGACTCCTGAGTAAACAGAGTGCTCCCAGACAGTCTTGTGGAGACAGAAGAGAGGAGCTTCATCTTTGACCTGGGTGATTTACAGCCACCCTTAGAGCCTGCTTCTTCTCAAACACTCCAACACCCTTGCTTGTAAATGATGTGAGGCATTCATGCCAGCATTGGAAGAGTTAACTGCAATTTGACACACACATGCATACGTGTGTATTCAGAGGTATCTCACATGGTGCAACGCAACAAATATGTGCTTTTATCATGTTGAACACTATCTACGATTGGTAGGCAACCAGTCCAGTGTGTACCCGACCTCTCACCCAAAGTCAACAACTGTATTGAGGCCAAGCGGTGTAGAAAATGGATGGATGGATAATGCCCCATACAATCAGTATGTATAAGATGTGAATATTAAATTACATTTTCTTCCTCCTCCACCCAGTTTGTCCCAGTACAGTGAGGACAACATGATGGACCCTTACAACCTTGCCATCTGCTTCGGCCCCACCCTGATGTCTGTACCGGAGGGCCACGACCAGGTCTCTTGCCAGGCCCATGTGAACGAACTCATTAAAACTATCATCATCCACCATGACACCATCTTCCCAAGACTGCACGACTTGCAGGGCCCCATCTACATGATCCCTGGAGCTGGTGATGACTTCTGGTAAGGTCCCGGGAAGGAAAGGCGAGTGGGTACAAACTTAAGTTGTTAAAGCTAGGAGTAGCAGAGCTACTTCATCTGTTAAATAACAAGAGGAAGCTTTGTGATAACAGTGAGGCCAGAAAGAGGCAGTTGTTAGATTTCAGAGCTGCTGAGGAATGATTTGGGGGAAGGCTCAGCTTTTCTTCGTGGTTCTGGGTCAGGGGGCTGCGAGGATCATTTTACCCGCCATCACACGAGAGATGGCTGACCACATCAGCTCACATACACACATGTAGACATACAGTACATACAGAGATTAATTAATATTTTTACTGTACTAACAAACCACAGCAACAGTTATGAATGTATCCATGTAGTTTAGTTGCTAAGTAACAGGGAAGTCATTCTCAGGTTCAGATTTGACTGAAAAATTAAGTTTTTTTGTGTAAATGTAATAAAACATATTTGGTTGTTTACTTACAAATGCAGAAAAAAAGAAATTTCTCAGACGCACATTCGCACTAATGTTGTTGTTCAACAAAAATGCTGCTTGCTAAAAATGTTAATGGGTACATAATAGCATCACCATATCAACAGACTAAAGCTCCGTCAAAGAACAAAATGTGCAGTTCGTTAAGGACAGATAGGTTATAGTATGCTTTCAAAATGCGTTAGTTCTCTAATATTGGACTTTTTCTGCGAGAGTGTCTGAGGTCAGGACACTATCACGGACGTAGAAGCAATGATGTTACAAATACGTGTTGGCGTCACTGGAAGATCATGATACATCCTTGTCATCCATATGCTTCAAGAGTCTCTACCTAACTTATACTGTATTTGTATGTTATCCTATCCTATGATAGACTGGGATCTACTGTATTAACCAGCAATTATGGTACTTTTCAACTTAGCGACAGCATCTCTCAGCATTCACACACACACACACACACACGCACAGTGGAGCCCGAAAGCCAAACACACCTTGGCTTGTACCGTTCCTTATTCTCTAAATTTGAACCAAACGAGTTCGAAGTTACCTTGCCGTATCTCAAGAGTCCTCAGTTCAGCGAGCATCAAACGTTTAACTGCATGTGGCTGATTTTTTTATTTTATTTTTATTTTTTGGGCTGTTTTTTTTTTTTTTTCTCCCCTATTAAACTAATGGCTTTAAGAGAAAAATAATGTAAGAGAGGAAGACTATACACTGAAAGTTACATTAAATAGGTAAACTCATGCATAACTATACAGTTACTTGATATCACAATTAATGTAGTGTTTTATTGTTTGCTTTACAGCAGTTAAATTATTGCTGCTTGAAGAAACATGACACTTGAGTTCATTTCTTTTATTAAATGTGTAAGTTAACAATGTTACGTTAAAATTGCCTATACCGTGCGAGAGGTTTTATGACAGCAACAGTTTGACCCTAGAAAATACTATTTTTACTTTCATTTTCTTAGGGAAAAGCACCTGATTGTATTCAACCTTAGAGGTTCCACTCTATATAAAACTGTGCTTCCTTTTGGCCACGATTGATAATGATTCAATATTCATCCAATTAAAACTGTTCTGTTTTTTTTTGCAAAATACTTAATCAAGTTATTGCTTGTGGAAACTACATGTTTAGGTCTTGAGAGATATGATTTCAGTGGTGTGCCACATGTGACTTAATGTGACTGGGCCGAAAAATGTACTTCAGACTGCAAGTTGTCAAACACATGGCGACAGTCTGATGCATCCTCATCTGCTCTCTTTGTCCATTCTAGTGACAGTCCACACTGTGATCCGCCGCTCGTGCAAGAGCCGGCGCCCGACACTGTGTCCGTCAGCCACAACAGCGAAGATGGTGCGTAACAAATACTGTTTGTTTAATACTGTAAGAAGCCTCACGAAGTAGAATTGCTTCTGGTACTAGCTCATGAGATCTCCTCGAGCTCTTTGTGGCTGAACGCTTTTCCACCAGCTCACATCCTGCTGGCTGATTATGCTGCTTTGTCACAACTTGTGTATTTTTTAAAAATGTTTTCCCTCACCAAACACAACAGCACTAACCTGCCCTGCATCGCTCTTGGGTTCCACTCTCTTTCTCTCGTTTTGTACCACCCACTCTGTCGCTTCCTGTCTCTGTCCACCTTCCTCTCAACATCAGGCACCTTGGCTGTTTCAGAGTCTGACCCAGTTGAAGCCATTGCTCGGTTCGACTATTCTGGCCGGACCAGTCGCGAGCTGTCATTCAAGAAGGGTGCCTCGTTGCTTCTGTACCAGCGAGCATCTGATGACTGGTGGGAGGGGCGACACAATGGACTTGATGGACTAGTGCCACATCAGTATATTGTGGTCCAAGACATGTAAGATGTGTACACTCTATATGCTTGCTATAGTATTTGCATAAGGACATTTTTCTTTTTCCCACAAAGAACATCACAGTGTTTGTCAACTGTCCTGTGGAAATCCCCATTGCTCTTCCAGCCAAGAAAAGATCATTACAGCTTAGCATCTGGTTACCTGATTTATTCATGTTGCCATGGTGGTATGTTTATATCTGTGTGAGGTTGTGAAAGTTCACCTGAATGTAGAGCAGATGTAGTGTATGAGATATACTTTGTTGACACCCCGCCTCTGAGGGAGATTCCAGTTGTGGCTAGTTACTCTCGAGTTGCTTTGCAGTTTAGAGATCAGTGAGGTTTAAGAGGGTATTTATGAGTCAGCTTTAATATACAAAAAGCCCATTTTGAGCAATCATATTTGGAAAATTGTCTTTTCACGCCTCTTATATCAAACACTGAATCTCATTCAAATAGCAAAGCTGGATTTGTCTCAGTTTTTTCATCTGGAAAAGAAAAAAAATGTGTTACTTGTCAGTAGTTTAAGTAGAATATGAAAGTGTTGTCTTGCAGAAGCAATGTATAACTCATTGTCATTGAGTTGGTACGAGAGAACACCTGATCTATGATTTGATTATTTTAGGACTGATGGTGGTCGTGGAAGCCCAAAATCTGACGTGGACACCAGGGACCAGATGGAGAGGGTTTCCACTCGAGGCAGTGCCGCGTCTCCTACAGGCACGCATGTGGCCGACATCTACCTGGCCAACCTCAACAAGTGAGTCTTGCATGCAGATTGTACAGCTGAAGTACAGTTTAAAAGAGCGCCACACGTTTTTGTTCGTTCTTACTGGCCAATTTTGCTGAAACAAGCGTTCGTTCACACTTACTAATGAGCGGGGAAAAAATTCCTGGTGCACACATTTGGTCTGATCAAAAGTTGCCAGGTTTAAAAAAAAATAAAAATAAAATAACACAAGCTGATCGGACCGTGTGATGCTTTTGTTATTTTAACGCCTGTCCCTGTCTTAAGTCCATGTAGTTTTCACATTTCAGTTGAAGAGAACCAAACCGCACATAGATTTCAGACACAAGCGGTAACTCTGCCTGTTTGGTGTGCACCAGGGTTTGGATGATTGCACCTGACCAAACAAACCGCACTGGCAGCGCAATCGTGACATATTTTGTTTTAACCGAACCAAACCAAACGAGTATGAACACACCCTCACTAATAAAGAAAAGCTACTCAATAATTCTCTCATTCAGGATGAGGAAGCGTCCAGAGTCCGGAAGCATCAGAAGAACATTCCGGAGCTCAGAGAGTGATAGTCCAGGGGCCAGTGGAGGCAATGTGGGAGGGGTGAGGACTGCATCTCTTCCTATAGGTGGCGCTCTGGTGAAGGACACTGCAGACAAACGGCCAGTTAGCGCTCATAGCATTCTCAACTCAATCACACGCCACTCCTCGCTGAAGACCAAGGTACTGTGACTTTAAGCGTTTAAGATTCTAATTTCTTCAGTTAATGACGTGTTAAATTGATAATACGTTAATGAATAATCAGGTGGAAAGCCCTCAGCTGCGCAAGTCAACTCCGGCAGGACGCTCCAAGAGCTTCAGCAACCATAGACCTCTGGAGCCTGAGGTCATAGCCCAAGTGGATCAAAGCTCACAGGTACTGCTCAGAGTGAGCTGTGCTGATTTTAGGTGCAATGCCCCTTCAAATGGTGCTCTCTTTCTATTCTAATACATATTTTACATTTAATCCAGAGCAGTGTGTATATAAAAATAAACAAAAAAACTCCAAATTATGTTATAAATTAATCATTATATTACCAATTCTACTAGCCATTGAGGAACCATTGATTCATTGAAAAATATTATTTAGAGTATGCAGTATATATTATCCATGTCATGCTTTTATTAGGAACGCCTTCAAATTTTGTCATTGTTGCAGTATTGGGGTTCATGAGCCAAATATGGTATCTCATTCCTTGGTTTGGTGATGTTATTTTTTTCTATCAATTCAATGAGATTCACAGTTTAATTTGAGCTGACCTTATTATTACAACCTGATTGTTCCGCTCATCAACTCATGCGGTACAATACATTATGAAGTACATTTGCAGTTTCATAAATAACCGGAGGATACCTGGGGTATACATTGTGATCATGTTGTAATTGTCTATGAGCATGTACTGTAATTCTTGGTTCCTTACTGTGTGTCTGCCCAACTCTGTCCCTGGGCATTGCGCCGTTCAGTCCCTAGTTTGCTGTTCAACCAGTTTAGTTCAGTCATTCCCACCCACTGTGCTCTGGTGTGGGAAATTCCAATTTGACTTAACTCGTCAGGCAATTATTATTCATTTACTAAAAATAATGGACAGTAAGAATCCTCTTTGTGTTGCAGGACATTGAGACAGCAATGAGCTGCGCTCTGAATGAGCTAAGGGAGTTGGAACGACAGAGCACCTCCAAACACACCCCTGATGTGGTCCTAGACACACTGGAGCAGCTGAAGGGTGTGAGTGGTGGCGGAGGAGGGGCATCGGAACCTTCCAGCCCGCTCCATTCCCGCCTGTTGCGGGACAGCGAGGGGGGCTCCTCACACGTCCACCCACTTCAGCGCAGCGCCTCCTCAGCCAGCGACGTGCCCTCCTCCTTCCGAGCTACCAAGAGCCAGCCGAAGAGCCCCCTTCCCTCCACCACGTCGCCTTCCCTGTCTTCTTCCTCTCTATCCTCGTCGGTTCCTTCCTTCAGAGAGCTACGTCCCCCGGCAACGAGGCCCAAGCCAGTGGTGTTCCCTAAGAGCGGCGGAGGGAGTGGCAATCCAGCCATGGGCTCCCCAACATCCATTGTGCCCCCTACACCTCCTCCTCCGCCACCAGGGCACACACATTCGCTTCCTCACGCCCCTCCTCCACCACCTTCCTCCCAGTCTAATGACAAATCGTGCCCGGCTTAGCACCTCCGCTCTCCTAGCCAAGCTCAAATCTGATCCTAATGCTTAAATCAGCAGGTCTTCTATTGTTGGAAGCACTTAGTTTGTTCTGCATACAGTATATACTTGCTAACCAATGACACACTGTAGCATTTAGACATCACAATCCATTTTAGAGTGTCACAAGGTTGCATTGCAGGCAACTTTTCAATGATTGTAGCATGGGAAAATTTTTCAGGTCTTTCACAAGGTCAGACGTGCTGACCTATGGACACTTGCAGCTTTCATACATTACGGGGTGGGCCAACGTGTTGCTCTACTTCACACGGAGATTTTCATGAAGAAAAGCACTGTTTGATTTTTTTTTTCCTTGAATAGTTTTTAAGACCCTCTAACGATCAGAATGGATTGTTTAATTCTTAAGCAGAGACTGAAAAATGTTAAGCTCTCTTGAAATGAAACACACTGTCTTGCTTTACTCTAGATGAACCTCTGTATTTAAAGATTGGGCCAAATATCATCGTGAGTGATCGTGAGCTTTATCTCTTCTTCTAGACTTTTTTAAAAATTTGTTTGGGATCTTGGTCCTATAAAATGTCGCCAAAAGAAATTCTAAATTAACGGTGGGTAACCCTGGATGGGAACCGAGAGCATTTGATCAAGTACAACTTCCAACAAACTGTTAGAAAAAGTCCCAAAACATTTAAACCGTAAATTATATACAGTATATAATAATGAGCATTTGTTGGATTGTTGCATCATATAGCTTCATAAATTTAGGATGGCCACTGATAGTAAAAAGGTTCCTCAGCCCTAAATAAAGCAATAAGAATAATGGAACGCTGGTAGTTTGAGGCATTATGCTGCTTTTTTCCTGCAGCTCTTCTATGTGTAGTGGACCACTGAAAGCCAGCATTTTTTTCTTTGTAATGTTGGACTGTACACGCACACGTTCTCCACAGACGTGTGTGTGGTGTTTTGTGGCAGCTAAACACCATTCAGGTTGCATGCTCTGGCCATTCGACAGTAGCTTACAATGACTAGATGGCTGACAACAACATCGTTTTATGTATCTGCAATACCAGTGAGAGGGTAACTACAAAAAAAATACACAGCTTGCTCATATAATTATACTTTGCAGTAAAAAGAGTTTAATTATTCTAATGCTGTTTATGTATGTTTATTAATAATTAGGGTAACTGGAAGCATGGTGCTGAGGGTCGTTTAAGTGTTTAGAGCACAACCAACGACCTCATCCAATTCTTAAGCACCCTTTTATTCTAACTTTTTCACTGTTACTGTTTTATGGTTAAATGTGGAACTGCGTTGCCATCTGGTTGTGTGCATGTGTGCGCTGCTTTGTGGGCATGCTTGGATGGATGGATGAATCCACTAGAAGGGAATGACAAAGCTATGATAAGGCAAATATGTGTCTTTTTATTCACAGGATTTTGCAATAACAGTGCCACGAAACCTTTTGTTAAAAACAACCACAAAACCCTTACAAAGGTGGCCAAAGAAGAACCCATTTATTATAGGGAGTATATCTACATTTAACGTTCAAATACATCTCTGCTTTTACATGTAAATTAGATCAGGAAATAAATTCATTAAAGGCCTAAAATATTTTTCCCCATTTGTGTATTATATCAGACAATGCATCACATGCTCTCTTGCGTATTGAATTATACTTGTACATTTTTTAGGTTTTGTTTCTTTATCACTATCATGATTGTATATTACTGTGTATTTTTGTTGCTCTTACCTCATCGCGACAACTGGAGGAACTGTGACTGCGTGCTTGTGCACACACAGGAAAACATGGATGTCGGTGGTTGGTGCGTTTGTCTGATCTCAAATTAATCGTCTTGCACCTGAACAAAGTTGGCTTTGCGTTGGACTAACTGTGTGGGTGAGTTATCAGATTTGTCAAATATGCATTTGTGTCTATTTGGAAACAACTAAAAAAAAAAGAAAAAAGACTAATGTCAAATTTATTTATAGTTGTCTTTCTATTACTGGAGAATCCTGTGTTCAGATGTACTTTGTATATACAATGTTGTACATTACAGAGGTACACTTCTTTTTGGTACAATATTGTACAGTAATATCAATAGTGTTTTAATCAAATAGGCCTTATATAATTCTATGTGTAGTTCTTGTCGTAGATTTTTTTTTTAATAAACATTGCTTGCTATTATTTTTGACTTTATGTATCATCTTTCTGCCCAAACTGGCATTAGTTCTTTAGCAAGTATGTGCAGACGAAAGTAATTGACTTTTGTCTGCAGATACTCCTTGAACGTGTTTAATATATACACAATACTAGTTGATTAAAGCTCAGACCCCATTATAGTACAACCAACGCTGTATATTTTTATACCACAATATATGTAGAAATGTTTTTGTTTCCACATGTTCAAAACGTGCCTTATTCCTGAGGTAACCAATGACTCCAACTCCCAGAAGCCACCTCGCCCAAGTCTCGAATCAATAAACTTGGGACGTTGTTTTTTTTAAAGTTTAAAAGTTTGAAAACAATGAAGACTAATTATTTGTAAATAATATTTCTGAATGTAAATGTAAGTAGGAAACAATGAAGACAATTAGTAAACGTATTTCTGAATGTAAATGTCAGTAGCGAGACTGTGCAGGACTTAATGTCACGTGACCCACTTTAAACGCTGTTTTATCTACCGAAATTAGTATTTTGTGGCCGCTCCTTCTAAAAATCCACGTAATGGATACAAGTTTAATCAAGAGGTGACTTTTCGCTCAGTGACACATTTTGCAGGTAGCGTTTGAAACCGTTCACGTTAGGACATTTAGCTCCGTTTCCGCAATCAAAACTCAACCGCAGCAGAGAGCGAGCCGAGCAGACACTTCCTCCGTGAGTCCAAATTCTGAAATGTGGTTACCAGCGCTGCTTTGAGACAGAACTACAACAACCTTTTGGCCCCAGATACCGAAGGGAAGGAAAGCTCGCGGCAGCCATTGTAAAGGCATTCAACCTCAGGTGTGGTACTTTATCCTGCTACGGAAGTTTTTACTTTTACACGGAAGCCAATTAGTTTACGGATTACTGACTAGCGCTGACACAACTGAGCTGTGCAATATAGGTGCTATCTGCTAACTACTGCTAAGATAGTATTGACAGCTATGGAAGTTATTTGTACAAAATTTTTAAAAAAGTTTTTTTTTTTTTTTTTACGTGCTGTTTCACTATAAAATCTGACACGCTGGCTCAGTAGAACCACTTCTCTAAAGCTATTAAGTTATATTTGTGTGTGTATCTAGTAAGAAATATTTGTCTATTTGTACTAAAGAGATTTTTTTTTTTTACGTGCTGTTTCACTATAAAATCTGACACGCTGGCTCAGTAGAACCACTTCTCTAAAGCTATTAAGTTATATTTGTGTGTGTATCTAGTAAGGAATATTTGTACTAAAGAGATTTACAAATTGCTTCTTCTGTATTTCACTTAACGATAAGAAACTAAGATTTGTGGCCATGTTTCATTAATTGACTCTTTGCTGCCATAATGTCAGAGATGACGGCAAGCACCCCCAGCTACTTATGGTCCTTACAGGATGTCCTGGGTCAAGGGGCAACTGCCTGCGTCTACAAAGCTCGAAATAAGGTTACCTCTTAGTTTGTTTTCCTCATCTTCAATCACCACACGTCTCTGCTGGTCATATTTCCTCGACACTAAGTCAAAATACTGACCTCGCCCATTTGTTGTTGTTATTGTGTGTAATTGTGTATAATGTTTGTTTAGAGGACAGGTGAGTTGGTGGCAGTCAAGGTGTTCAACTTGGCGAGCTACAACCGCACTCACGAGGTCCAGATGAGGGAGTTTGACATGCTGAGGAAGCTCAATCACAAAAACATTGTCAAGCTTTTTACAGTGGAGGAGGTAATTAGGCTACGTTTCATGCAGGGAAACACACAATCGACAGTATACACCAACTCCTCCTGTGTATACTGGACATTTATCTAGTCACTCTTTTAGATTAAAATGTGAATGTTACTGAATGTGCCAAACCTATTCTTTGTCTTTTGCAGCTGCCATCTAAACAGAAAGTTCTAGTCATGGAATTTTGCTCAGGGGGAAGTTTGCTCAACCTGCTTGAAGAGCCAGAAAATGCTTTTGGCCTGGCCGAGACAGAGTTTCTCACTGTATTGCAATGTGTTGGTAGGTGGGAGTTTAATAAATGTTGTAAAATTGTTAAATGTACAGTGGAACCTCCAACACAGTCGTTTCCACTATTTGTCCCAGTGGGGAAAAAATTAAATCAAATGAATACTTCCCAGGTTCAAAGTGTCGTGGTCATAATGTTAATCGCCTCCAGTTAATGCTTTTGATGCTCACTAAGACCCCTGTCTCACTGGCCTGGAGACGAGTTGGTGACCTGACGGCGACTAGAGTCTCTGTTACGTCACCTTGGCCCAGTTGTTCAAAAAGTGTAATTGGAATCAAAATTATCCAGATTTTGAAATCCATCCATTGGATCAGTCTGATCCAGATACAAACTTTTCAGAATACCAAATCTGAATAATGAGTGCTCTTAAGTAGACTGCATATCACACTGAAGGCTACTAGGTGTGTAAAATAAAACTAAACAAAAAAATAGTAGAATAGCCATCATGGTGTCACTCAATGTGTATTTATTTGAAGAAACAAAAAGCACAGAAAATACAAATACAGTACCCCATTTTTAATATCCTTTACCAGCCCAAGTGCTTTGAATTCCAACAAAAATTTGTCAGGGAGCACGCACACACCATACACTCACAAAGACAAAATAATATGCATAATATATATATATATATCGGCACGATGAATGACTGGTTATGGCGTCTGCCTCACAATTCTGAGGACCGGGGTTCAATCCCCGGCCTCGCCTGTTTGGAGTTTGCATGTTCTCCCCGTGCCTGCATGGGTTTTCTCCAGGCACTCTGGTTTCCTCCCACATCCCAAAAACATGCATGTTAGCTTAATTGAAGGCTCCAGCGCTCCCGCGATCCTTGTGAGGATAAGCGGCTCGGATAATGGAGATATATATATATATATATATATACACACATACATACACACACAGTATTTCAGCGGCTTCCGGGTGAATCTGTTGTCACGTTGTCTGGAGATGTCTCCCAGACATCCTCCGAGTGGTGCCAGACTACAACTTTGGTCTCCCGGAGTCACCGCGACTGATCAGTTTCGGCAGTCTTGGCAACGTCTCAGCCAGTGAGATAGGGGTCTTAGCTGAAATCTTGTGATGACAGTCTGACTTCCACGTTGGTTACTTTTATTTGGAGGTTCCACTCTATGACTGTCTTGGCAGTGTCAGTCACAATAGAGCACTACTGTCTTTTGCGAAACGTATCTCATTCGATTTTTTTTTTTTAACTAAGCTAACAGGCACTAGGTAGCCCCCCAGGACCACTTGAGTCGCCCATGGGTCTCATCTTAAACTAGCTGAACAGTGACATGGGTCTTTTTTTATTTATTTATTTATTTATTTTAATTTTATTTTATTATTTTTATTTTATTATTATTATTTTTTTTTTTTGCTGTTCCCGGGAAAAGATGTTGCCACTCACAAGCGAGCTGCACCTGCCTTTTATTTGTTGCTATTCTTTTTTTTTTTTTTTTTTTTTAATTTATTATTTTTTTTAAACACATTCCCATTGCTGTAAATTTGGAAATGACTACCTATATTAAAAAAAATAAACAAGTTTGTAGCGCATGACCAACCCAAAGCACTGGTGGAGACAAGCGAGCAGGCAGAATGATGACAAGATTACTTACCCCAAAACTGTTTGAGGAATATGTTATTTTAGAAGTGTGTATCAAACTAGTAGCCCTTCTCATTAATCGGTACCCAAGAAGTAGCTCTGTTTCAAGAAGGTTTGTCACCCCTGATTCCTAACCTGTCTATTAAGTACAATTAAGGTAAATATACTCCCACCTTCCGTTCAATTTTAGTGCAGGGAATGAACCATCTACGAGAGAACGGCGTGGTGCACAGGGACATTAAACCGGGCAACATATTGCGGCAGACGGGCGAGGACAGTAGGTCTGTCTATAAGCTGACTGACTTTGGAGCGGCAAGAGAATTGGAGGATGACGAAAGGTTTGTGTCCATCTACGGAACTGAAGAATATCTGGTAAGAAATCACGATAAAAAAAACATTTGTGTGATATAAGCGTGTAGGCGTTACCGGCACTCAGACATTTAAACCATGCCCGAGCCCAGTAGGTTTTGCCAGTGGGAGTGGTCATGCAAATCCATGTGTGGAATGTTGATGTGTCATACTATTACTTTATTTTGATCATTCCTTGCCAGCTATTCACGATAACTGATCTTACAACATTGTCCTTTAAAAATAGAAAAACATGCACTGCCAGTGTGCATGCGCATGTGGCGAAAGACTAACAACTTCCACTAACAACCCAGGCTAAACTTAGCTCTTTCAGACTTACAAAGCTTAAATCTCAGTCGAGATGTATCACTTCAACATGCAGTGTTCCTGTTCTTGGTCACAGTTTGTGAATTAGCAGGTATTTTTTATTTTAATTTTTTAATGAAAGGCTTGGCACTCTGATGTTGCAACCAGGATCATCTTTTAGTGACGTAAAACATGTACGCCCTCCAGTGGATAATTTTAAAGTACCGGCTTCAGTGGTGTAATACTTTATGACTTAACACTAAAATTTGAAAAAGAGGGCGCACAAATACTGAGCTGACAATTTCTGGTTGACACCATTTTGAGTAAAATATGTGATGTTTATTTAGGAGCATAAAAACTTGTCAACCTGAACAAAAAACACTAATCCTAGGTCAACCTTTCTGACCAATTGTGAAGTTAAACTTTTAGATGATTCTGAAGATATTTATTTTTCAAGAAAATGTCCACTTTTGATGTGACTAAGGTAGATTTGTATGTGTGTTTGTGTATAGCACCCAGACATGTATGAACGTGTGGTGCTTCGCAACCATCACCAGAAGTCCTATGGAGTGAGCGTGGACCTTTGGAGCATCGGGGTGACATTTTACCACACTGCCACAGGGTCTCTCCCCTTCATGCCATTCAGAGGGCCCCGCAGGGACAAGCAAACCATGTAAGTCTTGAACTTTGCTTTTAGATTGCACAGTAAATACATGATGTTATTAACTTCTGTTTGTTGTGCAGGTACAAAATCACCACAGATAAACCAATGGGGGCCATTTCTGGATTACAGCGGGTCGATAACGGACCAATAGAGTGGAGCTCATACCTGCCGGACAGCTGCCAACTGTCACAGTATGTCCTAAAAGAGCGAGTGTATGTGTGTATGTGTTGTAGTTGTCCCGATCCATTCATCCATCCATTCATCCATTTTCAACACCGCTTATCCTGGTTAGGGTCGCGGGACGCTGGAGCCTATCCCAGCTGACTTCGGGCGAAAGGCGGACTACACCCTGAACTGGTCGCCAGTCAGTCGCAGGGCACATATAGACACGGACAACCATTCACACTCACATTCACACCGTCACTGAGTGGGAACTGAACCCACGCTGCCTGCACCAAAGTCAGGCGAGTGTACCACTACACCATCAGTGATTCGCCGATCCATTCACGTAATCAGTAAATGCAGTTTTTAGATGATCGGTATTGGGTGAAAAAGATTGGCGACGACAGTGCGACAAAGACTTGTAATGTTGGTAAATTGAGTGTGGAACTGAGATTTCTGTTGTTTATTTCTATACTAAACGAGTTGGTCTATATTACACAGTACCCTGAAATGTGATTTTATTTCTGACCGAATGTGAAGCTACCTCCTTGGGAGTGGTCTGGGTTTTACTTCAACAATGTTGCACTGTTTGAAATTGATTCATTGACCATTTGAGAACATTATTTTTTTACTGCATTTTCTGAATACTCTACTGAATTTTTGGCATTTAGATTTTAGTTTTGTTTTTTTAAGACAAGATATACATTTATTTTATTTTTTGCATTATTATTCTGTGCTGCACCACTGATCTGCTATAAAAAGATGTTGCTTACTTGGTTCGAACCACTGCTGCACTACACTTACACTAGAGCAATTTAAAAAGGTAACAGTGGCACTCATATTTTATGTATCGCTGTCGAGCGGAATCCCCCACCTCCAAAAGGACAACCTTTCAGGAAATATTTTAAAAAACACAGCATCTTACTTGAGTTACCAAACACCGATTTGTTCAAGTTCGCATTATACCTTATATTACTAACATATACTGTAGCACAATGACATCAACGGCACCGGGCGCAATCTGTTGCTCGCACCAAGCTATTATATACTGTTACACACTCACATCAAGCACAAGCGCACCCCAAAATTATGTTCAATCGCTAATTTAATATGCTAAAAAGTCACTCATTTATTGAGTTGTCATTGATTAAAATTGTACGAACATGGTGTATGCCGTGTTGACAGCCGTGCCCATCAAAGTCCTTCTCGGCCATAAAAAAATATTTTGTCACAAAAGCAAGCACCTGTGTTATGTCATCTTCCCAACCTCTTTTTAAGAGGTTGTAGGGCCATGAATGATTCAATAATTAAAACGATGAGCTGACTAATATAGGGGGAAATGAATCTGCATGGGTTTTCTCCGGGCACTCCGGTTTCCTCCCACATCCCAAAAACATGGATGATAGGTTAACTGGAGACTCTAAATTGCCCGTAGATGTGAATGTGAGTGCGAATGGTTGTTTGTTTATATGTGCCCTGCGATTGGCTGGCAACCAGTTCAGGGTATACCCCGCCTCCTTGCCCGGTGATAGCTGGGATAGGCTACAGCACTCCCGCGACCCTTGTGAGGATAACTGGCTCAGAAAATGGATGGATGGATGGATGAATCTGCAGGCGCTTACCCTCGTGGCTCCTCATGCCTCTTCCTTGTGCAATGAAGCATTACAGTGATCAATTTTAACAAAACAAACTATTTTCACTCATTTTTGTCTTAAAAAAAATCAAGACTTTCATCGGCAACAATTACACCACAGGCTTCCGTAGAACAAGGAAATAGGCGGCTGAGTTTTACACTTCTCAGATATTTTTGAGTGTTCAAGAGCATTTTGAGATTTCTTCTCAAGATATTTTCACCACTTTGAATTAGTTAATATTGTGTACAAATAACAGATACATTGGGGACAGACCAATAATATACATATTTGAAGCAACCAAGAACACATACAATTATAAGGAAATGTACTCTCCTTCAGACCCTGATGTCAGCAGGCTCACACAGGTTTTCCACCTAAATGTGGACTGACCAAAAAGTGGGTGAAAAACAAATATGTCATCAGAAGACAAGCTTCAAATAACCTTTGAGGATATTTGGGGGGGGGGAATTTTCTCTGTGGAAAAGTCCAGAACAGAATGAGTGCCAATGTCCACAGCATTGGCCAGGTCATTTAAAACAGAACACTTGATTATTGGAACTTAAATTTTCTTTTAAACAATATTTATAAGGTGTAAATAGTTGGAAGATGCTCAGAGTAATACATTGTGGTTGTCATGCATCTTATGCTCACCCATGTCACTTTTGACTGTCTCCTAGGGGTCTCAAGATGCATCTAGTTCCAGTACTTGCTGGTATTCTTGAGGTGGATCAGGAGAGGTGTTGGAGCTTTGACCAGTTCTTCACAGCCACAACAGACATCCTGCAGCGACAGCCTGTGCACCTATTTGCTCTCCAGCAGGCCATGGCGCACTGTGTCTACATACATCATTACAACACGTGAGCCTGTACATTTTGGAATGTTTGTTTTCTAACACAAAGCAGTTAAATGATTGCTTCAGCAGACATTTTGTATTGTTTAGCCATAACTGTACTTTGTTTTGTCCATCTACCCAGGGTGTCTGTCTTCTTTGAGGAGGTGGCGATGCACACTGGAATTGATGTCCAGCACCAACAGCTACTCTACTTGGGACATGAACTCCCACTAGAGGGCAGCATGAAGGTGGTCAATCTCCCTCACACGACAGCTACAAGGCCTCTCATCCTGCTGAGTCACGGGCCAGAAGCAAGCAGCAGCCTACCCTTCAGAGAACGTATGATGCACTTTGACTTTATTTTACAGTACATCATGTATAGTGTCATATATTGTCTGCTGCATACAGCAAATTGAGATACAGTATATGGTACAAATCACAATACTATATAATTGCATTGGACATCAGGACTTATAAATGAGTCGCTTTTGTGTGTACAGTGGGTACGGAAAGTTTTCAGACCCCCTTAAATTTTTCACTCTTTGTTATATTGCAGCCATTTGTTAAAATCATTTGTTAATTTTTTCTCATTAATGTACACACAGCACCCCATATTGACAGAAAAAACGGAATTGTTTAAATTTTTGCAGATTTAAAAAAAAAAAAAAAGAAAAACTGTAATATCACACAGCCATAAGTATTCAGACCCTTTGACACTCATATATTTAAGTCAGGTGTTGTTCATTTCTTCTGATCATCCTTAAAATGGTTCTACACCTTCATTGGAGTCCAGCTGTGTTTGATTATACTGATTGGACTTGATTAGGAAAGCCACACCCCTGTCTATATAAGACCTTACAGCTCACAGTGCATGTCAGAGCAAATGAGAATCATGAGGTCAAAGGAACTGCCTGAAGACCTCAGAGACAGAATTGTGTCAAGGCACAGATCTGGCCAAGGTCCCCAAAAAAATTCTGCTGCACTTAAGGTTCCTTAAGGTTCGAAAAAAAGATGAATGGTGCCAAATACAGGGATATCCTGGACGAAAACCTTCTCCGGAGTGCTCAGAACCTCAGACCAGGCCGAAGGTTCACCTTCAAAAAAGACAATGACCCTAAGCACACAGCTAAAATACCAAAGGGGTGGCTTCAGAACAACTCCGTGACTCTTTTTGAATGGCCCAACCAGAGCCCTGACTTAAACTCAATGGAGCATCTTTGGAAAGACCTGGAAATGGCTGCTCACCAACGTTCACCATCCACCTGACAGAACTGTAGAGGATCTGATAGAAGGAATGGCAGATGATTCCCAAATCCAGGTGTGAACAACTTGTTGCATCATTCCCAAAAAGGCTCGCGTCTGTATTAGCTCAAAAGGGTGCTTCTACTAAATACTGAGCAAAGGGTCTGAATACTTATGACTGCGTGATATTTCAGTTTTTCTTTTTTAATAAATCTGCAAACTTTTGAACAATTCTTTTTTCTCTCTGTCAATATGGGGTGCTGTGTGTGCATTTAATGTGGAAAAAATGAACTTGAATGATTTTAGCAAATGGCTGCAATATCAAAAAGAGTGAAAAATTTAAGGGGGTTTGAATACTTTCCATACCCACTGTATATCCCATCTGTAGCAGAGACTCCCATCATCCCAGCCAAGTTTGATGTAATGGCAGACTACAACTTTACCAAGGTAGCACGGCTGTGATTTATTGCATCTTGCCACATTAAAAAAAAGCCTCATCATGTCATCATTACCTTTCCCTTTTTAATGTCATTGCAGTTAATAGTGGGAGTGGTCCACCAGTATCTGAGAATAGTACAGTTGCTGCACTCACACAGAGAGCTGCTACTGGAAGGATATTACAGTTACATGTGAGGAGCACTCTTGCGTTCTTATTTTCACTTCACAATGGAACAGCCCACCAAAATCAAAATGACTGTTCTTTTTTAAATTTTATTTTTATTTATCTTTTTGGCATCATTCATCCATCCATCCACAGTGCTCTACGCTAACCTTTGCACTAGTTGAACTGGTGGAAAAAGTTGGTTGCACCAGCATATGATTTGTTCGCACCATTTTTTGAGGAGGTACAGCATGACCACGGCATTCCATAGTTTCGATGGATTGTGACTCAAGAGATACTATATTCCCAAAATGTTACTGTGAACAAGAAGTTTGTCTGCAACAAGCAGTAGCAGACAAAACAGGTGAATTACATTTGTTTTAAATAATAATAAAAGCTTGTACTTTTGGTTGATCATTTGCTCAATTCAGAGGGCCCAGTTTTTATAGTGAGAGCTCCTAACCCTCTTCCCCTGAGAAAACCACTTCATTTTGAGCATTACTATAAGCATAAGATTGACATACATTTGAATATGATTGCATAAGTGTACCACAACCATATAAAAGTTGTTTATGATTATTCATGCTATTTTGCAAATTATTTACAAAATAATTTGCAAAACAAACCTATTTACGTATTTAAAATCAAAGTCCCAAACAGAAGATGGATTAATCATTACTACTGTAATTATTTCACTTTGTTTTAATGATAGTTTGTTTTCCCATACTGCTCGTTCGACACCTCGCCAATGGCTAATTGAAACAGGATGTGGCAAAGCGAATATAGCCCATGTTCATCATGCTGGCGAATAAAAGTTCCCTGCTTCAAAACTCAAAAGCTTTTCCTGATAAAAGTTAAAAGTGAGTGCGCTCATTCTGCTGTGTGTGAACGGTGTTAGTGGTTTTGTTCCCCCCGCCACCCACAGTAAAATGCCTCAATCCAGCCACTGCTGGCTAAGCAGTCAGGTTCACGGGCTTTCCCAGCTGCGGGTATCGGCGCATCAGGGAAGAAAAAGCCCCAATGCCGCTTGGCGCCGATAGAATATTAATGTTTACCTTTAACTAAGAATTTTGAATTTGCGAAAATGTTATAGGCTGTAAAGTCCTTAAGATCCTTCTTGAGGATTATCAAATAAATTAATCAATTGAACACTTTTTCTGTAATTGAGAAGAACAATAATCAACATTTAACATAGGTTATCATTTCAACTGATTTTATACTCACGTCTTCGTGATAAAGTGTCACTCGTTGCTCTCCAGTTGTCTGAGTTATTTGTTGGCTGTGTTTAGTAAATAACACTGAGGATAAGAAACTTCTTCCACAAAAATTCCATGCTAAATTGCAATTACAATATTTGTTTAAAATATATTTTTTTTAAAAACACCCTCACAATTAAAAGTATTTTCCCATATTCTCCTGACCTACTGATTGATGATTGGTTGATGAGTAGGTAGTTTTAATCGGGCCCACACCCTAAAAGCTTCCCAGTGACAAGAACTGCCTAAGTGTGGCTAAAGGTTTAGCCACATAAATACGTGACGTTGTGGCTAACTACACACGTGTGTCTAGGAGATATTTACACTGTTTAGCCAAATTGGTGGCGAAAAGGTTTTATTACCCAGTGCCAACCCTGTTATATAATCCTCTTTAAAGGAGTCTGGGCTTTTTAACTGCATTTAAAGTATCTTCGTATGTCTCTGCTATAAACTGAGTATAGATAGATTTATCTATCTATCTGGATAGATAGATTTGTTAGCTTTGCTATCTTCATAACATCCATCCATTTTCTGTACCACTTATCCTCACTAGGGTCCCAGGTGTGCTGGAGCCTATCCCAGCTATCTTCGGGCAAGTGGCGGGGTACACTGAACTGGTCGCCAGCCTAAAACCTTTGCACATGGCTCTGTGGTTGTAATAATGAGGGAAATGAAAACAACAGACAAATTAAGCAGGCAATGTTTGCAATTAGCGCCATATCATATTGCAGCGGGTTTCTTTTAACTTATATGAAATTCATAACAATGATTGACACAACGGAGTTACAGCGCTGTCTCGCTCGCTCGTTCTCTCTCTCTCTCTCTCTCTCTCTCTGTGTCTGTCTTGCTCTTGTGCTGGAAGAGGAGATTGCAGTGGAAAAAAAGGTGACTTTCAACCATTAAAACATGCACTCACGCGTGAAATTCTTAATCGCACATGCTGAAAATATGGTTGCATATGCAACCAATTTGGTTGCAGTCTCGAGCCCCGTGTCCATGAATCAGGATGTCCATCCATCCATTTTCTGAGCCGCTTCTCCTCACTAGGGCCGCGGGCTTAATCAGGATGTTAAATTACCAAAGGACTGACAAACAGAAAATACAAATACAGGCTACAAATTTTTGACAAAGTATTAATTTTGCCACCTCTTGCACAAGGTCAGCTGGGAGAAGCCTAATGAGGAACAGCTGTACATAAAATAGATGGATGGATCAATATTTTTGTAAAGGCAGAATGTTTTTATATGGCTCTTCTTGCTGGTGTACCTAATGTTATGTGTTATTGTGGTTTTATATACATTTTGTCGTCATATAATGACCAGGGCCTTTAGTTACTCAACTGCAAACAGAACCAGATGTCTATTTGGGTTAAGGTGTTTATTCGGGAGGAGGCCTTTAAAAATATCACAATATACATTGTAATAAATATACTTTATAATATACTCTAGTCTAAAAGCTTTCTTTCAAATTCCTACCAACTAACTCCTTTCTTATCCCTCTAGTGAATCACACTCTCTTCTTGTCAGATGACATCAGGTTATTATTCCCCCCAAAATCCCTAATTCTTTTCAGGTTAATTTTGAAATGTCTAGCAGTTTTTGTATTTCTCTAAACTACACCTAAACATCAACTTTACTGATGCTGGGTCTTTTCTTCAGGCAGGGATTATTGAGGCATGGTGTCTTTTAATTTACATATAAAGTGTGATTATAAAGCATCTCATCTTCTGGCCTGATTTCAAGTGATTACAATGGCATTTTTTCTAGTTTAAAAAGTCACTACTGTTTTCCAGGATGAGGGTGCGCAGGGAGTGTGGGGAAGCTATGCACAGTATTGCGCAGATAAGCATTAGACTCAAGTCCTGCCTGGGCGTACAACACAGGATATTCACTCTGTGAGTCTGCTTGCACACATACTTCAAATTAAGGGAATTTAAAAAATGCTCCTGTCTTAACTTTATCTTCCCATGTCTTTCACATTACAAAGAGGTCACCATGCTTCAGAAAACCCGGGTGCAGTTGATAAGAATGACAGGTTGCAGCAGGTAAGTGTTACCAGGAGGCTTAACCTTGCATTACCTTCGTTGAACAGGAAACACAAAACAGGTAAATTGTGGGTATCCTTTAATTGGATCACTGGGAAATATTCAAACTACTGTCAAATTAAAGAAGTGGAAATATGTTTTAAGTTCTCACCTATTTTGGTTTGGCTGAAAGGGATACATTACTAAACGCAACAAAAATGTGGGCCTTCCTTCTTTTGGTGCTTTTGTTAATGATAGTGTGGACCATATGTGTTGATGTTTTTTGTGACACGTCCGAGGTATCACAATGTGTGGCTGCTGCTGTCGTCCATGCAGGTCAATGAGCACCTGCCTGGGTATGCCGCAGGCATTCAGGAATTTCAGAACCGCCTGGATCACTTGCAGATAGAGCAGGCCAGGCTAGCAGAGACCCTGAATAATGACAGAAGGTACATAGCAGGAAGACCCCAGTTCATGGTGTTCTGTTTTTTTATTTTTGGCCTCTTGTCTCCTCCAGCTGTCAAAAAATGCAGATGCTCCTTCAAAAGATTGTGGCGATTCATCAACTTTACCGGAAAGACAGACTCTCAGGCAGTATGTGTCTCTCTAACTTCACATTCATGGTTCTGTTGCCCTCCCTAACTTCTTGTGTTCTCCACAGAATTGTTGTATAATGATGAACAAATCCACAAGTTTGAAAAGTATGGGTCACACTTACCTGCTTGACTGCTCTCCCAGCCTGAGAATGTTATCACATAATCTGTTTATCCTTCATCTTTGTTAGAATCCACCTGTCCTCGCACATCAAGCGTGTGAAGTCTCTTATTAGAGAAAACTGTGCACTAAGATACAAGGATCTCTTGGACACCACTAGGACATGGAGCAGGTCAGAGCATGTTTGAACAGCAGCATGTTAACTCTTTACTTTTACATTTAGGGAAGCCGCAAAATCAATGAAATATGGCCTCACTTTATCCACAGAATTTTACTGGAGATGCAGAACCATCTACAAGACTTCAGTTCCTTCTCCACAGGCTTGTTGGCTGACCTTGAGATAACGGAGCAACACCAAAACAAAGTGAGCTGGAGACAGTGGCTGTAAATGAAAATGTATTCATTATGCCTGAATGAACTATGTTTTCATGACTGTTTCGGCTGCTAGATCCACTGTGAGTGTTTATGAAAGGATATTAGGGCCACACTGAAAAGATACAAATTTGAAGAATAGATATTTGTTACTTGTACTATTTAGAGAAAACATATATATTGACAGTGAATGTCAAACTTCCCTTGAAAACCTAAATGAAGCAATCAGTTTTTCTCTGGATAGCTGCAGTTTATTAATTAAATAAGTGTTAAAAACGGGTGCTTAAATGGTTTAATTATTGCGGAAAAACGACAACAAATGAAACTACTCTAATCTGTGTAGTTTATTTCTCCCTCTCCCACTTGCCTTAAGTGTTACTTCAATCTTGTAATGCTATTACTTTATTATTATTCAGTTATAACTTTTTTTTAAACTTTTGTTTGAATGCAAATAGGGTTGGGAACAATAAACGGATGCGATTGGATATCCATTCGTAAAGGCGAGAGACACGACTGTATCTGTAGCAGACTATCGATACAAAATCTGCCAGGAATCCGTAGATACATTGGTTTTAGGGCTGTGAACCGGATGTCGCGAGGCTAGGAATCAGTTGCTTGAAGATTTATGGTTTTAACCTCGTAAAACAAGCGCAAGAGGTCTCGAGCTGTGCTCCGCACATAACGTTATGCTTACAACCAAACACAGCAGTGGTGGATACTAGCGACACTACTAGCTACTACATTTCTCTTTAGTGTCACTATTTCAACATCAAATAGCTTTTCAGTAGTTAAGCGACTTTCATGGTGACGGTGATAGCAAAGTAGCTTTCCCCCAAGAGTTGTAAACATTGAATGCAACTTGACATTATCTACCTTATCTCAAGTCCGCCGTTGACACCGGGCTTGGTGGCGAAATGTATGCCGCAGATTGTAAACATGCAGACAATATGGCAAAGGTAGGTACATCTCGGCAATTTCCTTGGGCTGTAACTCAGCAAACTAGTGCTTCTTCTTGAGTCCTCGCGGTCCATTTATACGTCCGTGTTGGTACTGTGTGACCCTAAAAAGAAACTACCGAGAGGAGACACAGCCAGGTGTACCTCAAAGCAGACACAACAATCGCAAAAGTCAGTCAGCACTCAACAAGCAGCTATATATATATATATATATATATATATATATATAATATAAAAAGCAGTGTGTCTGTGTGCAGTAGCGGTCCTAGGTTGAATGGGATGGTGTGCTAGACCACCCATGGTTCTTTAAATATTGTTTCTGCAGAGTTCGAGAAGAGAAAATCTTTCAAATTAATTGTTGTATTGGTGTGGTCTATTTAAATAATTGATTTGATATATATATTTTTTTAAAGTATATGTATGTGTATTTTTTTACGGTGCCATAAATCTTAGGATTAAAGTGGTCTTTTAAATGTTTGAAAATAGGGTTAGACAAATGTCATTTTATAGATTTGGGTTAAGTCAAGGTTCTTTATGATTAGCACATTTGCAAATGTTAACTATCAAATTTTTTCAAAACCAAATCGTATTGAATCGTTCCGCCTGTAAAGATATCATTTTTGAATCGAATTGCTACCTGTGTATCTAGATATGTATCGAATCGGCCTTATGCCAGAGATTCCCAACCCTAAATCTAACATGTCATCTGTCCACCTCAGATTCTGGACAGAATCTTGGTCACACTACAGCCAAGCAGAGCAGGACAGCAGCAGCAGGAAATACCACTCAGGGACAAGGAACAAATGGTCTCCAGGTTTGTGTGTGCGTGTCTGCATATGCACATGCAAAAAAACAGACAATTGGCATGTTAAGTCTTTCTTTGTTCTAGGATATACCACCTTAAGGAAGAAATGGAAATTCTGGTCCGAGAACTGCAGTGTAACAACACCATTATTGAGAGGTCTGTAGAATGGCTCAAGTGTTGTTCATAGTCATGGCACAACACTAAATGAACAGATTCATTTTGTGATTCTGTATGTCCTTATTGTTCACCAGTCTAGAAGCAGTGAACTCTGCAGTGGTCGTGAGGCCGAGCTTGGCCCGGCCCGTCACACTGTAACAGGCGCCTCGTTTTAATTGCCTGGTGAACACTTGGTGGACGACTGCTGTGATGCTATCAAAGACTGCCTGCTACAAGAGGAAGCTGAAAACAGCAGATTACGACGCAATTAAGAGATAAGATTCACAGTTGGGGACAAAACACCACAGAGGGATTTTTGTGGTTTTCCAGCAAGCCCTTCAATGCGCACCTCATTAATACATTTTATCCATTCATTTTCTATACCGCTTATCCCATTCAAGGTCACGGTGAAGTGGAATTCTATTCCAGCTGGCATCCGTCAAAAGGCACACTGCTATTCCTTCACAGAACGTAATACATTTTCGTAGACTTTGCACCGATTTTATCGGCCTGATCGGTATCGGCCGATAATTAGCATTTTATGCTGATCGGCTTTGTCATAATTCACCGATCCGGTCAATGACGTCATTGATCGGCTCCGCAAAAGACATTTACTCCGCGTCGCCATCGTGCACAGTATATTTGAATCCAAAAGCTAGTTTATTTTTAGCCTTGTCGCATGTCTTTTGACGTATTACTGTAAATATCTGACGGCCAATAAAGTTAAAAAAATTAATTAAAAAATGTCGGCAGTGTGGGACATACAACACGTCTGAGACAGACAACACGTAATATGTGGATCAGACTACAGGACAAATTTGGTCTTTCACGATTGCACTATGTTAGACAACTGCAATAAAATCTTGTATTCAGATACCAGCGCATCCCGTTTTTTATGATTTTTGGCTTTATCTTGTCAAATGCGACAGGATACACTCGTTACCATGGCACCGTCCACAAGAGTGGATCGCGCCAACTGTATTATAAGGACAAAATGGGGAAAAATGTGTGTGGACATTCGTTTAAGCCTTGCTTGAGGTATGTTCACGTACTTTTAATACGATATGGCTCACAAGCAGGCAACAAAACGTTACAACAAGCAGGCAACAAGCTACTACTAGCGCTAACGGTTGTACGTAAACATGCCGCCGTTCTGTCGAATCATGCTGTAAAGTTTCTATGTGACTGAAGTAATTTAATTACAATGAAGTAATTCAATTACAGTAAGTTAGCACCCATTATTTCTGTCATGTTGTAATGTTGGTTTGACCTGACTGATTAGAATACACGATCTGACTACAGCAGTGATTTCCAACCTTTATGTAGCCAAGGAACATATTTTACAATTGAAAAAATCTCACGGCACACCAACAAACAAAAATGTGACAAAAAGTGGATACATTAATTACTGTATGTACTTCCTGCCATCTAATAAAAGACCATTCATTTGTTCTGTCTGTCACTATGCCTCATTGGCATAAATAGATGAACAAAGATACATTATTTATTGTAAATATATTTTTTTAGCAATTAAGTACACAAGTATATACAGTAAATTAACAGGTCATTTAAATAGACCCATTGCTCCATCTTGTGATCGGCTCGGTGATCGATTATCGTTTTTTTTTAAGCTTTGTGATCGTCCCCAAAAATCCTGATCGTGTAAAGGCTACATTTTATCCATCCATCCATTTTCTGAGCCGCTTCTCCTCACTAGGGTCGCGGGAGTGCTGGAGCCTATCCCAGCTGTCATCGGGCAGGAGGCGGGGTACACCCTGAACTGGTTGCCAGCCAATCGCAGGGCACATACAAGCAAACAACCATTCGCACTCACAGTCACGCCGCCGGGCAATTTAGAGTCTCCAATTAATGCATGTTTTTGGGATGTGGGAGGAAACCGGAGTGCCCGGAGAAAACCCACGCAGGCACGGGGAGAACATGCAAACTCCACACACGCGGGGCCGGGATTGAACCCATGTCCTCAGAACTGTGAGGCTGACGCTCTAACCAATCCGCCACCGTGGGCTACATTTTAGTGTTGTTAAATTTCTAACAGACTGTCATGTAGGGGTGTGCGGTATAAACGGTATACTTGGTAGACGGTGTAAATTTGGCCAACGCTTTAGATTTGGACTCTACCAATCGTGATAACGCTTGTTGATGGCGTCATAATATCTGCTTCAGTATAAAAATGGCTGCGCATTTTGTGCAGCACCAGCTAACCAGGGGCTGCGGCTACAGAAGAAGAAAAATGATAAGGGGAAAAAAAGCCGCTGAGGGACTGGCACTTTACGCTTGTCGTCATTAACCTTCGACTCTGTTGCAGCAAATAAGCAACACTTCTGACAAGTATTGTTATCACTATAGGAGGACGAGGATTAATTTTCAGAAAACGGAGAAGCCATGCTAACTGCTTAGCTAAACATCAGAATAAGTGCTTAAATGGTACAGTAGGCTTTCACCGGAATCTGGCTTAGACCACGTTACAGCGGAGAGTAACTGTCATGGAGTGGTGTTGGCACGACTCTTTATAACTTCCCATGCAGTCACAAACACAAGATAGGTCCGTTGCTAGTCACATACTTCCTGCTTAGGTCCACGCTATATCAGATGACAAAGCAAATCTCACGACAGAGTAACATCTCTGATTGAACAGGATAAAGTAGAGGGATGGGGCGGGAGGAGGTAATAGTGAACAGCGGCCAACAGCAAGCGCTCATGGCTCGGAATTTAGCACCTGAGGCGGTGGCCGGAACGCTGTTCGGTGCCACCTGGGGGTTCCGTACATGGGACGCCCGCAGTTTGGTGGCAGTGTGTGGGGTTTGGTCGTGGTTTTTATGGCGATTGGCGGCCGGGGCATAGGGGGGCAGGGGGGGGGGGGGGGGGCGGGGGGGGCGGGGGGGGGGGGGGGGGGTGTGACTTCTAAACCATGCGCGATCTCCGATACCATCGAGAAAACTACACTACCCACCGCGGCGACCTACCCTTTCTTCCGCGATTTGCAGCACTGGGGGGCCCGCCACCCCGCCAGCTCTGGGGGGGGCAGGGGTTTGGATTCGGGGCGATGGCCGGTGCCCGGGCGGTGGGGGGGCACCCCTGGGGTGGGTGGATTACGCGGGGGTGGGGGTTAATCAGTGCTCATAGTAACATATCACCACATCCGTGGAGTGGAAGGTCGCGTGGGGGTTGGCACCTAGGCGGGGGGGGGGGGGCTGTGGGCTGGTGGTTGGCATATCTCGGGCTGTGTCGGCTTGGTGAAAGCTCATTGTGGGCTACAGGGTGGGGACGTGGGGGGTCCCATGTGTCAGCGTGGTGCGGTTTTATTGTTGGTAATAAACTTGTCTAATATAATAAGAAAAATGAAAGTAATGTCCCTCGAGTTTCCAGGAACAATGCTTCTGTGAAGATGACTCACTATATTCTGAAATGTTAAGTCTCTGGTGGGGTGTTCATGTGCCTCTGTGTTATGCAGCTCAGAAAACAAAATGTCACAAGTTTCACACTTAGTCTGCACTTATTTAAATGTCCTTACTATTGGACACATTTGTTTGTGAGTTCAAGTCACTATATATGGGGAAAATGATGGGATACCAACCATATGTAGGCTATATACAAGGAAAACTGCAGTACCGCTTCTAACAGTTTGATTTGCTTCACATACTTATTTCTGTACTGTAAAAAATGTATTGAGTTAAAGTGCAAAAAAAATAAAAAAAATATTTTTCAGCGAATTTGTGACTAGTGGAGTGTGAATAGCTGAGGGACTACTGTGTAACCATTATTTCTTGGCTTATTTACTGAGGTTGTGTGTTACTGACAGAGGTGACAAAAGTACTCACACTAAAGATTGGTGAAAGTAGATCCACTGATTGAACTGCTGTAGTTATGTAAAAGAACTCTGAAATGTGGGCAACTTAAGTACAAAAGTAAAGAAATATATATATTTACTGTTATTTAAACTACACTTTATAACTTGGCACAATGGACAAACAGCTTATTTGTCCAAAACATATTTTCCCTCTTATTAATTTATATAGTGCTTGTACTAAGAAGAAAAAATATTGTTACATGGTGCATGTTGTTGTTTAACAGCTAATTAAAACGTCACTTGGTTACCAAACAGTTCCTTGATCTATAAAGAGCTATCAGAACAAAGAGAAACCGCCATTTTGTCGCAACTGTATTTTTGTCTAAATAGTAGTGGTAAACTTCAGTGTTTTCTGTTCCACTTTGTTTGAGTTGAAGATCCAGCGCGTTCACGTCGCTTTGAAGGGAGCGCGCCCGTAGGTTTGGAAGTCTCATGCAGGTGACGTCACGGCGACGCGTTGGTGTCAGGCGCGAGTGGTGTTGACATTCAAGGCACGGAGGGAGCACAACGCTCGCAGCAGACACGTTCGAGCAGCACACTGAGTGGAGAGCGCGATGGCTTCTGTGAGTGTGGTGGGCCAACACCCGGCCCAGCACAGGCTCGACTCGGAACCCTTGCTCCGGGTCTTTAAACCGGCCGCCGCCGGCAGGAAGAAAATCACCCTGCCGAGGAAGTCTTCCTGGGAGAAAATTATGTTGAGAAGATGCGGTTCCGTCACCGCTCCGAACCATGTCGGGACGTGCCATTTGGCTGCAGGACCAGCGGATGAAGCCGGTACGTGCCGAGTAGCCTCGTCCTCGTCTGCCCCGGCGTCGCCACGTAGCCCGGCCCCGGCCAGGCAGCAGGGGGGCGGCGAACGCTCCGACTGGTGCTGCCCGGGCAGGAGAGACGCTCACACTGGGTTCGCGGTCGCTGACGGCAACGCGGAGGCTGCGCTCCCGAGTTCCCCCGTCCATGTCACGAACAGCACGTCGCTCGCTGCTGCCGCCGCCCGCCACCGGCAGCGGCTTCTGCACAGCGGAAGGGACTTTTACAACAAAGACGTCGGACACCAGAGCTCGGTGTGCGCCCGTGTGGAGAACGGGGGTCTCCCTCTGGAGCGTGTGACGCAAGGCAGGACCGGAGTGGTGAGGCTGGCCCGCACAGAGCCTCCCCGCAGAGAGGCCTGGGCCATCTTCCCGCGGGGGTCGGAACCCCGGCAGACGGCTGACAAAGGTGCGGGACACCGCTTCGAAGCCAAGGCGCTTACGCAGGACTGGTGTGACGCTTGCAGCCGCCAGATCACCGCGCAGGCCCTCGAGTGTCAAAGTGAGTACACGTACAAATGTTCTCTCGGGATATGTGCGTCAATAAGTGAGTAGCATGCGGCTGTCAACGAGTGCATAGTTTTGCCTCACTCGTAAGATGTCCTTGTCCGACTAGTATGTCAAACTTGACCTATTAGTGAGGACAAAGAGCTTTCTCGTACATTGACCTGAAAATGGAGATCTAGGATATCGACTAAATGTTCAAACGGCTTTTCGTATAATAGTTAGGGGGGGGTGCAGCCACTCTACTAGAGCTCGCATTTATTCTACTAGTGTGTTGATTTGTACTGCTACTCAGGACAAAGAGTGCACTAGTACACATACCATATGCAGGATATCAAGGATGTCGACTAAATAATCAAACAGCTTTCCATATGGTAGACCAAAAGTGGCACTAGTAGTGGAAAAACGGTTTCTATTAGGACACAATGGCTGTACTTGCTTGCCCAGTTTGTTCTACTAGTGCACTGAATTGTCTTACTGTTTTAGGACAAGGAGCATCATAGTACATGGTCAAACCACTTTCCATATTCTAGTTATGGAAAAACGAGACAGTCACTGGACTAGTGCGCCCGTTGTTCTACTCGTTGACTAAATTGTTTTACCAGATAACAGTATACTAGCACATGAACCTCAATATGGATATTAAGGATAACTAATAAATGCTCCAATTGCTTTTCATATACTAGTCGGCCAAAGGTGGCACTAATGCTTAGCACATCTACCTCTCAGTTCTGAGGTTCTGGGTTTGAAGCTTGGCTTGTTTCTGTGTGGAGTTTTTTTTTTTTTTTTGGCTTCATCACACATTCCAAAAACATAAATTTTATGTTAATGGGAGACTAAATCGTCCATCGGTGTTCATGGTTATTTGTCTGTCTGTGTCACCATTGCTTCAAGGGGTACAGAAAATTGATGACTGGATGCATGACTGTGTGTGTTGCAACACATTGCACCCTATTCACGATCTTACAACTCAAGAGACCTCAATTCATGCATTTGAATGCTCTCAAATGTTGTACCGGTTATTGATATTCAATGTGTGTGTATTCCAGTATGTGCAGGGATAGCCTCCAATTTCATCAAGGGAATACAAGTAGTCAGTTGTTGTTTTGGTGGCTGACATTTTGCTCCACAGATGCTGCCAACATTTACCCATGGAAAGCTCATTATCTTGTCCTTCCAGCTTTGCCTCCTTGTTCTCGCATGGGGATTTATGGCGCTTGTTTGAAGAGAAAGAGAGAAAATAAATGGTTTTGTTTTGTCATCGTGAGTGATGTGTTGTCTTTTGCATTCCAGACACAACAATTTACATTGGACATATTTATTTCCAGTCTGGTGCATTAAGTCTTCTGGTGGGAGTCACGTGTTTACTGCTGACGTTCTGCTGACATCACGAACACCTGTACTGCCTCGGTCAAGCCAATTGGGTCACATTCACTCAACTCAAGGGGGATTAAAATGTATTTGTGTGTGTGTTCATGTTACTGATTGTATGCTTTGGTAAACAGATGTTGCTTGAGTTTTTTTATTTTATTTAATTTTTTTTAAGTATGTCTGAGGAAACAGCATTACCGATTTTTGTAGGGAAGACAAATAGACGAGGAGATAAAGACTATGATGAGAAAACGTTGTGCGAGATGCAATTCAGAAGTGATGCAATGTAGAAGGCGAGCAAAGCCGAGCGAGAGGGTTCGCAGCACTGCAGGGCTGTCTGATTTAATGTTCTATCAACGAGAGGCCGCCCAGTGAAGCGAGAGCAGAGATTACTGTTGGTCATGAGTTTCTTTGGAACACAAAAAGTTCGCTAGTATTTTTTGTGTGTTATATTTTAAATACCAGCTGCTGACCCTAAGAATAAACGGTCCACTCTGCACAGTTTTCTTACTAAACATCAAAGGTGGATGTGCAACCATATGGGGCAACATAAATGTAGGCATTTCTGGGTATTTTTGTGGTTTGAAAGAACCAAAATAGAGACTGCCCCTGCATGCACACATGATCCACTTTCAACTACACCCATGAAATAACAGGGATAGATTTGGGAGTTCTTGTATGTGCATGATAAATCTTTGTCGTATCCTTCATGTGGTTGTCTTTTTAACTCCTTCATTTGTCCATGTTGTATCTCTTCTTTCACACACAGCAGTCAATAGCTTGTTTTTAACATGACTTTATACTGTATCTGAACAGGTGGGGAGGGAGGGGGATTGGCAGCCAGTATAATCCCTGCTATGTGTCTCCTGCATGGGATTATGTCTGATGGATGGAGAGACCGGGATTACAGGCATGGCAGATAAATCAGATGTCACATTTGTATTTAATTAAGGCTTTGAGGGCAGCCGTGCTGTTGTGGCAGAATTTAGCACCAGTAAGTTAATTAGGTGATCGTATACAATACCAGTACTACTTATACTGTATATTGATCACAGTCCGTACATAAACGTTTTCCCAGAATGTTTTTATAGAGAGAAATCCAACCCTGCAGCGATTTAATTATCCATTCTCTTCTTAAACAAAAAAGTATCCAATTTCACTACCGTCCCTGAGCCTTTTAGTTCTTACATAGAACCCATTGGCCCCTAAAGTGAATGTCCTGGTGAGCACATCACATCCCCTTGAACTGACTGTTAAAAGGAAAAGTGAATTGTGGCCTGTAAATGTTGGTTTTCATTCACCAGATCTCATAATATGGTGTGGACGGTGCAATCAAATAGTATCTAGTATCATAAAGTGTTTAATCCTTGTCTGATTACTTCTCTCACACAAAAACACCCCATCATTGTACCTGTAGAGATACAATGGCTGAGACAGTGGAACCTCCAACCTCAGTTTTTGAAACATCCATCCATCCATTTTCTGAGCCGCTTCTCCTCACTAGGGTCGCGGGCGTGCTGGAGCCTATCCCAGCTATCATCGGGCAGGAGGCGGGGTACACCCTGAACTGGTTGCCAGCCAATCACAGGGCACATAGAAACAAACAACCATTCACACTCACATTCACACCTACGGGCAATTAAGAGTCTCCAATTAATGCATGTTTTTGGGATGCGGGAGGAAACCGGAGTGCCCGGAGAAAACCCACGCAGGCACGGGGAGAACATGCAAACTCCACACAGGCGGGGCCCGGGATTGAACCCCGGTCCTCAGAACTGTGAGGCTGACGCTCTAAGCAGTCGGGCCACCGTGCCGCCCAGTTTTTGAAACAATTAGAACAAAAAAGCAATAGAAAATAATGAAAATAAAAATAATCAGTCCCACGGTTCAACTGCCACCATAATAAATGTTTTTTGTTAACTTCAAAGACAAAGTTTTTACTCACGTTCTTAGTCATACAAGTGTACAAATATGTTAACTACATTAATAAAAACAGCCTTAAATAACAACAGCAAAAGCGTAAAGTGTTTCTCATGATGTACCTCACACATCTGTTAAATATATCTACTTGTCACTAGGGGTTGACCAACTAAAGATTTTTTGTAGTCGATTAATCGATGATGTCATTGATATTTTTCAGCACAGCAGTCCCCAAACCTTTTTACGCCACCGACCGGTTTCACCAAAAGACAGTATAGCATTTTGACGCACCAACATCGAAACAAATGATTAAAATTATAACTCAACATTACACTGAATGTAGTTATGGTAATTTGTAGTATGTTTCTCTTCAACAAACCAGCCAGTCTAATTATCTGTTCCATAGCATAACGTTGTAGAACGGGACATTGTAGACAGGCTCCCAAAAATGATTTCACTGTTTCTATTTCACTTGTGTTGCTATTGTGTATTTGAGGATGGACTTGCATATTTTGCAAGTGATTGTGCTACCGATCTCATTTTTGGTAAAATATTTTATACGCACTTTTATCAGAGTACGGCCGAATTGTTTTACGACGGCGTGTCGTAAAGCGACAAAAGTGCTGTGATGTTGCTGCGTGTTGTGGTATGAATAAGTTATCATTATTACACAGTTGTTGCACATGCATTATTGGACATAACATATAACATATTTTGGCGACAAAGATGGAGCATCACTTTGCATCGCCACGCTTGATCCTTGCCGCTAGTCCTGAGGTACCGCTTGTATGAATCTTTTGAAAGTAGCTACGGTCGGGATAGCCTGTGCTAGAAAAGTTTACTGCTTTTCTCATCCACCAGCAGTTTAATTTCATATTCTCTTGACCCACACAGATGTATCTAGACTGTGTCGCTTTGTTGGCCGAACATTTTGATGCTTCATGGAGCGTTAGAATCTGGCGACTGCAGCAGACTCTAAATTGGCCAATTGGAAGACAAGATGCCAAAAACACTTGATCAGCGATTCGTCTACTTCAAGTTTTAAACGTTGACGAGTTGTCTAATCAGTTCAACACATACTTGTCGTAAAAATATGAGAATACAAAACCTAACCCTAAATTTGATGGTAAATACCGTTAAGTGTGGTGACACAGGAATCTTAGTGGTTTGAATTTACATTTTCTTTAAATCACATAACTTTGGCTTTGACGGACTGAAGTGAGGCTGGAAATTTGCTGATATTTTGGGTGATGTGATGCATGAGGGTTGTTTGAAATTTGTGCAACTGTAGAGGCAAATTGTTTCCCCCCAGGAATGTTTGATTTCTAAATGGTACGGTACCCGTGGTATTCACCTTCCACTGTTGTCTTTTTTTTAAAAGCATTGACATTTGATTGCACCTGTAGGAAAAAGTCTAGGAAAATGTGCTAACAATTCCCATGGAGTCAATAAATTAGCCCTACATGTGGTAAATGATGTACACCTCTGACAGTATATTCTTTATGGAACACCTAAACTAAGGTTGAGGTTGTCTTCATTTTTCAGTCCATCTCTTCCTTGGTCCCTCCTGGCCTACACAGTATAGGCCTTGTCTCGATCAAGCCTCTCATCTGTTCCACATTGGATCTCCACAATGCTCCATTCACAGTGGAAGAAACCCCGCAAAAGGAGCTTGTGTTCAATGGCTCGCTAACTTTTTGTCCCGATGCAGCTCTGCCAGGTCTGTGATGAATGTCCTTTAAAAACATTCCGCCTGAGCTGACGAGTTTTCGGTAGGAAGGAAAATACAGGATGTTGAAGAAACACCATCGTCCTTCTGACTGACTTCATTAGACATCTTTATGGTTCATATGTTCACTGTCAGTTCTTTTTCACCAATATTAAACAGTAGAAGGGGAGAGGTAATGACAAATTGAGTTTAGGCATGAGGGATATGTTATAAGCAGAAAAACCTTGGTCCCACCGTGCTCTGCACAACTGGGAAGACATTCAGGCATTCTATATTTAGATTGCCCTTGGTGGTCGGATAGTGGAACTGTGGAAGGACAAGGCAAAGACACTCGTCAGAAAATCCTACCTTATCCTACAGGTGAAATCAACATACTGTGGAACCTCTAAAGCTGTGATTCCCAACCACTGTGGGAAAATACTATTATTTCACTTATGTCAAAGGTATTATTTAAGATATCCATGTGTGTCTTTCTTCAATTCCTGAAAGTTTATCAGCTTTGTGTTTAAATAAAGCGGCCCAGATTTCACACGGAGTAAGTAAATTTGTGAATACAACCCCAATTCCAATGTTGGGAAATTGTGCTAAACATAAATAAAAACAGATTACAATGATTTGCAAATCATGTTGAACCTATATTTAATTGAATACACTACAGATACAAGATATTTAGTGTTCAAACTGATGAACTTTGTTGTTTTTAGCAAATAATCATTAACTTAGAATTGTATGGCTGCAACACATTCCAAAAAAGCTGGGACAGGTGGCAAAAAAGACTGAGAAAGTTGAGGAATGCTCATCAAACACCTGTTTGGAACATCCCACAGGTGTACAGGCTAATTGGGAACAGGTGGGTGCCATGATTGTCTATAAAAGGAGCTTCCCTGAATTGCTCAGTCATTCATAAGAAAAGATGGGGCGAGGTTCACCTCTTTGTTAACAAGTGCGTGAGAAAATAGTCGAACAGTTTAAGGACAATGTTCCTCAATGTACAATTACAAGGAATTTAGGGATTTCATCATCTACGGTCCATAATATCATCAAAAGGTTCAGAGAATCTAGAGAAATTACTGCATGTAAGCGGCAAGGCCGAAAACCAACATTGAATGCCCGTGACCTTCGATCCTTCAGGCGGCACTGCATCAAAAACCGACATCAATGTGTAAAGGATATCACCACATGGGCTCAAGAACACTTCAGAAAACCAATGTCAGTAAATAGAGTTTGGCGCTACATCCGTAAGCGCAACTTGAAACTCTACTATGCAAAGCAAAAGCCATTTTTCAACAACACCCAGAAATTCTCTGGGCCCGAGCTCATCTAAGATGGACTGATGCAAAGTGAAAAAGTGTTCTGTTGTCCGACGAGTCCACATTTCAAATAGTTTTTGGAAATTGTGGACATCTTGTCCTGCGGGCCAAAGAGGAAAAGAGCCATCCTGACTGTTATGGACGCAAAGTTCAAAAGCCAGCATCTGTGATGGTATGGGGCTGTGTTAGTGCCAATGATGTGGGTAACTTACACATTTGTGAAGGTACATACAGGTTTTGGAGAAACATACACTGCCATCCAAGCAATGTCTTTTTCATGGACGCCCCGGCTTATTTCAGCAAGACAATGCCAAACCATATTGTTACAACAGCGTGGCTTCGTAGTAAAAGAGTGCGGGTACTAGACTGGCCTGCCTGCAGTCCAGACCTGTCTCCCATTAAAAATGTGTGGCGCATTATGAAGCGTAAAATACGACAACAGAGACCCAGGGCTGTTGAACAGCTGAAGCTGTACATCAAGCAAGAATGGGAAAGAATTCCACCTACAAAGCTTCAACAATTAGTGTCCTCAGTTACCAAACCTTTATTGAATGTTGTTAAAAGAAAAGGGGGATGTAACACAGTGGTAAACATGACCCTGTCCCAGCTTTTTTGGAACGTGTTGTAGCCATAAAATTCTAAGTTAATGATTATTTGCTAAAAACAATCAAGTTCATCAGTTTAAACATTAAATATCTTGTCTTTGTAGTGTATTCAATTAAATATAGGTTGAACATGATTTGCAAATCATTGTATTCTGTTTTTATTTGTTTAACACAACGTCCCAACGTCATTGGAATTGGGGTTGTAAAACTGTATAAAAGGTCACTGTTGTCTTGTCCGACAGTATGCATGACGGTGGTTCCTTGTAAATTCGGAGGCCAAAGTCAGCCAAGCTCATCATTTTCAATTGAAAGAGAGAATAATTTCCCTTCGATGTAATCAAAGTCAAATTAACAGTTTCTATCATCAGCTACTTGGTGTGTGGAAGCATCAATGAAGGCTGTCTGTTTTAAGGGTCCCGAATCTGTCCCTCTGCTTTGACTCCGATGCTGAAGTGTTTTTTTTTCGATCGACAGTGTAAGACTGAATTCTTACCCTTCAAGATACATTGAAATAATTATTAACTGATCAATATAGAGGCTCGTCCAACTTCTTTGGAATTGGGGTTGTAAATAAAGACATTATTTCAGTATATTTTGTGACATTTTTGTTTGGTATGTGTGCCATGAGATTTTTGTTTTGTAAAATATGTACCTTGGCCCAATAAAGGATGGAAACCACTGCTCTAAACCTTACTGTAAATGTTTTAAGTAACATCTTCACTGTCATATACATACAAGTTTAACCGAAATTATAAGGCAATTTTCCCCCAAAATCTTGGTCGTATTCAGAAGTGTACAATCTCAGACATTCCACTTAGATGAGGTTTCATTGTACAGTAAAATTATGTTGCAGAGGGGTAGCAAGGTGGGTTAGTGGTTAGTACAGCTGCCTCAAAGTTCTGAGGTTAAGGGTTCAAGCTGGTTTTCATGTTCTAACAATGCTTGTGTGGGTTTCCTCACAAACTCCAAAAATGTGCATGTGAGTGATCCAAATTGCCCTTGTGATAGGTGTGAATATGAGTATGGATGGGTGTTTGTCTATATTTGCCCTGCAATTGGCTGTCGACAGTCCAGGTTGTACCCTACCGCTCACCCAAAGTCAGCTGGGATAGGCTCCACCTCACCTGTGCCCCTAATAAGGATAGATAATGGATGGTGTTATAAATGGATGTTGCAGAGTGAACACTTGTTCTATTACCTAGTAGAGCTTGCTTGCTAAAAACAAAAGACACCTTGAAAAGCAGCCAGATGTACACTTGTGATGATTCATCTTATGTGGCAATTGGACGTGTGAAACTGGATTTCATTGTAAAGAGGAGATGCGTGTCATTCATGATACATATTCAAGTAAAAGAAGCAGGAAGCAAGAAGGTGAAAGCTCCTGCTGGAAGGCGGGAGCTGGTACAATGACGCTGATATCGCATGTGGGGTCTCTGTCTCTTTAAGCCAGCCGCACAGCACTGCAGCATGTGGGTGCTGCAGTACAGACCGGGAGAGGGTGAGAGAAGCATTGCTATCACAGGAGTCAAGACTATGGAGGGAAATGTAACACCTCGGGATTCGGAGGCCCGAGCAAAGTGAGAGGCCAACAGGGTTTTAGAGGGGTAAGGAGTACCGGCGGAGGGGTGGCAGAGCGAGCGCAGAAGGGGCTCTTTATTCGAAGCGTGGCACCGGTGGCAGAGTGGCTGCGCTGGGATGGCAGGGGGGGGCCATGGGTGGGCTGGCCTTGGGGCAGCCCTCTGGGGGACAGAGGCAGGCGGGGGCAGCAGAGAAGGGCTAGCGAGGGTTACGGGACAATGCCCTCCAGATGGTGCCACCATGCTCCACCCATGGCACAGATAACACCTGGGCAAGACGGAGGGCGCAGGGAGACAGCGGTGGAGGGCAAGTCCAGCAGGAATGTAGGAGGTGTCACGGTGGGCAGAAAATTCCTTGGTCAGGTGTCTCTTCATCTGGAGGAGGTGAGGGGGGACTCGGAGGGGGAGGTCAGCAGCGCCTGCTTCGGGCAGGTGTCACGCCGGCTGGGACGATTTTTGAAGAGATTGCCCAAGTCTCGATCCTGGAGTGACGGCCTCAGGATCCTTCGGAGATCAGCCTCCAACGGGTCGCTGCTCCCCACCTCAGGTATGGCAGAACCAGCAGAAAACCAAGAGTTAAAGTTGTGTATTAACAGCGGTCAGTGTGGTTGTGATAAAAGGACTGATCAGTATTTTGTTCCCAAAAGTGGAGGAAGTGATGAGTGGACACTTTTTGTTTGTGTGGCTCAAAGGCAGGCTGTGGGCCAAAACATTGGCATATTGTGTGTGTATAGGTCTATCTGTGGACTGTGAACATTGCTACTGTTCTGTCTCTCTCTGTTCACTTTCTGTGCACCATCATGTTTGAACAGCCTGCACAAAGAGTACAGATGTGCTGGAATCAGCAGAATTGTGCCGTAAACAGAACAAATGAAAGAAGACTGATCTACAATCAACATAGAAAGAGAAAGCATGCTGAATATGTCTGGAAAATCCAATTGAACGATTGAATTTCATATTTGTAGCTGGATGCTTGTATGGCATCGATCTTTTCCCGTGTTTCCAAATCCAGCTCAACTAATGTAGCTTGGGACAGCAGATTGATGAATGCCTCGTGTAACTCTAGCACAAACTGTGACCAGAGTAAATACAATTGCTGGCTGCTGCAGTTTTATTGATTGCCTTCCACAGCAGGAGACTGACAGCTGAAATAAAAAAATAAATGCATAAATCAAAAAGTTGCAGCACACTTCCATGTTTTTGAGTGAAGCCCCACCACCTCCTGTGCAAACCTGATAACATCTCAAAGCAAACAGGACTTACCTAAGTGATGTCACACTGCATCCACAAAAGGCTTTAGAAAGGGGATCAATCGCACAGGCTACCGCGGAAAGATAATGGATATTTTTAGATGGCGCTCCCAGTAAGGAAACCCAGTCAATCCTCCGTCCCTCCTTCTTTGCTATCCTATAATTACCTCCTGTCACACGCATACACATTCTTGTTTGGTCCTACTTTAGGGAAATTCTCTAAACTGCTATGATTGATGTTGGGGACTTTAGCGGTTAGACATTATGACTTGGCAGAATTGTCTGCTGGGATGCAATGTCGATGGCTCAGTCACCATCATATGAACAGAGTTTAATAAATTGGTCTGGGGAATTAAGAAAAAAAAAAAAGGTTGACGGAGCTATAATAAAACATGGTTAAAGGCAGAGCGGCGGGCTTTGAAGCTAACGTGACATAGTTGCCAAACTGTGTAATTATAAGGATGATGTCGCCGCATGCTGTAATGGCCTACATGACTTTTCCCCATAGACTTAACATCTGTAACACAGATAACTGGTTGAAAGGATTGTGTCTACCCCTTGGAGAGCTGAGAGGAATTAAAACTGTTTTTATCTCCACGAATTGCAAATGGATCTGAGTTTGATCTCTGATTTAACTTGGAGGGATAAGCTCACTTAGCATTAACTAAAACATTAACCTTTAAACCTGCACCTGAAGTTATCCTTAGCCTCAACCGTATAGTTTACTTTGTCGAAAGTTGTAAAAGGGTACCAAAATAACTCAAAATAAATAAGGGCATATCACTTTTTGGCAGCCAACTGTTGGGGTACAAATCCCAGTGGTATTGCAGTCTGAAGGGTGGAGCTGGACACAATGCAGTCTGTTGATTGGCTGATAAATAATTGAAATTAAATGGATTGTGTCAGTGGGTTAAACTGCCTGATGTCACGCTATAGCTATCACTAGCCCACCTACACACCCTGTAGTGGCAACAGGCCAGAGGAGGGTTTAACGATCCAAACTATATTGTGGCTGAACTGAACTGAGTGGTAGAAACATTGGTTTTGCATCCTACAGTTAAAGTGCAAATATTCCATTGTTACTTTTTTATGGTATTTGAGTCAGAGAGTGAAAGGTGAGGATAGAAGTTCATTTTTTAGAGAGTGTTACTTCCACTGGTGCCCCCAGGGTTTTGTACCGTTAGGAGGCATTTGCTTTTTTTGACTGACAACGGATGAAAACTTTGCTGTTTAGGCAATATTCAGAGGATTAAAACACTGAAATTTGAAAGGAGGTCTGAAAAAGGAAGACAACATCGGAACATTTCAAGTGTTGAGTGTGGGTGAGTGCTTCACAACCAATACAACAAAACTAGACGGGAGTGGTGTTTTTGTGTTTGCGCTGCTAACTAATACGTGTCTTAACGTTAAAGTAAAGTAGTACTTTTCCGCACTACTTGCATACATTGAGTTTTTAAACCCACATATACCTCAACAATGTGAATTTAAAAGATGGTTTTGCATAAGCACCAGGAAAACATTCAGTTTGTGCACAGAAATGTAGTTGTTCTACATCTTTTTCAGTCATTTTTGAAGCTCCATGTGAAAGTGGATCATGTTTTGGCAACAGTGTTGTAAGTGAAATTTTTCATAAAATTGATCATTATTGGTCAAATACATCATTAGTATAACATCCACAAGCTTCATTGTCCCCATTTAACAAGCAACAGAAGGCACTACAGTCTCGATTAACTTACTCATCACGAAAGCTTTTCATCATTGTCTGAAGTTACACCGTGACATTAAAAACAAAGGTAATGGTGTGATTGCTGCCCCCATGATAGCACCACTTTGAGCCTTCAGCTGCATACATTTACAGCTCAGGCAGCAAAAATCCCTTCCCAAACTGCTCCCATTGTTTGTTTGGTGAAGTCTGCATCTGTTGCCAGACATATGGTGGGATTGACAGGGAGGAAGATGATGCAGTCATGGAGCTGAAAAGCGTCAGTAAAATATATGATCTCACATACACGCAGACAGTTTGTTACCTCACGCTTGGTAAAATGTCGCTGAGTGCTTATTAAGACATCAAGCAACAATGTGTAAGTGCATCAGTTTAATTCTTTGTGATTAGGGTTGGGCATCGTTTAAATTTGAACGATTCCAGTTCTGATTCCGGTTCCTTATTTCGATTCCGGTTACAAACTATTCTTGATTCCGATTCTTTTAGGGGGCTGGGTCAAAAAAGTGTGCATGGTTTAAATAAAAGGTGTCCAAATTATAAACATACATTTTCTTAGCAGCCCGCAGCATAGACTAAAATGAACATTTGACTCGAGGTTCTTTATAACCAGTATCAATATCAAACCTATGAACTAAAAGGCAATGTGTGTGGAACTAGCCTAATTGACTTAACATTCATTAATTAATGTTTCAGCCAAAAGTTAAATATAGCATTGTTAAAATTGTTATTTGGGACTGTTTCATCACGTCCAATGGTTTTAACTTTACTTCCTGTTTTAAGCTTGTAGCCTTTTATTTTGAAGGGTACGCACCGGAGCTCAGCATTTTGGCATGAAAAATAACTTCACATAGCACTGGTGATTTTTTAAACGGATGGAACCAAATACTATAAAACGCTGATTCCTTTCCATCCCAACCGATGAGACACAAGGTTAATTTTTGTGATACAACATTTATGTGAATTTTGTCCCAATTCATTGTAATCTAAAGTTGCTACGGTGAAGTTTTAGCCCAATGTTAAGCTTTTTTTTGTTTGTTTGTTTTGTTTTTTTCTGTCATTGGAGCTTACGTTGGTTTGAAGACTAAAATAAATGCTAAAAACCATCGGAGCAAAAGTGCAAGCAACAGTTTACCTTGTTAGCTCTCTCAATGTTGGCATAGACGTATTTTATTGTTTCACTCACCAGTTGACTGAGAGTTGACTTCACTGAAGCTCCGCACGGTGTCGGCTGAGGCTCTGAGCGCGTCAGACGCTACACATCATGAAAGCCTCCTTTGCCAATATAATCTTATTCCAAGTGTTGCACTGAGGCAACTGGTCATTCATTTTAACAAAGTTAAGACATACTTTTGTTCGCCGCCGTTGGGCACAAGCACGTCATTGTGCCCATTCTTCATTGGTTTACGCCGCTTCTTCGTTGCTTTTCGCCACTTCCTCTTCGCGGCTGGATAACTAGGCATGGAAACTGGGAACCAAATCTTTTTAATTTGAACGGTTCCAGGAGAACCGGGACATTAGTCCCGGTTCCAATCAGTTCTTGATTCTCGATGCCGAACCCTACTTGTGATAGAGTGAAGGATGTATATGCATTATCTGTGCCGAGAATATGGATAGGTCTTCCAAATGAGCTATGATAGGATGATGGGATCAGACGGCTAAAAGCTCCTCTTAATTCCTCCCTAAGACCCCTTTTGGGTTCATTAGTGACCGTGTTAATAGCATCGCTCCTGATTTAGAGTTGCCTAACCCTCCCTCCTTAACCAGATATGGTGAAACAACTTTGCGACCCCATCATGTCACTATCTGGTGCCATACAGACATCCTCCATGACCCCAAGAACCAGGCTAATCATCTTTTCCCTCCCGTCTCTGCCCCACACCTACTTTAAAACAAAAAACAAAACACCAGTTATCCCCAGTCTTTCCGTCCCTGCTTCTTAAACACCCGTCTCACATTATGGAAGATTTTGCCGATGGGAAAACATTCCGACTCTTCAGGCTTCCAAAGAACTATGAGAGCGGAGAGTTTGTGATACCAGAGATATGTCTTGAAATGTTCCACTTAGCAGGTCTCCATAGAGACAAGCTGAGAGCAGTTCACCCCCCCCCCCCCCCCCCCCCCCCCCCCACACACACACACACACACAGTGAGTGTATTATAAATTCAAATGCACCTTTTATCAAACCCAATCTCAATTGGTTTTACATTGAGATCGGGATCACTTTCACAAGGGTGAACTGGCCAAGAGGTCAGCAGCACATGACATAAGAACAGTTACAAGGAGTGACAGTGTCGATTAAAACACAGTATTTGAGGCGCAATGATGATGAACAACAAACAATTTAACATTTAAAACACATGCATTGTTCGGTGGTCTGAATCCCTAAGCAAATAACTGAAAACTAACAGTGGATTAAGTTCAGAGTTTCATAGTACTATAATATTTAATAATAATTATTATTATTATTTTAGGCGGCACGGTGGGCGACTGGTTAGAGCGTCAGCCTCACAGTTCTGAGGACCCGGGTTCAATCCCCGGCCCCGCCTGTGTGGAGTTTGCATGTTCTCCCCGTGCCTGTGTGGGTTTTCTCCAGGCACTCCGGTTTCCTCTCACATCCCAAAAACATGCATTAATTGGAGACTCTAAATTGCCCGTAGGCATGACTGTGAGTGCGAATGGTTGTTTATTTCTATGTGCCCTGCGATTGGCTGGCAACCAGTTCAGGGTGTACCCCGCCTCCTGCCCGATGACAGCTGGGATAGGCTCCAGCACGCCCGCGACCCTAGTGAGGAGAAGCGGCTCAGAAAATGGATGGATGGATGGATATTATTATTTTAGGCAAAAGTCTAGCTTTGTTGTTTTAATGACGTCTCCTACAGTAGTCCTTTTGACAGTCAAACAGTAAATAGGAGGATAGGATTCCATAAAAAAATACTAATACAAAGCTAATGGGTGGCACATGAATCAAAGGAGTATCCAAATTTTGGTGCAAAACTGGATTTCTACTCGTGTTCCTCAAGGTTGCATTCTACGTCCTCATTTGTTCATAATCTACTCTCTTCCCCTTGTAAATATTTTTTGCAATTTCCAAATGTGTAAATCATCTTTCCTTGTCACTTGGATGACGCCCAACTATGTCGCACCTCCACCTTTTCAACAACTTCCAGCTCTCATTTGTTTACTGTAAATCAAATCCTTGTTCTCCCACAACTTGCTAATGATAAAAGTGCAATGCTTCTCGATAAAGTAGTGCAAAATCCACCCTCTGGCTGTCATCCTCAATAACGCATTGTTTTTTACGTCTCACAACTATGTCTACGTACTTCCATATAACTGGAGTCTCCTACATCCTTCCCTTCACATCACCCACAATTCTCGTTCACTCCTTGTTATATCCGGAGTCGATTATGGAAATTCTCTTCTACATGGTCTTCCACACAAAGCATTCCATATTTTAATTTTTCTTTTTAGAATTCTGCAGCTCTCTCATCATTGCCAGGAACTCTCCCATGAATCATATCACTTTGACACTTCATTCTTGAATCAATTGTGCTCAAATAGTTTTAAAATGCCACATATATAATAAATATTGCAATATTGTATTATTATTTTGTAAGTATGCACCAGAAGGGCTTTGGTAACCATTTGCAATGTGGTCAGGTCACATTTTGTTAATTTACTGTATTGTGAGGTGTTTTTATTATTTCACTTCTCTGATGCAGTTTTATAGAGTAACTCCATCACATTATCACTGTTTCTGTTAGTACAGCTCTTGTTTGGGATCTCATTATATTCTGCAGGTAGCATTATGGTTCCAAAACACCCTCATCTCATTGCGTTGTTTTTCTATCATTGTCAATCAACATCCTCACTTCTCTGTCTGGAGGCAGTGTCAGTTTAGAAGTGGTCTGACTGGAAGGGTGGGATGAGGGCCATGTTTAAGTGTGGCGATGATGATGGCGATGGTAGTGGTTGGCTGCATCTCTTGCTATGGAAGAGCCTCAGCTGAGGTCAGTGTACTATAGCAACACACAACTTTGCAGTACACCTAAACTGTCTTCATAACCCATCCATATATCCTACACATTCAGTATCATATTTATACAATCAGAAAAAAATAAGACAAACATGTTGCCATGATAAAAACAAGGCAAATAAAAACTGACAGTTATTGGATTTGTTAAACAGTTTTCTGAGTTTCAAGTTGTACACCTTGAAGCTTCTGCTCTAATAAAAGCAACGAGATTTCAATCATGTCAAAACGATTGCAAGGGAAACTTGGCGATCCATACTGAAGCAATCAGTGACACCATGAAAAGTCGGTGGAGGAAAAAAAAGTGGACATGAAACTGAAACTTGACCCCAGTAGTTGAGCAAAACCGGTCTTTTCTCATCTTAATGTCAGATTTCAATGTTTGTGTAACAACAAAACTTTGCCCAGAAACCCCTCAGAGTTCTCACACTACGCCATAAATACCAACAACACATTGTCAACGATGTCACACTAGGAACAAACTAAATTGTCAACACTCCTCACTGACCTTTACAGACATGTGGGTCCAATAACATTCACAAAGCCAGAAATACTTTGTATGCAAGCAACAAAGTGGATCAATTTAAACTGCATACACTAACAATGCTACAGGTCTCGTAGCCACTGAAACTTGTATCTGTTATTATTATCTTCACGTTGTCTTTTATTCTGTCATTGTTGTGGATTTTTATGTTTGCTTATTGGATATTAACATCTATTTTTTTAGAATGGCTATATTCATTGCATTAGGACTACAGACAATACAGTCATGCCAAAAATATTGGTACTGGTGCCAATATATTAAAAGCACGACTCTATGTTTGTGGTAATTCACCTACTGATCTCATACACGTGACCAACATAACAAAAGTCCCTATTGTTTTTAAAGACTGGAAATTTGAGAGAGTTGTTTTCTTGTCTGATTTCTTTGGCTATGCTGAATCAGAATGCATGAATTGATGTGACAAACCAAATTTAGATTTAACATAACAACGTTGGTCCCATTTAGCTTGGCTATGTCTTCATTTAATTTCATGTCAGTGTTGTTATTTTGTAGTATCTGACTGCAATGTTCCCTTGGATGCTAAAGAAAATGTCGGTAAGTGTTTTCTGAAACCTTTTAGCAATTAAGAGATAAATCTGTTAATGCTCAAATATAGCTGCACTCTTTAAGTATTATTATTGTTTAGTGTAACGCATATCCTCAACTTCTGTGGCTTTATTTTATCGGTGTGGTTGTTTGATGCATTATCATCCCACTGTGTGGGCATGTCACAAAGGAAAATGTCCGATTGTTTCTGGTGTTTTCCTCACACTTCACTCAACAGTAAGACAGTCAAACACTCCTCCCAAGGTTGTAGCTGAGCCAGCCAACAATAACCGTCACGTCTAGGGTTGAATGCTACAGCAGCGATTTCTGACTGTGATTCAGTTGGTGTTTGCCATGTGGGGCCGCAGGGAGCGGGGTGAATACAGGCGGGGGGGGGGGGGGGGGGTCCCGGTTTAAAGCATAAAAATATTTGGAAGTTAAAAAGAAAGCACACTCGATTACTGCTGTATTTATTGTTATTGTTTTAGATTTTGGCAGAAAGGTGGGCAACTGATCTGCCTCACAGTCCGAGGTTCAGGGTTTGAATCTCGGCGTTCATTCTCTCCAGGTACTCAGATTTTCTCCCACATTCCCCAAAAAATCCATGTTAGGTTAAATTGTCCATAGGTGTGAGTGTGAATGCTTATTTGTCTATATTTTCCCTGCGATTGGAAGGCGAACAGTTCGTGTAACCTGCCTCTCGCCCAACGTCACCTGGGATAGGCTCCAGCTCACCCATGAATGACCCTGATGAGGATAAGCGAAATAGAAAATGGATGGATGGATATTTACTGTAATTATAACTTTAAGATTGTGATAGACTACGACATGTTCTGACTTACAAATTTGGGTTACGTCGCTATAGTAGGAACAGAAATCCGCCATAATCTGAGGACCCCCTGTACAAGGATGCGAGGATATGGTTTAACATGTTCCATTTAGTTTGAAGGAAAGTTACTGCTTTTTATCTGTGTGGTTCCAAAAGCATACCTCCTGAGGGATGAGCTGTGTTATTTTTCAAATGAGCTCACGCTAAATGAAGGCAGGAAAGGAGTTTCTGGCTTCCTTTCCTCTTCGTGTTTCCTTTCTCTGCTGTCTTTCTGCAGTGACCTCCAAACAGAGGTGAGCACAGCACAAACGCTTATCTGAGCGCTCGCCTTTCCCCTGACACTTCCCTGCTGTCAGCAAGACGCTGCATCCCTGTGCCATCACTCCCTGTTCTCCATCACTTGCATCCTCTGTTACACATACCAACTCTTCACGCAAGGCTTCTGAACTGTGTGTACTCTGTGAAACCTCTAGTCACACTTTACAGTACAACGCCCAAAAGGCCGTATAATTCGGAAACAGACAAATTTATTTAGAAAATGTAAATTGTATTTATCACATTTTTTTTCAATGTGTGAAACAGTGTTACCGGGATATTATATTTAAAGTATGTCTAGTAAAACGGGAGAATTATGGAGAAACGCAGCAAACATAAACATGGTCGCGCATATTAGAGACAGTTTACGTACTTTTGGTGGTGCTGTTGTGGTCAGCAACAGAGTTCAAATGGGATTATCAGTTAAATGTCCATTTGAATTGTCAATGAACTGAGATACTGTAGGCGGCACTGGACGACTGGTTAGCCCATCCGCCTCACAGTTCTGAGGTGGGTTTTTACCAGGTACTTCGGTTTCCTCCCACATTCCAAAAACATACATAATAGATTAATTGAAGACAATTACTGATTAATTAAATCAGTTGATTTATTTATTAATAATCAAGAACAAATTTATTGTATAAGATTTTTTGGCTAAAATTGTATGTGCTGCATCCAAATATCACATTGGTTTTGTTCAATCAGGTCAACTTTTTGAACTATGGCCACGTTTTTGTTTACATGTACAGGTATTTCCACTTCAGAGGATCAAATAAATAGAGGTTCGTGCACTGAATTTTGAACAATGATGACTTAACATTCAATTTACAGTTACTTACTTTTATCAATGTCTACTATTCAATTTACAGTTAGCAAGGTTCGTAACATTTGATTAATAAACTTTTAACAACTTAATAAATGAACAACTTGGCATAAATACCTGAAATGCATGTAATTTTTTAATTCAGCGACGCAAAATCGTCCTAAATCTGTAATCTCAACATTGATAGTTTTTTAGTATGGATAAGCGGTACAGAAAATGGATGGATGGATACATTTAATACATAAAAGATATGTATATACATGTATATTTACTACTCATTTTTCCTGATGGAAAAAGGGAGGCATCTATTTGAGGGGCGGCACGGTGGAAAGGACTGGTTAGCACATCTGCCTCAAAGTTCTGAGGATCCGGGTTCAAATCCGGCCCCGCCTGTGTGGAGTTTGCATGTTCTCCCCGTGCCTGTGTGGGTTTTCTCCAGGTACTGCGGTTTCCTCCCACATTCCAAAAACATGCATGGTAGGTTAACTGAAGACTCTAAATTGCCCGTAGGTCTGAATGTGAGTGAGAATGGTTGTTTGTTTATATGTGCCCTGCGATTGGCTGGGGACCGGTTCAGGTTGTACCCCGCCTCTCGTCCAGAATCAGCTGAGATAGGCTCCAGCACACCCGCGACCCTAGTGATGTGGAAAATGGATGGGTGGCTCTATTTGAGGGAGTTTTTATGTTACTGTATTATCCTTTATTTACAGTATCTCTCAGTCGTCAACTTACTGTACCACAGCTTCTGTTAGAGGGATGGCCTCTATTTGAGATATCGCCCTACAATATGATCACAAAGAAGCTTGTTGCCATGGTTACAGTGCTTACGCAGTACTCTTTCTGTCTGTCTCTCTTTTATGTATTTTCTGTCTATCTGTGCCAGAACTGTGCACTGTTGTATCATGAAAGTTGTTCGAAGAAACGTTTTTTAAATGACCTATGACTGCATCTCTAGCCTGCAGTTTATTTAGTGAGTCTCCTGTGTGAAAAATAAAAAGATTATGAATCAGTGCCACCTCCAAGCTGCAGTCCTATCTTTGCCTCCCAGCTTTTAAAATCTCCTTTTTTCTTTTGCATGGACTGTGTTACCAAAGGCAAAGTCGAGAGATGTGAGACTAAGAGTTTATACAAAGCCTCTGGCCACAACAAATTTATTTTGGGGACGTTTTAGGAGCAGAATGTAAATATGTTCATTTCTAGCCTAGCAGTAAAAGATAGTTAACCATGCCAGTGCTACTATTTCAGTACCTTATGTATATAAGCAGACTGTCAGTATTCTAGTGTACTCAATTGTGTGGTATACATTACCATATCTTTGCGTGTCTTTGCACAATGTGGGCAGTTTGAAGCACCAGGTTTATTTACTCAGTAGCATTTGTTCTCTGCAAAAAAACAAACAAATCTAAAACATGTAATATTACAGTGCTTTTATATAGATCTATTAACACTAAAATGTTATCAGTGGTATAATATGTTTACCCAGATATGTTTTTTATATTCTCTTGCAATTGTCATAAATTTAGTTGAGAGTTTGTATTTTACCACTAGAGAGAGCTATTGTCCCTATTTTAAAGGAGTTTTGCATTTATGCAGAGGTTTTCCAGGTGTAGGACAATGAGCCTCCCTTTGAAAAAAATATGTTTACATTTTCAGTTGAACACAGTTACGCTCCGATTGACTTCAATATGGATTTTATGAATGCTAAATTACACTCAACCCAACGTTTTCCCACATTTAAGCTTCAATTGTGTGCTATTATTATTTTGTGGTTGTTGGTGCACGTACTGTTGAATGTATACAGATCATTAAAAACATCTTCAGAACATTCGTTTAAAATTTGAGTTTAAAAAATGCTACGTTATTCTCTTTCTAACATTCCCACTTAAATCATGGATCTTATGGTGTTTAAATACGTAAACAAATTTTTAAAGAGCCCATTTCAGGTAAAAAATATCACTGCTGATTTTTGTTTCACTGTCTCAAAACTCTCAATATCAGCCATGGGCTAAAACCGAAAACGCAAACAACAACAGCATCAAAAAAGAACTGTCTCATATCTCTGGAGGAACGAGAACCAAATTAACTTTGTCATGGCATAGCATCTGTCACGGCATGTAAGGTGATTTTAAGATATTTTCCAAAACAGTGTTAGACCAATAGCATAATATCATCTGTATTGTGTACTTAGGCTGACTTTTGTGTTTTTGCATTCATCAGACTGCACGTACACCTGCCATCTGGAGTGTGAGAGACAGGTCCAGCTGGACTGCAACCAGAGGGACAATGTGCCTGAAGAAACTAATTTTCCCAGAAGCCACTCCTCCACAGCAGAACACAAAGTAAGCATTTTGAATATAAAGTACATATCCATTGCATGTAGAATAGAGTTACTTGTGCCATTTTAGAGGCACTGGCAACCTGTGTTCATGTGCGTGTGTGTCAGTTAATTGCACAGTACCTCAGCATCTCTTCAAGCCCACACTTTTACGTAACCCGCTCTTCTTTCATGACCCCTCCTCACCAATAAATAGAAGGACTTCTAAATGTGAATCAGACCTCCATTACTGTCATAATTTGCAGATCAGGAGTTATCTGGTATAGTTATATAAGTCACTTCTCCAGGTCCTTTTATCTGTTGTGTGCTAAGCATGCATAGTGCTCTTGGCATCCCAGCTGCAGTCACCCACACAGTTGTGGTTCAACACACACACACACGGTTTACTTACACACACAGGCGCGAGTCATTCAAACGCACGGACCTGCAGCATAATGTCAGCAGCCAGTGGGCAGATGAAACAAAATTAGAACCCCTGGTAGCAAGCCAGGTAGTACTCCACTTCCAGAGAGCGTGAACAAACCCACTCCTATTATCACACTGACCTAAAAAATGTTTAAGGGAGGAAGTGACAAAGTGATGGCTATTTTTTTACCAAATGTCATAACAATTATGGAATCTATAGTTGTATGAGTGGAACCACTGCTTAATGATTGGATTTACCGTGGTGAATACAGCTCACTGGTACTGCGGAGTAGGAAGAGAGAAGGCAATTTATTTCCCTGCAGTATTCTTCACTCTCTCGCTACCGTTTGCTCTCCTTTATGGCTCAATGTGTGTGTTAGTTTTAGGCCTCCCTCAATTGTGTGTATGTCAGCAGAAAACGATCCTCTTTGGGGCCGTTACTGTTGGGAAATTATTTGCATGATCATGTGTAGGGTTACGCTTTGTGTGCTTGTGTATGGGATATACTGTGTAATGCTGAGTTGCATCCAAAGAACACCATACCTACTGTGAAGCATGGGGGTGGAAACATCATGCTTTGGGGTTGTTTTTCTGCAAAGGGACCAGGACAACTGAACCGTGTAAAGGAAAGAATGAATGGGGCCATGTATCGTGAGATTTTGAGTGAAAACCTCTTTCCATCAGCAAGGGCATTGAAGATGAAACGTGGCTGGGTCTTTCAGCATGACAATGATCCCAAACACATCTCCCGGACAACAAATGAGTGGCTTCATAAGAAGCATTTCAAGGTCCTGGAGTGTCCTAGCCAGTCTCCAGATCTCAACGCCAGATAAAATCTTTGGAGGGGGTTGAAACTCTGTGTTGCCCAGCCACAGCTCCAAAACATCACTGCTCTAGAGGAGATCTGCATGGAGGAATGGGCCAAAATACCAGCTACAGTATGTGAAAACCTTGTGAACACTTACAGAAAACGTTTGACCTCTGTCATTGCCAACAAAGGGTATATAACAAAGTATTGAGATGAACTTTTGTTATTGACCAAATACTTATTTTCCACCATAATTTGCTAATAAATTCTTTAAAAATCAGACTGTGATTTTCTGGAAATTCATTTTTTTGTTTTGATTTTTTTTCTTTTCCCCCTCTCATTTTGTCTCTCATCGTTGAGGTATACCCATGATCAAAACTGCAGGCCTCTCTCATTTAAAATGGGAGAACGTGCACAATTGGTGGCTGACGAAATATATATGTGTGTTTGTGTGTGTATATGTGTGTGTGTAATTATATAGTGAATAATATATATATATATATATTATATATATATTATATAGTGAATAATAATATATATATATAATTATACTATATAATTTGTTTACTTAATGCTTGCTATATTTGCTGTCATTTTTGTCAATATGAACATGTAGTGAGCTGAAATGACATTCCAGGTTTGATGTGTTAGAATAAAGCAGGGACGTCTGACAGCAGAGGCTTCCCATTTTGTGGTACAAAAATATAATTTCTCATATTCATTTTAAACATTATATGCTCCTTTTGTTTGTGTTTTTCTTTGTTTTCCCGGCTCTGTGATTTAAACGGTAGTGCTGGCTGGATGCGGAACAGCTAGTACTACTAGCCTAGTACCAATTTACAGCTAACAAACAATAAATATTCCTTAAAGTTGTATAATCTCATTAGAATTATCCACGCATTTATTTTCTATACATTTGTCCTGGTTAGAGTGAGCTGGAGCCTATCCCAGCTGACTTTGTGCGAGAGGCAGGGTACACCCTGGACTGACTGGCAGTGAATTGCAAGGCACATGCAGTCAAACCACCATTCACACTCACATTTATGGGTAAAATTAAGTAGTATTAAGTATTCAATGAACATAACATGCGTTTTTTTGGATTGTGGGAGGAAGTCGGAGTACCTGGAGAAACCCACGCAAGAACAGGGAGAACATGCTGAACCTCTAATTGAACCTCTCAACTGTGTGACAGACAAAAATGATCTCTGCTTCAAAATTAGTGGCCCTCAACGATTCTTTTCAGAAGCACATTTTTAAAAGCCGAGAACCTTTAAACACTTAGAACGGTTAGAAATTGACTGTCAGATGAACCATGTATTGGACAATCCTGTTTTACTGGTTCCTGTTGGGAATCACTCATGAGTCCCGGTCATAGAACAGCAGTATACTGTATGTGCTCTTTGCATTCCCATTGGTTTCTGTTGTAGACTTTTACATGCAGCAGCTAGATGCATGACAGTCATCTTTCCCCATGGTCGCACTGTATACGTGTCTTACTGTCACTGGAGTTCAGTTGTGGTACGCACAGTATGTAAAACAGATCACTCATCGACATTTCCCTCGCTTGCTCTCAGTTAGAGGAAGTGGTGTTGCACTGCAGAGAGAACAAGACAGAGAGAGAGAAGGGGGAGGGTGCGCTGATAACCACAGATGGTCGAGCAAGGCTGCACAAGAGAGTGAGCGAGGAAAGCGGGTGCAGAGAAAGAGGAGGAGAGGGAGGCATCAGTCTCTTGTTTTGCATTGCCAAAGAGAGACATTGAAGAGGTGAACGTACATGGAGGCGGTGGCTCTGCCCAATGCTTCGTTGCTGCACATCGTGGATGTGCCGCTCTCCGAGCTGGATACGCTCTCCCTTCATATAAACATCAGCATCACTGAGATACTTTTCAAGAAGACAACAGGATGTGGTATCGCATGCACACATTGGTGACCGTTAGTTTGCAAGTGTAGCAAGTACCTGTCAGGTGGTTTAACTTGACACCCAGCTGTAAAGTGACTCCAGGACACCAGGGCCAGGTAATCTCATTCTGAGAGGTTTGACGCGTATGCATGTGCAGGTTTATATATGGTGCCAGAGCAACAAACACTCGGGGAGGAAGTGACACATCTATGTTGGTTCTCAGATTTCCTGGTCTCCCCCTACAATCGCTGTTACAGGTGGGACTTAAAACACTCTAAGGGAGTCTAGTTAGGCTGAGGCGGGACTTTGTCGAACTCTGCCGGACCTCTCCATGACTGTCAACACGGAGCTGACCCCCTCCATGACCAGCAGTAATAGCATGAGCAGCGGGTACTGCAGCCTGGACGATGAGAGCGAAGACTTCACTTTCTTCACGGCCAAGACGTCGTTCATCCGTAAACCCAAGCATTCTGTTAAGGTACAGAACTTTTGTGGATATCGGTGGTGCCGAAGCAAATGAGTCGCTGGTGGTTTTTTATTTTTATTTTTTTTATTACTATTTGGGTGAAAAAAACGAAGGCAATGAAAGCAGAAGTTTGAGGAGGAAGTGGTTAGGACACTGTAGGCAGTCTCTTGCTACATGTATGCATGGGAAGTCATACATCATTTAGCAATATTGATCACTTCAGCCTTGTCCATCAACCTTGGTGCCTCATATACCACCGCATCTATCATATGTGAGGCACACATGGATCTAACATTGTGGCATGTTTGAGCTGTGAAGGCCATGACATGTATTTTTAACAGAGTTAATGTCAACCTCAGTGCGTGGGAGACGTTTCCGTAGAAACAAAGCCGATACGCTAGCACTTGACTGTTGTGTGTGTGTGTGTGTGTGTGTATGTGCGCGCGCGCACACGTGTTGGCCACTGCTTAACTGGAGCAAGTCATTTTTTTTGTAGTTACCATGGCAACTTTTTTTTTTTTTTTTTTTTTTTTGATCAGCATGTACACCCATAAACGTGACATTTGCTTGTGGCAATACTGTGCATGTTATTGCTCTTGAAAGAGCACAGACCCTCACCTCATCACCAAATTATAAAGTGTATTGTACTTTTGTACTCCGATACTACGACACCGATACAAGTTTGCCAGTCTGACATAAACCTTTAGGGTAGGAGCTATGCCAGCCGAGCTGAGATACTTTAAGGTAAACAGACATGCTTTACAACACATTTGGCCGACTGCAAATTATGTAGAAAAACATACGGTTGGATATGAAAATGTTAATAATGTTAATTTAATTTTATATAATAAATAATAGGCGGCACGGTGAGCGAGTGGTTAGCACATCTGTCTCACAGTTCTGAGTACCCGGGTTCATATCCGGCCTCGCCTGTGTGGAGTTTGCGTGTTCTCCCTGTGCCTGCGTGGGTTTTCTCCAGGTACTCCAGTTTCCTCCCACATCCCAAAAACATGCATGCTATGTTGATTAAAGACTCTAAATTTCCTGTAGCTGTGAATGTGAGTGCAAATGGTTGTTTGTTTGTGCCCTGCGATTGGCTGGCGACCAGTTCAAGGTGTACCCCGCCTCTTGCCTAGAGTTAGCTGGGATAGGCTCCAGCACACTGGCGACCCTAGTGAGGATAAGCGGTCCCAAAAATTAATGAATGAATTAAATAATAATATAATTTTAGCTAAACTTATGCCATATTGTGTTTTGATTTCTGAACAATATTTTGTTGAAATAAAACTAATTTACATCACAAGTGCAAGACATAATAATCAAGTATCTGTGGGGAAAAAAAAAGTGGTTTTGGTGCCTCCCTAGTAATTATTTTTTGCAATTTGCTTGACCAAGATAAATGCAGGCTCACCCATGAAGAAGAATCCACATGTAATGCAGTGAAAAAAAATTGCTTCTTGTCATGTGGAACCTGCGCATAGGGATGAGCACAGTAATCAATTAAGTGATCATGAAGAATTTAGATTGTTTAGAATAGATTTGAGAATTGAAGTGGGAAAGTGGAGTGCATGCTATGTCAATACCATTTACAAATGTTGTTGTTACACCACATAAATACAGTAGGTTTGTCAAAACAAGATTTTTCTGAAATGTACTTTATACAAATGTCCTTATTTAAAAGAGAACAGTTAATTGATTCTTTTTCACCACAGTCAAGGAAATGTAATCTTGTGTGCATCCTTAATCTTGCAAGACCTTATTTCAGTGAGATGCTAAAGGAGTGTGTTTTGCTTTTCCATCATACCAATCATATTTTCCCACGTTTGGTAGATTTTGTTATGGTCAGATGAAACCAAGGTTGAACTTTTTGCCATAATTCCAATCGGTAAATTGGCAGTTGAACATTGCTCATCATCAAAATAACACCCTGCCTAAAGTGAAGCGCGGTGGTGGCAGCATCATATTTGGTGCTGGTTTTCTTAGCTAAACTAATCTTTTAAGATAATTTTAGGTAGTTTAGACAAGGTGGAGGGAATTATGAAGTTTGAAGTAGCACTCAGTGTTAGCACAAAACCTTCAGGCTTCTGCTTGAAGGCTAAACAATGTCAGAAAAAGCCTACTAGAACAACTGAACCTTATTTGGGGTTAATCAGATTTAAGGGACTTCACATGTTGGCAGGTGTGTGGTGACTCCAATTCAAAATGAGTTTCAACGTGATTGGTTTATTCAATGTGAAGACAGCCACATCCCAATTATAAGAGGGTGTGCTCTCTTGTGCAACACCATAATGTCATTTGTTTATTTTTACTTCCCCTCTCCAGAATATTTCAGTTGTACAGGTTATTAGTCACATTAATAGTGGAAGAAGTATTTTTTTTATATTATTTTTCTTGGTCAACTTTTTTTATATCACAAAAGTCATGGAAAATATTGACAAACAAATATTTAAGTCGCTGTTGTTCAATTTATGATATGAAGGGATTTGGTGAAATTTTCTAAATAAATTTTCATGTAGATTTTTTGGCAAAGTTGAAATGAAAAAATCCATCTAGCAAGAAAAAAATGTAGATACTCAATTTGCTTTAGTGGGCCACATAAAATGATGTGGCAGGCGGGTCCTGGCCCACAGAGCTTGATTTTGACACCTGTGTATTATAGGTTTCTCTGTGTACAGTTCCACAAGACGAGTGGAAATTAAAAGCTCAACCGGTTAAGCCCCCACACAGTCTTACCCGGCGATGCCTTCTGTGTCTAATTTGGCCAAGGTACAAACCCTAAATAATTGACCAGCTGTGTAGTCATCATGTGCTGTTAGCTTTGCCATTCGCTTGAGACTTAATGCTGTTTGGGTTTAGCCTGACCATGCTGCCAGCATCACTGTTGTCAGCTGGTGAAGCATGTTATTGCTAATAGCCTCAGGAAGATGGTTGTAAATGACATTATAGTGCAGGACCATAGGAGGGAGTGTCTATGTTCTACTGTACATCAAGTGATGGTGAAGTGGATGCATGTCCTCTTTTCCAAGTTGGATTGTGCATTTCTGATTAACTGCGAACATAAATGAGTGAAAATAACACCATTTCAACCATACTAGTAATAGAATTTCATTTTTGACAATAGGCATAATAATGATCAATTAATATATATATATATTTTAAAATACAAAATTCCTGTTACCATGCCAGAAAAAAATAACATGGATTGAGAAATAATTTTCTCTTTTTGCCTTCTATTTACTTCGCCCACCCCAGAATCAAAAAATGGTACATTTTACATTCTCACATTGAGTTGTTTTATTGGGTAAGCACCAGATTTTATTTTGCACAGAGAGTTAACAGGCCGTTAATGTTAGTGTTTGTGTGTGTGGTTTGACAGTAAACGCCATTCATTGCTATGTAGCAAATTCAGAAATATAATGTGGTCGGACAAATATACACATATGGCGCGTTCACAATTGTTTAAACTTTTCATAACTTTCCAATGGAAAGCACATCTCCAGGTACAGTACATGGTTTTGATTGGATTGTTTATAACAGTTCAACCTTGGAAAGCTTCTGTACTTTCTGAGTTCTGTTATTTTTCTTAATTCATATCAATGTAGGCACGTGTTAGTATTAGGATGTATGTGAGATCTAAATTTGTGAGCTGTAGTGCAGGTGTTGTGGTTAGTACAACCTCTCTTTGCATTTAATCTTAATATGAATGCATTATTAAAACACACACAAATAGAGAGTAACCTTCAAGCAGTTGTGTGACCTCTCTTGTCTGGTCTCATCAAAATGAGTGCATCAACACATCCTCATGTCACCCTGAAGTGGGTGTGAGTGTGTGTACGTCTGTGTGTCCTTGTGTAGCAGGTCTGAATATTTCGCGCATTTAGGCTGTCATAAATTTCTCAGTACCACAATTATGTACCATAAATCGACTGCGTAGAAATCAGCCTCCCAATAAAAACACGGTTGTAAATCTGTTTTCTTATATTCATGTTTAAGTGAAAGATGCTATAAAGTAGTGATTAATATGACCCTAGAAAGTGAATCTGATGACAATTAAAAAAAAAAAAAGTTTAAATATAAATGACAATATAAAAGGGAGAAAGTGCGGTGGGAGGGTCCCACAAAGTCAGAAGCTATTGTTTCATAATCGCTGTCGCTGGTATGCAGAGAGGCTGTGCACTGGCTGTGATGCATTTAGAGGCTCACACAAACGCAGGAATTCCTGCGAGGTTCTTTTCAATGCGCTTGCCTTTGACGTGGGAGGACCTTTAGATGCATATCATGCATATTCCTGAGATGCTTTTCTTAGCCCTCAATTGTTCTGTTCACACTATTGCATAAGCGGCTGACATTAAACCTTTAAAGTCCCATTCTATATCTTGATTTTTATTGCATTGTTATATAAGTGCAGTGTAGCTGTGTTAAGGTATTGAGTAAATATAAAGGTCTTCTTTACAATGAAAATATTCAGGCTCGAGCAGGGTTTTGAACAGTGTTTCTGCCCACACTATCAAAGTGGAAGGAGAGCAGGAATTATTTTGCAATTAGTCCGTGATTATTTGCAAACAGCCCAAATTCCCACCATGCAGAAGTTGCTGCTGTGTTGAGCCCAGAACAAGGACAGGTTTCCCCATTTGACCAAGTTGTTCAAACGTTACTTGGCTGTCCCAGTGGCAAGCACAGCAAGCGTGAGGATTTTTTTCTGGCTGGAAATGCATTCATTACACAGCAGGCTGCACCAAGCACACGTCGATGCTGTTGTGTTCTAACGTGTATGTTCCGCGTAAATTCATTGTATGGGCTGTCCGTCGTTGGTGAATATAGATTATTGTATAGCATTCCCTCCTCCTGTGATTTTTATTTTTTATTTTTATTATAGTACAGAACTGAAAAAAAATATCAATGACTGCATCAGCAACTACTCAACGTCAACTCAACTTCATCACATTTGTGTCTGCTTAAAAACATCCAAAGTCGTGCAACCTCTAGTTCCGACCATGTGTAACTGAATTAGCCACATGATGCTAATGCTGGCATTTGGGAATTAATTCCCCCTATAATTTAGCAAGTAGTGCTATAGGCTAGGTTAAATCAAATGCAATAACATAACATGCATTTGCTAGTTGTAGCTATATCTGATTGTCAAACTGGACTCCCCGGACTGGAATATACAGTAAGTGCAATTTAGAATGTGCAACACACTTGACGCTGGTGAACTTCTGATTTGTTGGGCTTTTTGAACAAGTTTTGCCGTGGGAAATGGTCCGCTCGATGACGAAACCTTTATTAACACTACAATTTCTCAGTTTAGAACAGTCCCAGCATATGCTGGGACCACAGTGGTGTAACAAAACATCATCAAGCAGCACAAGAAGACATGCTCAGTTACTGCTGTACTTTTCTTCCAGTTTTTGATTGTTTTGTCCGGCCTTCCTGTGTGGAGCTTGAATGTTCTTCCCATTCGTGTGTGGGTCCCACATTCCACATAAAATGAATTGAATTGGATTGGCTTCTCGCAAACCAGTTTTTCGGGGGTGCTGTCCTATGTTTTTAACACAATGTTAGGCAGGATGGGCGGACATCCAATTGCCGCACACACGGTACGGATTAAAGCAACCAAAACATGGCTTTTGTGCGGTTGCTGACTTCCCTAAAATTAACCAAGAAATAGATTTCCTTTCTGTAATACGTTTGTTTGCCTTTTCCACTAACACTTCCAATTCCATCACTGCAAACTTTGCGCTTGCAGTGCTGTTTTCTAACTGCTAGCAAGATTTGAATATAGCCTCACTGATTGACCACATCTTCGTCAGTCAAGCCTTCTGTCTCTACAGGCTATTGTTCCTCGGGCGCGGTGGTTTTGAAATAATAATTACAATTTGAGGCATAAGATGGGGCCAGAGAGGCATGATTTGATGATGATCATCATTTTGACAGATATGATTTTGAGATAATTATTTCATTCATTCATCTTCCGTTCCGCTTATCCCACCAGGCGTGCCGGAGCCTATCCCAGCTATCTTTGGGCGAGAGGCGGGGTACACCCTGAACTGGTTGCCACCCAGTCGCAGGGCACATATAAACAAACAACCATTCGCACTCACATTCAAACCTGTGGGCAATTTAGAGTTCAGTTAACCTACCCTGCATGTTTTTGGGATGTGGGAGGAAACCGGAGTGCCCGGAGAAAACCCACGCAGGCACGGGGAGAACATGCAAACTTCACACAGGCGGAGCCGGGATTTGAACCCCGGTCCTCAGAACTGTGAGGCAGATGTGCTAACCAGTTGGCTGCTGATTTTGAGATTATTTTAATAATATTCTACTGTCAGATTATAAAGGCAATTTTAGTCTTTTTTTTAAAAACTGCAAATCTCCCCCTTCAAGTGGACAGCATGTTTCATATTGCAGCCTTATGCAGCTAATTTTTTAATATTTGTAATTGTCACCTAAGTGTAAAAAAAAATTAACAGCCATGTAAAAGCAACAAAACACTGTTTTAAATATGATAAGACACATATGATGACCCTTGAGCTATACAATACTGAAAGCTGCTTACTTCCCATAATGTCCACTGTATACAGTATTCTTCTTCTCTATCATCCAAAAGCCTAAAATGATTTGTTGAATGCTCACCTTAAATGCTTGAAAGATGTGTGTAATAAAGTCTTGGTCAAATATGACTTTTGCTATTCCACTATGTCTTTACTGAGCTAATGAGATACAGTATTGGAGCTACTGAAGGACTCTCTCTATAGAAAAGAAACGGAGATTCCAGCACAGAACCTGAGGACTTCCCTTCGGAAGTAATTCCTGACCTGCATTTCTCTCGCTCTCTTTCATATGCCGTCTCTCTCTCTCTTTAGCATATATTATATGCTAAAGAGGGTGCTTCCTAGTGTACTATAAATAACCCAGTCAAACTCTGTGTTGCTAAGGCTGGCTCAGCAGCTTCGCTTTCATCATTCCTTACCCCATACTCGCTCTCTACACTCCCCTCCTGCCCCTCCTCCCCACCTCCACCTCACTCCCTGCTGTCATTGCTCTCATCCTCGTCCTCCTCTTCGTCATGAGTGAGAAACATGGCACGCCGTCAATATTTGGGTGCAGTGATGTTGACTGAGTCATTTGCGCACTCCATTCGCAACATTTCCTGTTCCCTTTCTGAGTGGTAAAGGTGTTAGCCCGGAAGAGCAGATTTAAATACAAATATAAAAGTGTTGCCATGCATCCTAATTCGTTACAGTCAGAATAGCGCATTGCTGAGTTTGGCAAAGATGGAGGACAGGGATTTCATGAATAGGCCACAACTGAATGCAGGTACTAGATGAGGATGCTTTGATTGTGTTTAGCCAAGTATGGCCCCTCATTCACAGTTGCAATGAGCTTATTCATAAGAGGCTGGTACCCTCTTGTGGGAGGCAACACCATCTTGTGGCTAAAATGAACATTGCATGATTGTTTCTCTCTTCTTTTTTTCTGTCTGACAAAGAGTGAGGCAAAGGAGGAAGAGGAAGGAGGTGTAAAAGACCTTCCAGAGGAAGAGGTGTGCACCAGGGTAGAAGAATACAACTCCCGGGTGTCAGAGAATGGCATGAAACTGGTGAGTTGTCAGTGGTGGTAATCATATCTTTTCAAAATACCCACATTTTTGAGACCTCAGAGAAGGAGTGGGGAGGGGGGGGGGGGGGGGGGGAATATTATTCCAAAGCCTAATATAACTCAAGAATCCTTTTCCCAAAATTTCAAGCAATTAATTTCATTCTTTTATAAGATACACATTGAACTCTGTGGAAATATTCAAAATCCATGATAATGAAGTTTATCCATCCAACCATTTTCTGTACTGCTTATCCTCACTAGTTTAATTGAATAAATTTTAATAAAATATACTTTAATTATATAGAGATTTCAATACAATAACATATAATTCAATATTTATAGATATCAGAATCAGAAGCATCTTTATTGGTCAAGAATGTTGAAAACAACAAATGTTTCTCTCTTAGTTGGAGCCACTCTAGTACTACAGCAAACAAATATACCTTTATATATGAACGCAAATGATTGTGGTTACAAAAGAAGAAGAAGAACTAAAGAGCCATGAATGATGCAATAAAAAAAATGATGAGCTGGCTTAAGTGTAATTAGCAGACATTAATTGCATGCAAACTTAACTTCACAGCTGACGCGCTTCCGTCTGCAACGAAGCATTACACTATCGATTTTTTTTAACAAACTAGGCCTACTCAAATGTATCTAACCCAACTATTTTCACTCAGTATTGTCTAAAAAAAAAGACACCCAGACAATTGAAGTGTCCAAGACAGTTAAAAGATTTGTTCTCCAGCTAGTTTCATCACTTCAAGTTAGTCAATAATGTGTAAAAATAACAGATGATGTGGGGAAAGATCAATAGTATTTATTTGTGAAAGAATATGAAATTGATCATATTAGGACATAGGGGGTTTCCGCCCGACAGCGACAATATATGTACAGTGGGTACGGAAAGTTTTTAGACCCCTTAAATCTTTCACTCTTTGTTATATTGCATCCATTTGTGAAAATCATTTAAGTTCATTTTTTTCCTCATTAATGTGCACACAGCACCCCATATTGACAGGGGAAAAACTTAATTGTTGAAATTTTTGCTCATTTACTTAAAAAGAAAAACTGAAATATCACATACCCATAAGTATTCAGACCCTTTGCTGTGACACTCATATATTTAACTCGGGTGCTGTCCTTTTCTTCTGATCATCCTTAAAATGGTTCTACACCTTCATTGGAGTCCAGCTGTGTTTGATTATACTGATATGACTTGATTAGGAAAGCCACACACCTGTCTATATAAGACCTTACATTTCACAGTGCATGTCAGAACAAATGAGAAGCATGAGGTCAAAGGAACTGCCTGAAGAGCTCAGAGACAGAATTGTGGCAAGGCACAGATCTGGCCAAGGTTACAGAAAAATAATAATTCTGCTGCATTTAAGGTTCCTAAGAGCACAGTGGCCTAATCCTGAAATGGAAGACGTTTGTAAAGATCAGAACCCTTCCTAGAGCTGGCCGTCGGCCAAGCTGAGCAATTGGGGGAGAAGAGCCTTGGTTAGAGAGGTAAAGAAGAACCCAAAGAGCACTGTGGCTGAGCTCCCGAGATGCAGTCGGGAGATGGGAGAAAGTTCTAGAAAGTCAACAATCACTGTAGCCCTCCACCAGTTGGGGCTTTATGGCAGAGTGGCCCGACGGAAGCCTCTCCTCAGTGTAAGACACATGAAAGCCCGCATGGAGTTTGCTAAAAAAAAAAAACACCTGAAGGACTCCCAAGATGGTGAAAAATAAGATTCTCTGGTCTAATGAGAACAAGATAGAACTTTTTGGCCTTAATTCTAAGCGGTATGTGTGGAGAAAACCAGGCACTGCTCATCACCTGTCCAATACAGTCCCAGCAGTGAAGCATGGTGGTGGCAACATCATGCTGTGGGTGAGTTTTTCAGCTGCAGGGACAGGGAGACTGGTTGCAATCGGAGAAAAGAAGAATGCGGCCAAGTACAGGGATATCCTGGACAAAAACGTTCTCCAGAGTGCTCAGAACCTCAGACTGGGCCAAAGATTCACCTTCAAAAAAGACAATGACCCTAAGCACACAGCTAAAATACCGAAGGAGTGGCTTCAGAACAACTCTGTCACTGTTCTTGAATGGCCCAGCCAGAGCCCTGACTTAAACCCCATTGAGAATCTTTGGAGAGACCTGAAAATTGCTGTCCACCAACGCTCACCATCCAACCTGACAGAACTGGAGGGGATCTGGAAGGAGGAATGGCAGAGGATCCCCAAATCCAGGTGTGAAAAACCTTCATTCCCAAAAAGACTCATGGCTGTATTAGCTCTAAAGGGTGCTTCTACTAAACACTAAGCAAAGGGTTTGAATACTTATGGCTGTGTGATATTTCAGTTTTTCTTCTTTAATAAATCTGCAAAAATTTCAACAATTCCGTTTTTTTTCTGTCAATATGGGGTGCTGTGTTTACATTAATGTGGAAAAAATTAACTTAAATGATTTCAGCAAATGGCAGCAATATAAAAAAAATGACAAATTTAAGGGGTTCTGAATAGTTTCCGTACCCACTGTACATATGCATATAACCACGCTAGATATAACATGAACGATGCGATCAGCTTTCACCTTCTTCTTCTGCCATTATATTCCATTACTATCAATTTTTCTTTGCTGTTCGACTGAGTTTGATAATGTGGTTGTTATGCTTCAGAGTGAGGCATGCTGGGTTCATTTAAAAGCCCATCCTTCTTTGTATAACTCTGCTGCAGGCTTCAGACGGCTCTTACACAGGTTTCATCAAAGTCCATCTGAGGCTCAGTCGACCCGTCACAGTGCCCGCTGTGGAGGTGCTGGTCCCTGGAGGCCCTGATGGATCACCGTCACAGGGTCAAGAGCGTGGACAGGGTGAGGACAGAACCTCCTTCTACCTTCCATGTGACTGCGTCAAGCAGCTGCACATCAGCTCCACGACAACCACCAGAGAGGTGATTCAAGGCTTGCTGAAGAAGTTCATGGTGTTGGACAACCCTCGCAAGTTTGCCTTGTACAGACAGACGCATCGCGATGGACAAGGTGAGGGACGAAGGAGTGACACCTCGAATCGTTCACACAAACAAACATACGATTGAACACATTCCCATCATTTAGCTTTTGTCTTTCTGTCAGATTTGTTCCAGAAACTTCCTCTGTGTGAGCGTCCTCTTCTTCTGAGACTGATTGCAGGGCCTGACCCCGAGCAGCTCAGTTTTGTCCTCAAGGAAAACGAAACTGGAGAAGTTGAGGTAACAAAGCACAGAAACACAATTGTTCACAATTACTGCAGACTTCTAAAGGCTTTCATACAAGGAAGTTAAAGGTTTGTCTTTTTGGTTTCCAATGGACCCCCGCATACCCCCGGATTTTTTATTTTTTTCCCCCCCAATTTTTCTAAAAGTGATTTTTTTTTGTTGTTTTTTTTTTTTGTTTTTTTCTTTTTTGGGGAGGAACAAACCCCAAAAACGTATTGGCAGGTCCCGAAAATTAATTCTGGGGATTTATTAAAAAACATACATTCATAAAATGTTTTGGGTTTTTTTCCCTCCCCCAATGCAATTATAATGGCCGTCAGTTATCTGCGGATTTTCGTTATTAGTGGTCTGGCCTGGTTCCTATTCTCCGTGAATAGCGGGGGTCGACTATATTGATTTGTCTGTCTGCAACTTTTACATAATTTGTGGAGGTATTTTAGTGACGAACCACACATTGATCATGCCATGGTATATAGAAAAGATTAAATCCCTGCTATTCCCTGGGTATTGGGACCGAGCCCTACCACCAGTAGTGAAAGAAAGTCAGTAATTGATGATTAATAGTTGTTGTAGCTGTAAATATATGACAAACTATGATCTCAAAACACTTTAATATCATTTCAAACTCATCTTACATCAATTATCCTTCGTATAATGGTTTACAGATGGTTTGATTATGAAAAAATGGACCAGAGTTGTGCAAGTATATTAAGTAAAAATGAGACCTCCGTCATTTGGTAGCTTGAGCTTTTTAATAGCCACTCAGCAGAGTAAAAACAACACAGGGCGGACTCGCCGTTACTTGTGCTAACAACCCAGGGAAAACAGATGTAGTGATCTTAAAATAGTTGCGATTCATCACTCAACATACATGCTTGACACCAATTACTACTTTCCCATTAGTCGGGGCTTTGGCGCCATCAGTCTTTTTGTAAAAAAAAAAAAATCGTAAGACACAGAGATGCAGGGAGAACATGCAAACTCTGCACAGGTTTGAAATTTGAACCCAGAATCTTTTGACGGTGAGGCCTATTTTGCAATTAAACATCTTAAATTGTACCCCATTCATCAATTTGTAGGACTGTACGAAACCTTGGCGGAGGTCTTGTTTAGAATTAAAAGCCATAGATAGACTGAATGCTTACATCCTTATTATTTACAGAAAACTAATAATAATGTGCGTTGTCAACAGTGGCATGCCTTCTCCGTCCCGGAGCTCCAAAACTTCCTGGTCATTCTGGATAAGGAAGAGGCGGAGCGTGTGCGAGCGGTGGAGTCTAAATATACAATGTACAGATGCAAACTACAGCTAGCTCTACAACAACACGACCCCTGACCCCCTCACCTGGTACCATGTGACCTCAAAGCAGGGAGAGGTTCCACCCTTTCAACACTGAACACCCAACCCGTCACCCCTCCAAAGACCCGCGATCCAATCAGAGAGCTCGGAGATGGAGCTGAGCTCGTCTCCGCATACACACAAACAAACAAAGCCTTTCTCAGGACACATTGTACTCCCCCCTCCTCCTCATCTACCATCTTTGAGGAGCTCTAGGAGACTTTAGGGGTGTTTGAACTCTCGCAACAACACAGCTGGGACTGCAAAGTGTTTAATTGCATTTAAAATGACCTTCTCTCCTTCTGCTACTGCTGCTACTGCAAAGTGTTACTTATGCACGTGTCTCTCTCAGCTCATCCCCACACATACAGTATTGCTGACCACCCATTGAGAATGATAAATAGAACGCATGGTTACCTTTTCAGCATCTCTTTGGAATGAAAGGACAATCATAACAGGCGTTTGTTTTCTTGAAATGTTGGCTCGGATGTGCAAGATTCAGGCGTTCATTTTGTTGCTTGAATCGACGACGTGGACTTATGAGAGAGGTGTAGGGACTGTCTTGTTGAACAAAGAACACTGCTTTAAAAACAATCCTATACTAAATCCTAGAATTCTGGATTCCTACTTCAGCAAGTCAGTAAGGTGTTTAATGAGAACCAGCCTCCCTCCATGTGACGAATGTCTGAGCTCCGCCTGCAAACGAAGCCATTTTGTGACTCAAAAAGACTGTTTTGTGCATTTGATGATTATGATGTTTGCGCCAAACTCAGAGGAACACATCCAGCATGGTGATTTTAAAATGCGGGAAACACATTTGGATGCTTTTTCAATTTTAAAACGGCATATACACCGACTGGCCACAACATGAGGTGTGGAGATCTATCATAAGATTGATTGATACTGCCAGAGAGCTGTTTATTTAACAGTAGTTTCTAGTGTGGTTGTTCTTTAGCTTGCTGCATCTTAATCAGAGCTGCATCCAATTACACAGAATTATTGGATCACAAGTGGTTATTATAAAAATAACTGCTGCTTTTCCACTGAACAGTACCAGTTCAGTGAGACTCTGCACACCTTGCTTTGGGACTGAAAAACACGACAAAACGAAACACCATATCAAATAACGATTGTCTCCTATATTTACAAATTCAATTAAGGAGGACACTGTGGGCAGCAGGAAAATGAACCACCGCAGGAAAGTGGAGAGACTGTGGAGTCCTGTAGAATACTGCAGTGTCCAGAACTTAGGCATAATAGAGCAAGATCAAATTGGCTTGTGGTTATATGCATCCTAGAATGTGTTGTGGCTGGCCAAGTACTATTTCTAAGAGGAAAGAGATCAATAGTAGAGAGTAGAGCCATAAAAGTACTTACCTTGCATGGGAAATGGGGCAAATTGCTTCAAGGCTATGGCCAGTGGGGTTGTCACTAACATGCAGGTAACTTCTACATAAATTAAAAAGAAACAAAGCAAAAATCAGAAAGGTTATGTACCAGTGATGGGTTTGTGATGCATACAGTATGTGATATGATCAGTATACACTGGAAAATGATGGTTTGTTGTTATGATGAATATCATTGTTCTTTTGGCATCATTGTGCATGTGTGGAGTTAATGCATGTGTGGAGTTAATGTGAAAACTGCAGTCTTTTGTTATATTGACTTCTACACAAACGCATGTGGCCTCACTTATTATCAAAATGTGCATTATTTCCATCCTCAAATGAAGTTGCATGGAAAGGAGTTCATTTTTTGTATTATCAATTTCATTCAGCATTTGGACCAAAGAGTTGATTTTTTTTTTTCTCCACATAATTCTGTTTCAACATTTTCAAATAAATATGATAAATGAGGCCACTTGTCCATTAGCACTTAGTTAGCCTAAAAGCATAGTTGTGTTTTTGGAAAACAAGAAAAAAAAATAGTAATTCAACAAGCAAGAAGAGTCCAGGTGCCTCGATTCAACTTTTGCGGACAAGCATGACCTGGATAACTGAGAATCCACACAAAGAAAAAATATGCATTTTAAGAAAAATACTTTTTTTTTTTTGCAAGCACATTGGTATTTTCCTGATTGATATTGTGATAGTAATTTAAAAATGACTTAGGAGACTATCCTATGAGGCTAACGACATGCTTCTCAGTTAACAATTTGTGCAACCAGAGCTGATCCCACAGGCAGTGCCTTTTGTTTCCTGTGTCCAATGGTATCTGTACATGCACCCAATGGATGGACGGTGTGTCCCTGTACACAGGTGCCTCACTGTTTGTATGTGTGCAAATATTTTTCTTTGAGGTGGTGTCACATGTTACTTTTATTTCTTTCTTCCACCCACCCCTTTCACTCATTTGTCATTCCAACAAACCGTGTGTGCGACTGTTATTTATGTAATTATATGCCCAAGGGTTGAGACGTTATGCTTTTTTGCAACTAATTTTGTTTGACTAGAAGAAGGGTGATGACTATATCAATAGAGATGTACAGACTTGTCAGACAGAAATTAAAAAAAGGTTATCCCTTTATTGGAATCATTTTGATGTGTTTGTTGTCTTTGTTTGCAGTATGATTTTTGCAGACCAGAGTTAGACTATGTTATGTCACCTTCTCTGTCTCATGTTTCAGTTTTACTTGTACAACACAGGTCTACGTATATAGATAGATGCTCACTTGAGCAAAAATACACCTCAGGTAGGATTATGTTTCACAACATTCCTTCCACACAGACGGTCTTCCCAGAAAGTTGCAAACACCACCGAATATACTGAAGGAGAATTCATTCTAAATGTAGTGGATATAGAGTGAACACCCTGTTTGTTTAAATAAATAACACTATAACAACTCATTTACATTTCATTATTTCCCCACTCTTCCTTAAAGACACTACAAGTGTGTCCAAATTGTGTGCATACATTTTCAGCTAGATTTATTTTAATTTTCTTTTCCAAGAGCATGATGAAACCAAGGTTGACCTTTGAAGCATGGTGCTGTTCAGAATCACGCTTTTGTGGTTGTGTTTCTTCAGTTGGAAATGGGGCTTTGGTCAAGCTACGGAAGACACATAAGTCACTGCCCCACAACATTCCGATGAATGCTACAAAGCTGAAGATGAGGAGTTTAGTCTCCTCAGCACAGGAACCCCAAGCATACACCCAAACCCACAAAAGAATGGCATCACCAGAATATAACGAAAGACAGTGACCAGATCTAAATCCAATTTTAAATGTGTGAAGTGACCAAAAGAGGCCTGTGCAGATGAGCTGTCCTCTCAATCCCTTTTGGAGTGATTTTGCAAGGAAGAGTGGTCCCAAAAAAAAAACAAGGTAAAATATTGCCAGGTGCCATGCTGATGGACTCCTAGCCAAAAAGACATTTTCTATAGCGCTTGTTCTCATTAGGTTTGTAAGTGAGCTGGAGGAAATCTGAGCGGATTTTGGGCGAGAGGTGGGGTACACCCTATACTGGTCACCAGTAATGACCTTAAACATGAGCGTTGTGACGTCGACACACGCGTCTGTATTCAGCGAGTGTAACGGTGGTCATCCAGCATGGTCCTGCCCAAGGCTCACACACAAGCGACCACAATCTCAATGCTTCAGAGGCGGTAGCACTAACTGCTAAGCTAAAAAGCCCCGGAGGGCTACATGCCGTTCAGCACCACACTTAAGACAGGAGTGAGATTTGACTATGTGCTTATGCATAGCGTGAGCGGCCATTCATTTCATGCACCACCACGCCGAGTCAGAAGGAGCATCAGTTAGTAACCAGTTAGCAATATTACCTTCAAAATTGCAACGACAAGACGTAAAGTTGACGACAACAGACTACGCGGGAGTGCAGCATGCATAGAAACCAAGCTGCGACAGTCGGATGTGACGTCGGCCAGCCCGGAGCGCTGGAATGTTGCGTCCCACCTTGGTCCTATCACACACATCAAACTTTTCGACGGGTAAAGATAAAAAATGCATCACAAAATCAGACAACACAGATGAACAAAACAACAACTTTACCCATAATAAACTATACACTACAGTTATCCTGCTCATTGAAAAATAAATATACATATATTTAGACAAATATTTTTTATTTTATGATGAATTTCTGTACTTTATGTAATTTTTTTGTCTTCAAGGAAAGTCATGTGGTGGCCACAGTCAGTGGTGGGGTCTCTTGATCCACAGAATGAATTAGAAGGCAAAGTGTCTGCTTTAATCAGCAGCAGCATGAGGTGGTGATTGCCACAGTGTGTGCTCGGTGCAAATGTATGCAAATCTCCAAGTTGTGACTTCATGTTCACAGGTCCTGGTAGGCCCAACCCTTTTTCTTGTGCTTTAACGATCCCATTCTCATTTTAAAGGGCATTCGCATCAACAGGTGTCATTGTGGGGCACAGACCGCAACACCAAATACAGCCCGGGCCTTTCAAAGCCCCCTCGCTGCACCTGGTCCCATCTCTTGGCAGCCTGGTTGTAAAATGCAGAGGACTCAGGACTGTGATGTAGAATGGTGCCTGATCCTCACGCTTGCACCTTGACCTCTTGGAAGAGGGTCGCACATGTGTATCGATTATTAGGCATTGTCCACGGGATAAGAATAAGGTGCATGAGCTTCAGGGTGGCTGGACAGCATCATGAAAGTGTGTCAATATGCTTATTTATGGCAGCGAATATAGGAACGCCCTTTTTCTCACCTCCGAGAAAGAGCTTAGTTTAGCATCAGCGCCTGTCCAGCATGTATCACCATCTTAATTTAGCTCCAAGCCCTTCTCACACCGGCCTGATCTCACCGTCTGTCCTCTGCGCCGCCACTCACTATATCCAGCCCTCTATACATCTCCATAGCCTCGCCAGTTTATAGAAGAAGGCACACAGCGAAAACACACGTGTAGAGCAGTCCCACTTGGCCCTACATGGCACTGCCCATCTGCTGAACTGGCTCATGATTAATCAATTCATCATTTCTTTGTATTTATCACTTCAAATTATGTCACCAATTGTGTAACAAAGCCACTCAATGATGATGTGTCCTGTGATCTTTTCCATACCAGACCTAAAGACATTCCGGACCACCAGACAGAGGTAGGGACAGAGGGTTGCTTTCATTTTAGTTGAGAAAATGAAGTGAAATGAGAAGCAAGGGAGAACTGAAGAAAGAGACTCCAGGTAATAGATTAAATTCAGTCAAAGTAACCACAAATATAAGACACAGGACAAGGGCAGGCAGGGAACATACCGACAGCAGAGTTGACAAGGACTGGAAACTGACTACACAGGTGATAACGGAACCTTTTTTTTTTTTTTTTTAAATACATGCATACTTGTAGTTGACATTTGCTGTGGTGTAGAACTATGCTGCATTATACTGAGAACTGTTTCTTATGTCATCTGTCGTGTTGGTGATACAGTTCTCTACATTACTTAAAAAGAAACATGTAAAAGTGAATTGTAAAGTGCTGTTAAAACATTGCGTGCAGCAGTGCAACAGTGTACACAAATCATTCCTTCCCAGCAGGGTTCGTAGGCTGTAGGTGAAGGATTATTTTACTGTGTTTTGGGTGATGAGGACCTCATCTGGGACTTGGGCTTTGAAACCGCAGGGTCACAGTTAGAGTCCTGCTGTGGATAAATGCCAAAATAGCTACCGCTACCTGACCAACGTTGAGGTGCCCTTGAGCAAGGCCAACCGTCCCCTATCTCAAGAGGAACAGCACTGTTTTTGTGTGTGCAACAACAATACAATACAATACAGCAATTATGATGACAACTGAGATTCTCTTTTGGACTGAAGAGGGGGGTGGGGGGGGGGGGGTGGTAGATAAGACATACTAGTACTACAAATTAGTAGTACTAAGTAGGACAACTACGTTCCCAGTGGGGCAAAAGTAGTCGTGGACATTTTGGTGTACTGATAAGGGTCCAGGAATACTAGTGAGCCTACTCAATGGGCCCAATTGTGTTACGAGTGCAGCACAGTAGTTTACTCGTAAGGTTTAATTGCATACTAGTAGGCCAAAAGTGGCACTAGTAGTGGAAAAAAAACATCACTAGTAAGACACAGTAATTCTATGAGTGCGCTGAAGTTGTTGTACAAGTGTATGAGGTGTGTCACAAAAGATCCAGAAGGTGTCACAAAGATATATTTCAAATTCAAGTTTTTCTCTTCAAAGTAATTCCGCTGGAATCTAACTCACTTTTCCAGCCGAAATATTAGTGTGCAACTTAGTGCAGACTTGACACGCCAACGCAGTACATACGCACCTGAACGTAAACAAGCACACCGGTCTCAGTACACTGCCGATTGTGGTCCATGAAGGCAACTCTGTGTGTGTGCGTGCGTTTGTCCGTGCGTGGACATAAACGTGAAAGTGAGTGACACACACACACACACCATTGCTCCCACCACAGTAATTGTGATGCGAAGAGGGAGAAAGCTTTTTTCTTACTGCGTGACGTCAGCTGTGGAGTGTCTTCAACCAGCTCACAGATGAAGTTGAGAGTTCTTACTTTTCATTGTAAATCTTATATAAGCTCAGTATTGTAAGTCCTACAGTGAGACAGTCCTTACCCTCTGTGACCGATTTATGAACGCGCACTTCGGTATGAATAATTAACCCACAATGCATTGCACGTTTAATAGGCCAGTAAAACTGTATTCTTAATGTGTAAATAAAAAAGTAACAACAATCAAATACACTTTTTACTGGGGAAAATAACAAAAATACTGTGGTAACAGCGAAATCGTGCATTTCTTTCTGGTACTGCACTGTCACTGTGCATTGTGTCATAAACCATCACGTCCCAATCGCTTTCTTCTATGTGTTGATAAATAGAGCGGTCTCGGTTAGATGCTTCTGCATAGCTGGGCTGCTCTTTGTTTGAATCACCAGCTACAAATTAGTATCTTATTGAGAGACATTGATGATGCATAAGTAACTATCATTGGTTTGAATAAGTAATTGTAGTGCAATTACTTTGCTCATTACTCCAAATTGCGTTTTTTTTTTGTGTGCGTGTCAGTGGTGCCTTGACTCAATAAAAGGTGAGAAATGCTGCCTCGGAGGTGCGTTGTTTTGAGGCTGTGCACATTTCAACGCCACCAGGGGGCGCGTTCATCCTTTTCTGACTTGGCGACAACTCCAAGCCCGCCCCGCTCCTTCTCGCCCCTCCCTCAGTCTGCCTGCTAAGCGCTCACTCGCTCACCCCGAGACACTGGAGACGCCCATAGCAACAACACAACGTTGCGCCGAATAAGATAGTCGTACAGTCGAGAGAACGGATTAAACGCTGCTTCTTCGCCGCGCTGTCTGCAGGTTACAGGTTACAGACTACGGACTGTGTGGGAAGGACACGCCTCGGTCGTCTGTGCCGTTAGCATGGGGCGAGAGCACCGTTCGCTAGCACGTTTTGGATAGCCGCCCCGACTCTCGACGGAGGACTCAAAGGCTGCACCGGAGTTGGTAGTTTCACCGTTCGCCGAGCGCAAAGTCAGCTAGGCGGGGAATAAACACGGGAATGGTGCTCAGTTACGAGTCGCTTGGCAGACAGAAAGGCGAGGGGAGCACGGGCCGCACCACCGAACTGTTCCGTTTGGACTTGGAGTGTTTTTGGAGCGAGGGAGCGGCTCCCCGACGGACGTTTGTTTTGTGACTAGCTGACGAGGCGAGCTGAGGGAAAAGAAACGACCCCCCCCCACCACCACCAGCGTCTCCCTGCTGCTACCTCGGCTAATGTTAGCAGCTCACACACAACACAAGTGCGAGCAAAACGGATTGCTGAGCAACTTTCGGCGACAGTCGTGGAAACAAGTCGAAAACACAACTCAGGGTAGTTTTTGGACACTGCGCCAAATACAAGCTTTGTTAAAAGTGCCATCAGCTCAGTTGGCCATGTAACTTTAAAACATATATATATATTTTTTTTTATTTTTTTTTTACGGTTTTCGGCCTCTTTTATTCACTTCGGATGCTGGCATCACCAACTAATTACAAGCATGATGATCATAAGCAGAAAGCCAGAGGGCCCAATAGCAACAGGTAACCATAACGTTGATATCTTGCTTTGTTGTGCTTTCTTTTTTTGTCCATGTTGCTTTCCACGTCTGATTGTTGTTGGCACCCTTAGCAAGCCTTCGTTTTGGAAGTTTCTCTTTTGGGCAACTCTTCCTATTTACATAAATATCTTGTGCCCGAAATGCCTGTGAATGCTCATTTATTTTCCTCGAGCTCAAATGTCACGTCGTGGCACTTCGTCGACAAACAGCTGACGAATGTTTAAATAAATCCAGTAGTCCTTCTTTACCATGTAAACACGAACCTTAGAAGTCCACCACGAGACTTGTATCTCAGTGTTTTGGCACACGTTCCAGGAAAAGCTGATTTTTTTTGTTTTTTTGTTTTTTGTTTTGTTTTTGTTTTTTAAATATAAATTTACCTGCATGCTTTCATTTTGCTCCCTACTTGAGATTATATCTTTACCATACCAGAAACGTGAGTCAGCTTTGACTCCATTACGTTTTGGCTGCATGGTGTGCTTCAACTTTAGCTAAATTGTATGCAGATTGCATGTTTGCAATGTCCTATTTCTTCAAATAGTTTTTTACTAAACTGAAGGGTTACAGGTTTCTGTTAGGAATAAGTTGGTCCTTAGAGTAGGAATGGCATATTGATATACTTTTAAAACAACAATAATACACGTTAATAATTAGAAAACGTGAACCCCAAAGTTTCACTGCATTTAGTTTATTGCATGCATTGAACCACATTACAATATGTAACAATAGTTATTAGTTACTCTTTTTCAGATTTTTAGTTTGAATTAGGTAGCAGGAGGTGGCACGGTGTGGATTGGTTAGCACATCTGCCTCACAGTTCTTTGGACCCGGGTTCAAATCCGGCCGGTGTGGAGTTTGCATGTTCTCCCCGTGCCTGTGTGGGCTTTCTCCAGGTACTCCAGTTTCCTCCCACATCCCGAAAACATGCATGGTAGGTTAATTGGAGACTAAATTGCCAGTAGGTGTCAATGTGAATGCAAAATGTTGTTTGTTTGTATGTGCCCTGCAATTGGCTGGCGACCAGTTCAGGGTGTACCCCGCCTCTCGCCCGAAGATAGCTAGGATAGGCTCCTGCAAACCAGCGACACTAGTGAGGATAAGCGGTAGAGAAAATGGATGGATGAATGGATAAGTAGCAAGATGACTAACGTATTTTCACGACCATAAGCCGCACAGCATTAAAAGGCGCAGTCTCAGTTACGGGGTCTATTTCTGTATTTAACATACACAAGGCGCACCGTATCATTGGGCGCAGGCATGGTAAAACATACGCTATCTTAAAACATTGTTTTAGCGTGCATACATGCACGCTAAAACAATGTTTTTAAAAAGCAAAACTGAGTTCGGTTGTACTTTATTGAAGTATTTAACAATGTACTCGTGTTATTTTTTCATCAATCCATCAAAGTCCTCATCTTCTGTATCCGAAATGAACAGCTGGGCAAGTTCTCCATCAAACACGCCAGGTTCCCTCTCGTACTCGTCGGAGTCAGTCTCGTTGCCGTGCGGCTCCTCAGAAAAGATGCCGGCTTTTACGAAAGCTCGAACAATAGTGCACGCAAACACGTTAGCCCAAGCATCCACAATCCATTCACAAATTGTGGCGTAACTCGCCCGGTGCTGCCTCCTAGTCTTAGTAAAGCTTTGTTCACCATCTGTCATCCATCACTCCCACGCCGCTTGCATCTTCACTTTGAACGCCCTGTTTACACCGATGTCCAGCGGTTGGAGTTCCTTCGTCAAGCCTCCCGGACTGATGGCAAGCTCCGAGTTATTGGCCTCAGTCGAATGGTGACTGTAGAGACGCTTCTCCCAGCTGTTCTTTGATCATTAATCCATTGCTCGAGTTGGTCTTCCAACTTGGGCCACCTCGCCTTGTTTCTGCGGAAACTCAGCTTTGTTTTCCTGCATCCTCCACTTGCGAGCCATGGATTTGTTGATCTTGAATTCTCTCGCGGCTGCTCGATTCCCATGTTCTTCCGCGTAACTGATAGCTTGCAGTTTAAACTGTGCTTCGTAAGCGTGTCTCTTCGTAGATGCCATTTTCGGGGGTCCTTAGCCAAACCGATGTGGTTTTTCACAATGCACATTTCGCCGCTATATACCTACTGGGGGCGTGCCTTTAGCGTCCTCTTTCACGCACACCCTTCCCCCTTTAACGTCCGCGTGCTGTCCACAGTCACGTCTGCCTTTCCTCTATATAAGCAGCGTGTCGGCAGGAAATGCTCCCAGTCAGTCAAGCAGAGCACTCATCGAAGTCACACAACAACATTTACAGATTTTGGAACTTTGTGCACACACAAGGCGCGCCGCATTATAAGGCGCCCTATCAATTTTGGAGAAGATTTAAGACTTTTAAGTGTGCCTTATAGTCGGGAAAATACGGTACTCTCATCTAGTGGTTCTACATGCTGTTTATTTGAGGCAAGGCATTCGTTTCTTCAGTTGGCAATGCACCTGACAGTTGATGCTACTGCATCTATTATTTTTTAGGTTTAAGTTTTTAGGTACTTCTTTTCTGATGTTTTTTTTTTTGTATATGGTTTATGTTGTGCTTGTCTAGTGATTACATGCAAACAAAGTGTTATCGTATTTGCGCCACTATTTGAGGAATTTGTTTTTTAATTTTCTTGTTTTCCCTTTTAGAGGTTGGCCTTCGAAGCAAGCAGATTCTGTCTGAAAGTGCTGAGCCCCCGCTGAGTGATTAGCACTTTGTAGTGGGCTAATGGGGTCTGTGCTTGCCTAATATTGTGCGTGGAGACCTAAAGCCTGTGTTTGCTGTGCTGTGATGTGCAGGTCTAATGCGTGGGTATCCAGGCAGTCGGTCTAATCTGTCCTGGTGCAGGTCTGTTGACTAGGGACCCAGGTTGTGACGCACCTGCCCATTCTTAGAACACTCTCAAGGGCCAGACACAGTTGTTTTTCTTTCAGCTAACCAAACATGTAGCCAATGTAAATGTTCATCGGCTACTTGCAGCCACCCCTGAGCACTGGTGAGGTAAAAACCTGCCTAACAACCGTGGAGATGAACAGCCTGCTGACGGGCTTTGTCATCTGAGAAACCACCTACAAGCTCCTCTCATTCATACACTCAGCCTGTATCATCTCAGATGAAGTGTTTGGCTCCGTGCCAACCATGTGCCTGCTCCCCCCCCACACACACACACACACGTACACATATGCACACCTCGCTAATGCCATGTGAGCTCTATTTGGGAGCACACCTGACCTGGTCCAGGCGGCCCACGAGCAGGCTTGAATGGACAGATGGGTAGACGGAAAGATGCTGTCGTCACACGGGCATCTGTTACCCCCATTAGGCCAATAATACCACTTGCAGCGCTAGCAATCTGTGACCCTAAGCCCTACCTAAGCTGGTCAGGTCGCTGCTATGCTCTTGGGTACAATGTACTGCTTGTGATTCATTCATTGGGTGGCTTTTCACAGGAAATGTGGTTTCTTCAATTTGTTTTCACAACATTGTAGTTAATTGACAAAATAATCAATGGGATTTAGCTTTTCACTTTTTCCAAGAAGATTGCACTTTTCATGTGTCCTTGACTGTGTTACTGATTCGATCATTTCACTTGATCACGCTGGTATGTTTCTTTCCTTTTGTTCCTTTAGCACGTCACGGTGATGGACTTTACGACTCGTACATGAGGACGGACCACATCCTCAAAGAGGACACGGACACAAACAGTCCTTCTGGCCTGCCCCCCATGCCCAAGCTCACAGTAAGCAAACATACAAACACCCAAAGCCAACAAAGCCCTATTTCCTGTGCTGTAGCAGGCTGTCTCCAGACATCCTGTTCCTCGGAGAGATACAAGCCCTCCCCCCCACCTTGTTTGTTTCTTGTCATCCCATTAACTTTACTCTGTTTAGCCTTTTCTGTTGCATGGCATCGAGGTTAGCTGTACTTCCACCTGTCTGATGTACTTTTGCCACTCCATGATGCTTCTCTATGTAGGATTAACTAGATGCTAGACAGGAATACTGGTTATCATAAAGCAATTTCAATGAAATCTTTTTGGGTCAAACGCAATCTGTTCCCATCCTTCATTCATATTTTTAATAACAATTCCTAAGACCCCTATCTCACTGGCCTCGAGACTAGTTGGCGACCTAATGGTGACTTGAGTCTACACTGATTACGGAGAAGTCTCCGTGACGGATTTCATTGGAGACCTTTTGGCGACAATTTCAAGTCTCCAAAAGGTCTTAAACATCGCACAGGGAAGATGTCTCCGTGAGGTCTCTGGGACATTTCCCAGACCTGTGAGACAACAGTGAGGAGACATCGCAGAGACCTATCCGCTACTTCACAGTGACATCTCCGTGACGATGCTTGACCCATTTTTGTTGCAAAGTTGTGTCCCACTTTTGGCAGTAAGCTACATCAAATAAATGAGAAAAAGTTTTTGAAAATAATAGTTTTCTCTTTATTTCGAAGTTATTTTAATTATGTAAAGTACATTGAGTTACCTTGCCTCTCTGCTGTAGCAGGAAAATCCAATCCAACCCTTCATTTTAATAATAATTGGCAGAGATACAATGCGCAGCGTTAAAGATGTGCCTCACCATTTAACCTTCTTCAAAAACTTACACATGTAAACAGAAGTTAAATGGTGATTAAAAACAAAAATAACACTAGCTCTGACAATGGCATGTATGGTAGCTTGTGTTTATATCATGTGGCTTTCAACTAGACAGTGTCAATGTTGTTCCACAAAGTGCTTAGCATACAATATGTAGACATACTGCGTGTTAAAATTGCAGTTATGTTATTAATTACACCTAAATACCTTGTTCCACCATGTAGGTATGCATTTATAGGATTCATAACTGATTGAATAGAATCTACTGTACTTGAGACGTGTTGGTACTTTTGAATGTATGCTGATTGTAAGTTGTTAATTTTAAACAGCTTTTGAGTCTGGTAACATTTCAGTCAATAGCATAATTTAAAGAAGTCATTTTTAATTTGCTGTGTACAATATCAATAGGAAATACCAATGTGCTTGCTAAAATGGTCTTCTTTATGTCTGTGTAGATTCTCAGTTATCCACATCATGGTACTCTACAAAAGTTTAGTCAAACTGGACTCTTATTGTTAGTTAAAGTTTTTGTGCTTTTTCTCTTTTTCTGAAAATTATCAAGAATAAATTTGGCAATAATTAGGCCTGTCATGATAATTATACTATATGGACTTATCGTTCAATAAATAAAATGGACACGATAGTTTTTCCAGAGTTGATACATTGTCATTGTTGTGGTCCGCCGTGCGGATCACACAGTGAGCCGACAGGGTTGGACGGCTGTGTCATTAGCCAGTAGTGGGCTCATGGAACGCTGGCGGAACGGTACACTCTTGCCAGTGTTGGCTCTGTCCAATACTCAACACACAACAGCCTCCATATGTAGTGCATAGATTCACATAACAGAGACACTTAAGGGAAAGTAACTGCACGTTGTCGCGAGCTAGCTTGCAAGCTACCAAGTTAGCGTGCAAGCTAACGAGCTAGCGAGTTGAGCTAAACAGCTCGCTCCACCGCGGCGAAGTTGTTTAAAACATCAGCGCTTCGGTCCGTTGTTGTGTGTCTTGGTCCCCAATTAACTCAAACACGGGAACCTTAACTGTTTGTTAAGCATAACCTAAGTGGCACATGTTATTCAGGCAGTAGTTGGCGACAGCGAACGTCAACCTGTATTGGATTGACAGGTGAAGCACTAGTTTTTGGCAGGCCAACCACACAGTAGCCGGGTTTACATGGATAATTTTTTTGTCATCCCGATTGAAATCGTTTCGAGTGAAGATCTCTGGTCAACTGTTTACATGTGACGTGATCTAATACGATCGGGTGTATACATGATGTGCACTACATTTAATCGGAACAGTCGCACGTCGTCGTGAACGGCATGTCATTTGTCAAGATGGAGGTCCGTCGTCTATTCAGCACAGTAGTTGGGACTGTTTCTATGCATTTATTAAAAAAAACAAAAAAAATGCTTGATTAAAAACAACTTATAAGTTGTTAAAAAAAGCTCTCTGTCACGTGGAAGCTAGCTCGCCGTCGGGAGCTGCCATATTTACGCCGTGCGTAAACGATGACGTCACTGACCATTATGTCGAAATGAAGTATTCCTGTGAAACCAAATGAAATTCCATTCAGATTCGGCCTGTTTATTCTGATTTTCATTCGGACTAGAAGGCTCCATATATACCAGGCTAGTCTTGCAGCTCTTTTTTCTTAATTTTAGACCCAGGGGGATCCATATTACCGAGTAAAGAAAAACATTTAATAGAGAAGGAAGAAAGAAAATTTATTATCATAACAACAATACTGATTTAAGAGCAAAACATAATAAGAACTAATGAAAAATAATAAGGGCGGGCCTGATTTATCATCATTTCAGAAGCATTAAAAAAACCTATATTTATTGTGATAGTTTTGGGAAGATATATGGTCTTAAAAAAATATCGTGACAGGGCTAGCAATTATGCTCTTAGGAGATCAAATAATAGATTATTATCCATTTTAATATGTTTAGCATTATTCATTAACAATCAGTAATGCCTGAGGATACAAGTGGGTTACTTTTGAGCTTTGGAAGCGGTCTGAACGGCCTCGTTGGCAGAAAATGTGCTCACAATGAATGTCTAAAGTCTTTCATGCCAAAAGTGGCAAAATGGTTTGGTATAAAGTCTATAAAGATTTATTGGACTTGAAAATGTGACCCACAAACAAACAAAATCACTAATCAACATTCCCCCCTGACCCGCCCTTGTACTGTGCGGTGTAATCCTCCCTCGGTGGGCTTGCACAGAGGTAAGGCCACGTTCTCTCTCTCCCGCTCTTCTTCTTTCGTATTTTCTGTCACGCTCACTGAGGTAATATCCTCAATTGAATGTATCTGACAGGAGCGCGCCCCAGTTCCATTTGTTGGAATGCTCAGAGCTGCGCAGTTGAAGTAATCACCACATTTGTCATTGCTGATCATTCTAAAAGCCATAAACAAACTTGAGAGGAAATGCAGTCGTTGAGGATGGTGGTGCTGAAGGCTGTCACGAAACTTCGCTTTTGTTTTGTCTAGCTCAAGCCGGCTTGCATTGTGACAAGTTTTGTGTGTTTGCTGCACGTGAAGAGTTGTGCAACTGCCAAGTGTGCTCAGGCGTTTCTCTGATAGCAAAGAGATTAGCTCCTCTCCATCTGTCGCACCGTGCTGGTTTGAGTACAAAGAAGTTCGTTGTCACCTGTGTTTAACAACATTAACTTCTGGCTCTTTTAGTGATGTTTTTCATAATTGCTCTCCCTGGCCCCTCAGATCAATAAGTTATCACTGTTGGTGCGTCACATGCTCTTTGAATTTGATGTACAGTATACATGTTTGGGTTAATGGTCTCCATCGGTAATATTGGCTGTACGGTTTTTGGGACAACAGCTGCAGCCACAGGGTTACTTACACATTTGGCTTGCCTTCCATGAATCAAGACTGTATAGTTGCACGTATTTAAACAGACTTGCGTTCTGTCACTGTGCTGGAATGCAGCATAACCCCCTGTTATCTTCATGACTTGAGCCTAATTACAGCACAAATATGTCACCACCTCATTTCATATACATTTCCTGGTGGTGTGGTTCTTTGTCTTATAAAGCCAGGGGTAGGGGAACCTTTTTTCTACCAAGAGCTATTTCAGTTTAAGTCCTCACGGGCCATAATAAATGTATGAAACAATTGAACACGTTTATTATATTATGAATATTTGTGGCATCCTGTGAAGTCCTATTTTTGTTTTTAGATTTTCATGGCAGCCCAGATCAGATGCATGCGGGTGTTATATGGCCCAGAGGGTGTAGTTACCCCACCCCTGATGATTTCAAACCATGTGCACAGTAAGAGAAGGAATAAATAAGCCATTGCCATGATAAGTGCTCACGTAGGAAGCTTCACAACTAAAATGTTAATATACAATGGTTAACTGAAATGACTACACACCAACAGATTTGTTAGAAAGCCTTGTTTCCTTTTAGAATAAATATTTTAGTATACATAAGAGATATGAACGAATCAGTGGTGATTTGGATTGACTCACGAATCCCAAAGAAAAAAAAAATCCCGAAACTGAATTTTCACATTCAAATCAAAACGAGTCAAAGAATAAAATACTTATTTCTTGATTCTGACAAGCGCTGCAATGCTGCCTCTTCCGTGTTTTCATGGCCACCGCCATTTTGACTTAGTGTGCATCGTTTCTGTGCTTCTCTGAGCCCTCCATAAAATTTGTTTAAAAACGAGCTCTCAGTTGAAGGAGGCAAATGTGATTTTCCCATCAAATTAATTTAATGTTCTAAAATTGAGTACAAGCTAATTGCATTTTACATGCAACTACAGGTGATCGTCATCAAAATTCTAAAACTTGTTCGTGTTCACTGAGAAATTGGGTAAAAGTTTACTTTTCAAGGGTGGTGTATTGTATGCATCTCAGCAACCCAAAGCTTCTGCATTTTACCTGTAATAACAAGTTAAATTACTAGGCTTTACACGATCAGGATTTTTGGGGCCAATCAGCGAGTTCAAAAAACCGATCACCGATCCTATCACAACATGGAGCAATGTGTCTATTTAAATGACTTCTTCATTTACTGTATATACTTTTGTACTTAATTGCTCAAAAAAATTACATTTACAATAAATAATGTATCTTTGTTTTGTTTTTTCAATTGTAAAATATGTGCCTTGGCTCCATAAAGGTTGGAAATGGCTTCTTTAGTCAGATCATGTATTCTAATCAGTCAGGTCAAACCAACATTACACCATGATCCGAGCATTATGTGTTGTCTGTCCCACACCGCCGACTTGTTTTTTTTTTAAACTAACTTTATGGGTGGTCAGATATTTACAGTACTATGTCAAAAGACACGCGAGAAGGCTAAAAATAAACTAGCTTTTGGATTAGAATATACTGTACACGACGGCGACGCCGAGTAAATGTCTTCTGCGGAGTCGATCACTGACGTCATTGATTGGATCGACGAATTATGACATTAAAGCCGATCAGCATAAAATGCTAATTATCGGCCGATACCGATAAGGCCGATCAGTCAGATAAGTCTAGATTTTGAATTGTTAAATGAAAGAAGAAGTGAAACTTGTCTAAACATTAAGTTCTGTCATTGTAACGACACTAAAAATATTCTTAAAAATCATGAAATCTTAAAGGATTATTCCCATTTTTACATGGTCAGTTCAGATGAAATAATAGTTAAGTGAAGCGAGAGTCCAGTTGCCGTGATTCAACCCTTGGAGATTACCATGACCTGGATAACTGAGAATGTAACATGACATGAGAAAAACATAATTTTTAGCAAACACATTGGTATTTTTTTATTGACATTGTGACAGTAAGTGAAAAATGACTTGGGCAATTATGCTATTACCTAAGGTATTATATATTTATTATACTTTTATATATTTATATATCGATCCATCCATTGTCTTCCGCTTCCGAGGTCGGGTCGCGGGGACAGTAGCTTCAGCAGGGAAGCCCAGACTTCCCTCCCCCCAGTCACTTCCTCCAGCTCTTCCGAGGGGATCCCGAGACGTAGTCCTTCCAGCGTATCCTGGGTCGTCCCTGGGGTCTCCTCCCTGTGGGATGCGCCCGGAACACCTCAGCAGGGAGGCGTCCAGGAGGGATCCTAAACAGTTGTCCGAGCCACCTCATCTGGCTCCTCTCAATGCGGAGGAGCAGCGGCTCTACTCTGAGCCCCTCCCGGATGACCGAGCTTCTCACCCTATCTCTGAGGGAGAGCCCGGACACCCTGTGGAGGAAACTCATTTCGGCCGCTTGTATCCGGGATCTTGTTCTTTTGGTCACGACCCACAGCTCGTGACCATAGGTGAGGGTAGGAATGTAGATCAACCGGTAAATAGAGAGCTACGACTTTCGGCTTAGCTCCTTCTTCACCACAACAGACCGATACAAGATATTTGAACTCCTCCACTTGGGGCAGCATCTCATCCCCGACCTGGAAGGGCACTCCACCCTTTTCGGACTAAGGATCATGGTCTCAGATTTAGAGGTGCTGATTCTCATCCCAGCCACTTCACACGCGGCTGCAAACAGCTCCAGTGAGAGTAGGAGATCACACCCTGATGAAGCCAACAGAAAGCAGAGATGCAATACTGAGGCCACCAAACCGGACCCCTCTTACGCCTTGGCTGCGCCTACAAATTCTGTCCATAAAAGTTATGAACAGAATCTTTGACAAAGGGCAGCCTTGGCGGAGTCCAAACCTCACCGGAAACGAGTCCGACTTACTGCCGGCAATGCGGACCAAACTCTGACACCGGTCGTACAGGGACCGAACAGCCCGTATCAGGGGGCCCCCACCGGACTCCACGAGGGACACGATCGAACCCCTTTTCCAAGTCCACAAAACACATGTAGAGACTGGGTGGGCGAACTCCCATGCACGCTCGAGGCCCTTGCCGAGGGTGAAGAGCTGGTCCACTGTTCCACGGCCAGGACAAAAACCACACTGCTCCTCCTGAATCTGAGATTCAACTTCCTGACCGACCCTCCTCTCCAGCACCCCTGAATAGACCTTACCAGGGAGGATGAGGAGTGTGATCTCCCTGTAGTTGGAAAACACTCCCCGGTCCCCCTTCTTAAAAAGGGGGACCACCACCCCAGTCTGCCAATCTCAAGGCACTGTTCCCGATGTCCATGCGATGTTGCAGAGGCGTGTCAACCAGGACAGCCCTACAACATCCAGAGCCTTTAGGAACTCCGGGCAAATCTCATCCACCCACGGGGCCTTGCCATCGAGGAGCTTTTTAACCACCTCTGTGACCTGTAGCCCAGAGATAGAGATGTGTGTGCATGTGTGTGTGTTTTGAACAAATATTGTGATTGTGATTTAGCGTGTGATTTTTGGGGATGAAGTTTATCTTCAGCAAACAAGAAATAAATTGTTCTATGGTATGACCAACACAACATTGGATATATATATATAATCAACAAATCTTTCCTGTTGGCCAGGCCTAAATGTTATGCTGAATTGATATGAAGAACAAATTTTACTATTGAACTGTAAAAAGAGACACCTTCAATCACAGTAGAATATTCACTTATTGATTTAACTTCATAACTTGTAAAAATGTAATATTGTATAATGATGCTGCTGCCAGTAGCAGCTGATTCTGATTTGCCAGCGTAGCGAATGTGGGCAATATTTGCTTCGCCCACATCCTGTTTCAATTAGCCATTAGCGAGATTGCGAAAGTGCAGCGCGAACCCTGCCTTCATTTAATTGCTAATGACTCAATCTAATGTTGCTGGGGGGCTGTGTGCTGTGTTGTACTTTGCTACAAATATTCAAATGCCTCGTCAAATACAGTAGGCTGACTACCAGTTAAACAAAATTTAAAAAAAAAAATTCGCACACGACTTATATTTCAATGGAAGTGTTTGAAATGTGTCACACACCGCCATATGCCAATGACAGCTACATACAGTCCCCTGCAAAAGTACTGGAACGGCAAGGTCAATTCCTTTTGTTTTTTGTTGTATACTGAAAACATTTGGGTTTCGGATCAAAAGATTAATATGAGACAAAAGTTCAGAATTCCAGCTTTTATTTCATGGCCTTTACATCTAGATGTGTTAAACAATTTAGGACACAGCACCTTTTGTTTGAAGCCACCAAGGGAGGAAAAGTATTGAAGCAGACATTAAGTTAACTTAACGTGAATAACATTTAATATTTGGTGGCATAACCCTTACTTCCAATAACTGCATCAAGCCTGCGACCCATTGACCAGACTGTTGCATTCTTCATTTGAAATGCTTATCCAGGCCTTTACTGCAGCCTCTTTCAGTTCTTATTTGTTTCTGGAGGTTTCTCCCTTCGGTTTCCTCTTCAGGAGGTAAAATGCATGCCTTACTGATGATTGACTTGGCCAGTCTAAGGCGCTCCCCTTTTTTCTCCTGATGAAGTCCTTTGTTGTGTTGGCAGTGTGTTTTGGGTCATTGTCTTGTTGCTTGATGAAGCTTCTCCTGGTTAGTTTTGATGCATTTTTCTGTAAATTGCCAGACAAAATGGTTTTGTAGACTTCAGAATTCATTCTGCTGCTACCACCATGAGTTACATCATCAATAAAGACATGTGAGCCCGTTCCAAAGCAGCCATGCAAGCCCAAGCCATGAAATTACCTCCACCATACTTCACAGATGAGCTTGTGTGTTTTTGATCATAAGCAGATCCTCTCCTTCTGCATCTTATGGTATGGCCTGTATATTTTCTCAAAGTCTTCTTCGAACAGTGGATTGTGATACCGTCACCCCTGCCCTATGGAGGTTGGCAGTGATGTCACTGACTGTTGTCTTTGGGTGTTTCTTCACAGTTCTCAGAATGTTTCTGTCATCAACTGCTGTTTATACCGTTGGCCGACCTGTTCGAGCGATGTCCGTTGCTCAGTACACCATATTTCTTTTTCAGGACATTTCAAATTGTTGTATTGGCTATGCCCAATGTTTGTGCAATAGCTCTAATTGATTTTCCCTCTTCTCTCCACTTGAAAATGGATTGCATTTCTCCCATATGCGGCTCTCTGTTCTTCATGTTTGCTTAACAGCAAATGCAGTTTTCACAGGTGAAGCCACAAACAAGCACTAGCTAATGTTTAAGCAATCAATCTAAAGGGCAACAGCTGAGCAACTAGAAACACCCATCAGTTACATCTTCAAATACTTTTGCTCACTTGAAAAGTGGGTGTGTTCAAACAAAAGGTGCTATGTCCTGAGTTCTTAAACACATTTAGATGTAAGTACCATGAAATAAAAGCTGGAATTCTGAACTTTTGTCTCATTCATCTTTTGATATGAAACCCAAACTTCCGTATACAACAAAAACAAATTAATTGACCTTGCCGTTCCAATGCTTTTGGAAGGGAATGTATGTCCAATGTGCATATTAACTGGGAGGGCTGGCAGTGACTGAGAAGAAGAAAAATCATCTTTTATTGTCATGAACATGCATGCATGCACATGAAATTTGTTCTCTGCATTTAACCCATCACAGTGAACACATACACATGTTAGTGGAACACACTGGAGCAGGGGGCAGCTGAAGCGCCCGGGGAGCATTTCGGGGTATCAGTGTCTTGCTCAAGGACACCACAGCCGTGAGTCCGGGGGATGTTGGCAGATGGTCCAGTTGGGGTCTTGAAACTCGGTCCCCCACGGTGGCAGGCGATGATCTTAACCATTGACAGAGAAGAAAATAATGAGAAAAGAGAATTAAGACATTCCCTACTTGTCGGCAAACAGGCGGCCATGTACCATCGGCCTTTAAGACACAGGGTAGGAGAGCTGTCCCGTATGTTTTATTTGTTTCTTTGTTTTTTAAAATCCAGGTACTAAAAAAACCTGGTACCATTCAATTTTGGATGTTGAAAAACCAAAGGTAGGTACTGGTACTGCCAGTACTTGTTGCAACACTACTGTGTAGCGCATTCATTGTCTAAAACCCATGGTTGGCCACTCAAATTGCCTCTTCTTCCTTTTCAGGCTGTCAGCAACAAGGGTGTGATGAGGGATCAGATAACCACCGTGCGCGGTGGCCAGCTGAAGGTCAAGTATCTGTACGAGGACTCCGCTAACAATCGCAAGATCGGTGCCATTACCACGGCCGCACCTCAGAACAGCGGGACCACCGATCAGACGCCCAGTAAACTGGCACCAGCAACCACCCTGTCCAAGGATCACAGCGTCGACAGGTGGGAAAGATGTAAAAACACAAAACAAAAAAGTGAAGCATTTAGACCAAGAGGGGAAGGTATTTGCTCACAACCTGGAGTCTGCTCTGGTTTATCACAGCTCTGAATCCAGTAAGGACTCTAATGACACCTCTGGCTCTCACGGGGTTGCCAATGGAGGAAACAGTACCAAGCTGTGTGGCCCCCTGACACCAGAACTGGCCGTGAGACTGTACCGAACTCAACTGACCAGCCTTGAGCAGAGCGAGATCCACTCCTACCCAGACATCTACTTTGTGGGACCCAATGCCAAGAAGAGGCCTGTCGTCACCAGTGGCAGCAACAACTGCGGCTATGACGACGAGCATGGCGGTTATATCAACGTCCCCCATGACCACTTGGCTTACCGCTACGAGTTTCTCAAGGTAAGGCAAAGGATATGCTTAAAGGCCATTAAACTCAAGTATATCATCATAAATTAACCTGGTTGCAACTTATGAAGCAGTGACAGAACAAAAGAAAACAACTAGCATAATTATGTGCTTTGGCCCCCATGCAATTAAATGTGACAGATCTTTACAGCCGTTGCCAAACAACTTAGTTGCTGTTGTTGTAGACTCCTGTTTGGGGTTATTTGGTGGATTTGGATGATTGAAGTACAATTTGTTGACGACAAGGCAATTTATACAATGTATTATTTTAACAAACAGTCAGGAGCCTCAATAGCTTGTGGAAGAAAACACAACAACGTGGTCACACACTGCTGTGGGATTTCATTCTGCTGCAAGTCAGCCTACATGGTTGTGTTGGTAACGCTAGTAAAAAGCAAGAAGCATTGTTACACCCAAGAAAATCTACCAAATAATTTGTGTTTTTTTGTACTAGTAACTCTAGCCTGATTTAATCGGCCTCCCTCTGGCTGTCCTCAGATTATTGGCAAAGGCAGCTTCGGTCAGGTGGCCAAAGTCTACGACCACAAACTGCAGCAGCACCTGGCTCTCAAGATGGTCCGCAACGAGAAGCGTTTCCACCGACAGGCGCAGGAGGAGATCCGCATCCTGGAGCACCTGCGCAAGCAAGACCGCAATGGCACCATGAATGTGGTGCACATGCTGGAACACTTCACCTTCCGCAACCACATCTGTATGACCTTCGAGCTGCTCAGCATGAACCTCTACGAGCTGATCAAGCGCAACAAGTTTCAGGGCTTCAGCTTGCCTCTGGTCAGGAAGTTTGCACACTCTATCCTGCAGTGCCTGGAAGCCCTGAGCAGGCTCCGAATCATCCACTGTGACCTCAAGCCTGAGAACATTCTTCTCAAACAGCAGGGACGCAGCGGCATCAAGGTATTCAAGCACTTCTGTGCCATGCGGCCTTCAAGCGACTGCTTTTCCTCTCACTCTCACTGGCATGTCTCTTCTCCCACCAGGTGATAGACTTTGGCTCCAGCTGCTTCGAGCACCAGCGTGTGTACACTTACATCCAGTCTCGGTTCTATCGAGCACCCGAGGTGATTTTTGGCGCTCGCTACGGCCTTCCCATTGACATGTGGAGTTTCGGCTGCATCCTGGCCGAGCTGCTGACGGGTTACCCGCTTTTCCCCGGAGGGGACGAGGCGGACCAATTGGCCTGTGTCATGGAGCTGCTGGGCATGCCTCCTCAGAAGGTTCTGGAGCAGGCCAAAAGAGTAAAGAACTTTATCAACTCCAAGGGCCAGCCCCGCTACTGCGGAACCAACACCCTGCCCACGGGGGCCACTGTGCTGACGGCATCTCACTCCCGCCGTGGTGGTAAGTTGAGAGGCCCCCCAGCTAGCAAAGAATGGATCGCTGCGCTCAAAGGTTGTGAGGACGCCACCTTTATTGACTTCATAAAGAAGTGTTTGGACTGGGACCCCTCATCTCGTCTGACCCCCAGCCAGGCCCTCAGACACCCTTGGCTCTATCGCCGGCTCCCCAAACCGCTGCCTGGAGCCGAGAGGAGCCAAGGGGCCCCCGTGAAGCGGCTCCCCGAGCACCATCGCACCTCCTTCCCTTCCATCATGGCCAAGGGGGGGTCTGGCCTGGGGCCTACCACAGCTACCAACAACAAACTGAGGAGCAACATGTTGGGAGATTCAGCAGAGGCCATACCTATTCGCACGGTCCTACCCAAACTTGTCACTTAGAGAGAGAGAGAGAGAGAGTTCCACTCATCTCCTCTCTCCCTCCTCCTCTTCCTTCTTCCTCCTCCTCTCAGGAGGAAGCGGAGTCTAGGTTTTTAAATGTTTGCTCGTTCTTTGTATTTGTTTTCTACTGAGCGGTGTCGACACCCCAGTTCTGACTTTTTGATATTAGCTGAGCAAAGGAGAGACAACACATGAAAAACTTTTACAAAGTTTTTATACAGAGGATTTCCTTGAGCGGCTGTGAAGTTTCGATACACAGTCGTTGATTTAGATCATGCTTTGTACAAATGTGTGAGTGTCTTTAGTCGGTCACACCCGAATGCCTCACTCTTTATTATTGAAGACTCTGAGAAGTTAAAAGGGCTACTATCTCCCTACTTGCTCACTGCTAGCAGACAAAGATTTACTCAGCCAACAGTTGTGTAAAAGAGCACACTGACACATTCGGCCAACACTCACACACTTTGCAGACAGCATCATGTAGTTTCCGCAATACGTTTTTAGCTCTTCTAATTGACCTCCTTAGTTAATGCCTGGTGCTAGCATGTCAGCTCAATATGTGACATCAGTGTTTGCGTGAGCACATTGGCTCGGTGGTGCTACTGTGGGAGACATGAAGAGCGATCTATTTAAAGCCCCCTCGTCGAGAAGGTGGAGGAGGACACAAGCTCTACTTGCCACCAAAGTGTCATGGCCTGACTTCACTTCCTCAGTTCTTGGGAATATTTCACCTCTACCTAGCCTCCCCGTAGCCGTACAATATTGTTTATGGATCACTAGGATTCTCATGGTTCTAACAGTGTAACGTGGGTTCATGTATCCAACAAGGGAGGGTAGAATTTTAAAAAAAAAAAAATTAAAAAAACGCTAATATGTTGGGAAATGTGCTAAATATGAGCCATTTTCTTTCTCTTGAGAAAGGCCAGTAGCCAAGATGGCCCCCTGCGGTACTGATTTGAAGGCATGTTTCTCAGGGAGATATACTTGATACATCCCTTAATCCTATATAGCAATATCCTGTATATATTAGGGTCCCCAACCACTAGGCTGCAGAATGGTACCCAGCCGCACAGAGAGACTGAACAAAAGATTATTAATCAGAGACTGACAGAAGTTTTAGTTTGAAAATCAGTTGCACCTGCGTGTGCCTCTGTCAAAATGTTCATCTTGGTCACGTGATAAGTAAGCCCACAAGTTTAAAAAAAAGAATTAAAATGTTTGGAGTGTGTCTTCAAAAAGGTGAACTGGCCAAATATTGAGACAGGGGAATAGCCAACAAGAAAAAGAAAAACAATATTAAAAAGACAATGGGCCTCGTTTACTAATAAATGCATAGAAATGTTCTCACTCTTCACTCTGCGCACAAGTTGAGCATATATGCAAAAATACTGTCAGATTCATGACATATGAATGCCAGCCAATTTTCTCCTCGTCAGCGTGTTTGTTAATGAATCAGAATTCATTTTATATTACAGGCTTGTGCCTGTGAGCTGCAACCCGCATAAATGGCACACCTATCCCCCTATAAAAGGAACGTCCATCTGACACATCTGAGTTAATGCGCGGAGGTTGAAGTCACAAGAAATGGCTGATCCAAAACCTTAATAATAACTTTCTTAACCTTTATCCTATATTCAGAGCATTGTTATCATTGAAAAGGTTGCGAAACCAACAACATATAGACCAATAATCATGTAAATCACTTTTATTAATTCTGAAGTAAAATTAGAGCGTGGCAAAAAACAACCTATACAAAAACAATTAAACAAAGAGCAGCGAATGCACAAACTGCATACATTGTTAAAATACATAGTAAGTAATAATTATAGCACGGCAAAGAGGCATTTGTAGTTGATGAAATTCATTAAATTACGGTTGGACGCAAAAGAAAATATGACATGCCGAACGGAGTATGTCACAACTCAACCACGCCAGCGGCAGTTCTTTTGATTGTACTGAATCATTCGAATCAATTCATTAAAAGGATTCGTTCAAAAGATTCGTGCACCGAATCGTTCAGTTTTTTTTCACAAATTCCTTCAAATGCTTCCTCATTCATTTAATGATCCATCCCTGAGGTTCACGTTCACTCAAGACATTCACCGAAGGACTATGCGTTGTTGTTTTCATGTATTGTAAACTCGGAAAGGTGGGGAGATTATTCAAAAAATAAAATAAAAACTTTGGCTAAATGATCACCTACCTATCTCTCTCTCAGCAAGCTCTCGAACACCCGGCTTCGGTTGTGACTCGTGAACATGCGTGCAGCGAGCTCAGCTACCGAACATCCTTCCGCGTCCGCTTACGTCCAGCTAGGCTCTCGCCAGCCGGCTTGACTTTTCTGCATTCCACCGCGATGGACCGTCGCTGACGCCAGCCGGGCTTCCTCCTCACTCACCTTTCTGTTATTGTCATCTGATTAGTGGAAAGCGGCTTTGAATGTCTTGAGAAGCGCTATAGAAGTTTGTAATATTAATAATAATAATCACATTAGAGACACAGGGGGAATGATATGTATGTAGACATTTATTAATTTACATTTATTTTAAATATGTGTGCTTGTATTCATGTGGCGGCACGGTGTCCGACTGGTTAGAGCGTCAGCCTCACAGTTCTGAGGTGCGGGGTTCAATCCCCGTCCCCGCCTGTGTGGAGTTTGCATGTTCTCCCCGTGCCTGCGTGGGTTTTCTCCGGGCACTCCGGTTTCCTCCCACATCCCAAAAACATGCATGAATTGGAGACTCTAAATTGCCCGTAGGTGTGACTGTGAGTGCAAATGGTTGTTTGCTTGTATGTGCCCTGCGATTGGCTGGCAACCAGTTCAGGGTGTACCCCGCCTCCTGCCCGATGACAGCTGGGATAGGCTCCAGCACGCCCGCGACCCTAGTGAGGAGAAGCGGCTCAGAAAATGGATGGATGGATGTTTTCATGTGCTTGACCGACTCAACATTAGTCGGTAGCTTTCCCCGCGAGGACGTCATGACTTGCGCTTAAAATCACTCATGAGTACGTTCACTGCGTAGTACGTCATTCCTTGCGCAAACAAATCACTCTTCGTACTAGTACATGGCTCCTTAGCGGATCACAGAGGAATAAGTTCCACGAACGGATTGCGAATGAGAAGTTCCACGAACGAATCAGTCTTCAGTTCCTCAGTACACCAGTTCACTGAACGAATCACTTAGTTCACTTAAGTCCCTCCCCCTGACGCTGTGGCTGCTCATTGCTCATTCGCCGAAGCGAGTGACAACGCTGGCGAATCGCAACTCACATTGCAGTACGTATAATGAAGTCCCGCCACCGCCTGCACACTGGCTGCTCATTGATCATTCGTGACAGAACGCTTCAGCAGTTCCGTTTCCACTCCCAGCCGACTCGCTTGCCTGGCAGCGGGTGGCGGACAAGATAAAAGAACGAATAAGTTCATAAACTGATTCGGTTCAGTTCATTCACTTAAAAAGATTTGTTCTTCTGAACGAAAAAACACTAGTGTGTATACTGTGAATTGAGCTATTTACATCATGCAGAATCACAGAAAAGTACATAAATCAGATTATCGTAGGGGCTGGAAAGAATACTAGAAAATGCGAGTGGTCTGATTGCAATTCCTTGAGTGTCAACATCGGCCGAACGCAGACAGCGGGTGAGGGACGCGTAAAGTGCACATATCCCACTGTACAAGCGCTTGACCGTAACAAGGGTGAAAGTGATGAGAAGTGCCCTTTTACATGTTATTTAGCACAGTCAACCCATTGGCAAATTCCTGGTTTGAGTTATCGCCAAAGTTGTTATTGTTTTTATGAATGACTTGTTCCAATATGTTGTCCATCTTGGGTTAAAGATGTGTGTCTGACGTGTTTTTGATGGCTGATCCTCCGTACGCATAGTCTCAGGATGTTCTAAATTTGTTTGCAGGTACGAACAAAAACAAGTACGAACATATTGATAAATCAATCAGGTTTGTGCGTACACACGGTTAGATAATGAGGTCCAATATCGGCAGTCCTACCTAAGGTATGGGTTTATGGCTTGTTGACTCACACGCACCAAACCAGTTCTGTGCAATATGTCGCGTAAGAAAAAGATTCCCTTAATGGGACCGGCTTTTTAAAGAGAAACATGCACAGAGCTCTCACTAATTACAACAACTATATTCAGCCTAATGGTGAGATGTATTTTGAATCATTTGTTTTTGTTTATATGATGATCTAGCGCGAAAAGAAAAAAAAAGGTTGTGGACCGCTGCTATAAAGGCTCGCTTGCATAAAGTACAGTCATGTTTCTGTGACGCAGGGCAACCGCAAACGTTATCTGGCCTGCATGCTCCACAATCTGACCTAAATTCTCCCCACCCCCCACCCCCTTGTTCTCGCACTGTCATGTAGGCCAGGGAACCTCGTCAACCCATTAATATACTGTATGTGTTGAATTATGGTGCTGTCCTGTCACGCACGTACACACACACTTACACACAAAGTTGTCAGGTGCATGTTGTATGGACCACACTGCTCAGAGACTTGTCTATTTCATCCCTCGTTTTCAAAGTAAAACTGTCAGGGATTTCTACTCCATTGTTTGTTTGTTTTTTTAAATAGAAGTGGTATCTATTTTGAGTCACTCCCAAAATATCAAGAGAAAGTTTATAATGAAAACATGGAATAAGAAGACAACAAAGTTGTATGCTGTCATGTTGTATACTCGTGGTGTGCGGTATAGTAGCAGGATGTTTGGTGTTCCAGCATGAGATCACAATCTTGATAAGTTACTGCTGAGTGACAACCAGAAGAGAATTGTAAAGTAACCAAATGAAGTTGTGATAGTTTCTTTTTCTAAGGAAAATAAAAGAAAAATGGGTATGAACTGAGTGCTCATTGAGTGATTTCAATAGATGTAGCAAAATGATTCAATAAAACAACACCATGGGTGGCACCAGTTTATAAATCTATTTCACATGCTACTGTACGAAAGGAGAGCACAATATGGCAAGGAGAGGATTGTAATAATAGGCAGCTTCTATTAAAAATGGTTTTAGGTGTTGTGGCCACATTTGCCTCTCATACTTTCTGGCTCGATTTTTGGTCCTTATTTTGCATCCATGTCGTCACCGCTGCAGCCCATCGAAGTTGCTTAGGTAGTGCAACATTTTCAGGATGGCACACTGAGGTTTGCCTTGTTTCCCCGCACAGTGTCAAGAGGTGGGTGAGATACGAAGAGACAGGCCAGCATAGGACATGTGGTGGAGGGCCAACGACCCTGCAGTAAGACCCATACCTGCTCCTTTGCTCAAGCACTACCAGAGCCCTACAACTTGATCTCTAACAGGCGACTCGTCAAGTGTTTATACCTAAACTGTCAGAAACAGACTTCATGAGGGTAGCATGAGGGCCCGACATCCACAAGTGGGGCCTGTGCTCACAGCCAGACTAGCACTTTGAGTTAGTTCACAGTGAGCGCGTGAAGAACATTCTGCATCCATCCTTTCTGCACCTAGGACATCGACTGCCTGTTAGTTTGGGACGGTCGCGGGAGAAATATCTGTTGGAGGGCCGCACAGACCTCCCCATGCTGGCCAGAGTACCTCTAGTGCTCTTTGGTAGTGAAATGAGACCCATTGTCAGACCACATGCTGGCTCAATGAGCCCGAGTTTCCCTCTGGTTTATAAGATTGTGTTTGTCATTTGACACCTTGGTTATGAAACAATGTTTCCAATGATGTTCCAATGATGACTCAGGCTGTGTTCAGAATCATTCATTCCCTATTCCCCAGTCACTATAACGCGATTTTCATGTAGTGGACTATAAAGTTCATGAAAAATAGTCATTGTTATCGCATAATTACAACTCCTAAAATAATTTATATTTGAAGCGGTGTGTATAACCAAACGCTTTCATTATTATGCAAGTGTACCTAATGTTGTGGCCAGAGAGTGCACACTACACTCAACCCCACACCAACAAATGTGTCACAAAAGTACACGAACAAAGTCTTTTTTTTTTTTTTAAATCAAATGGGTGCGATTCTCTTGGTGAAGTAATCACAGTTGGCACAATCATTAGACATTTAATTAGTAAGCCTGCACCTTATGATGTCCAGCAACAACCCAAATAATCAACATCGTTGAATAAATACCTCTCTGACTGTGTCAGTTAAAATTGGGAATTACTATGTTTGCAAAGCAGATTTCTGAATGTAGAACAGATGTGGCAAAAGTATTCACAAAATGAAGAATAGAAGTACAGATAACTGTAAAAAGGAACTGGTAAAAGTAGAAGTACTGATTCAACTCCTGTTGTTAAGTGCTACAAATTACACTGAGAATTTTTGAACGCCAGAGGTTCTTGGTTTTTAGGCTTCCAAAAGATACAACACATTCACCACGAATCATTCTCATCGCCAGCGACATCGAACAATAAGGTCACGGGTGGGGAAAATATCTCGCTTCCACGAATCTGTCCCGTAGTCGTCAATGTTCCCTGGTTCACATTCCTCTCTGCTGTCCTTGTATTTTTCCGTCTTCTAAGACCCCAAGATCTCAACTGCTGTTGACTTTACGTCTCTCTATGAGGTGTGTCAAAAAAGTTCCAAGACTGGTGTCACAAAAGAAATATTTCTAATCCAAAGTACAAACTACAAGTTTTCCCCTTCAAAGTAATTCCCCTGGAGTCTCGCAAACATTTCCAACCTTGTCTGCCACAACTTCCCTCCTGGAAGGCCTCTGCCCGGATCGGCGGCAGCACCGTCGTCACGGCCGTCTTGATGTGGTCCACGTCTTCAAAACCTGTCCCCGTGATGACCCCCTTGAGCATAGTTGTCAAACTCAAGGCCCGGGGGCCAGATGCGGCCCGCGAAAGCAAATCATGCTCGTCAACTTCCGTGCTTTTTGCTAAAATCTGTACCCAAATTCCAAATTGTCATAATAATAAACAATAATAATGTTGAGATATTGCATTTTTCTGTGACCAAACCCTTCTTCTACAGTAACTTAAACAATACTTGAACAAACTATTATCCTTGTCTTCTGATTTCAAAAGTAGTTATCTCTCCATTTGTTGTGTAATGGTAATAACATGATTTGGTGATTAAACATTTCACTGTTCTAACGGCCCTCTGAGGGAAATCATAACTACAATGCGGCCCGAGACAAACATTTGTTGGACACTCCTGCCCTTGAGCTTGGGATATTGGAATAAAATCCCAGACCCAGGTCAGGTGAGTAGGGGAGGTTGCTACAACAAAGTGATGTTCTTCTCGGCAAGGAACTGTCAGATGCTCAGGACATTGTTAGCAGACGCTCTGTCATATTGAAGCAGCCACAAGTCATAAGTGTCTCTTCTTGACACGCAGTGAATGGAGGAAATGCCGTAGCATCTTTTTGTGAGCGTGTGGGTTTATCAACCGTAGTTAGGGCTTAAAATATATTTTCTGTGGCCCCAGTCCTGTAACTTAGACAAAGTCAGGAGTCGACAATGCTTAGCAGCCTTAATTGATACGTGTGGTCCCGCAGTTGTGACTTGTCAAACAGGTTTTGCAAATGCCTTCATGTGCAGGCATTCTGGTTTTTGGCTCAAGTTACACGTCACATCCTGTAACGGTGGAGTCCTCTGCGATTACATGGAGGCTGTTGGGGCCGCAGGGGAGGAAACAGTTCGTCATACGTGCAACAACCAGTGGAGCAACGTTACCTCCATCACAGCAAGACAGTTGTGTTGAATGCTTGTTGGGAGCGGGATTTAGACAGGCTGCTTAATCATCCAGACATCATCTCATCATCTCAGGTTGTGTCAGTATTAACTGCAATAGTGATTTTCCCTTAACACTATTTACATGGGACCTTCGTTCAAATTAGAGTGCTCATAAAAGATTGGCCATATTTTATTTAATTTTGTGCCATTTCAATTGGTGGACTTGCACGAGCAGTGTATCATGAATTCATGAAGACCGTAATCCATTTTCTATAGCACTTGTCCTCATTTGGGTCACGCTTGATCTGGAGGCTATCCCAGTTGACATTAGGCAAGAGGCAGGGTTGCTAAGGGTCAATCGCAGAGCACATAAATACCAACAACCATTAATACTTACAATTTAGAGCAGGGGTGTCAAACTCATTGTAGTTCAGGGGTCACGTACAGCCTAATTTGCTGACTAGCGGGCCGGACCAGTAAAATCATAGCATACTTAATACGATTTTTCCCTTTGTTTAACTGCACACCTGTACTAGTACATTTGTTATATATTTTTATGATATATTTACATATTGGTGTCATTTTATTTATATATTTACCACGAGACATGCACTGTACATAACGTGCACCGTAAACAAGCTGACGTTAGCCACGGCTGCAACGTTGGTGGTAACTGGTGTAACTATCACACTTAATGTTATTGAAGGTTTATTTTCTGGAATGTAATGTCAATTGAAAAATCAAAAAGAGGCGATATACTTACCTGTCAAGCAGAAATATTGCTAATTCTGCATCGGTTTTGAATCTCAGCTGCGTGTGGCTCCTCCACCTCTTAGAGGCAGCTCCTATGTTCACTAGGCATGCGCCGATTACCGTGTTGAAGGTATAACACGGTTTTGAAAGGTCAAGGTTTCAAATACCACAACACTGTCTATTACCGGTAATTTGCTTTTTTTGGGTGGCGGGGGGTTGGCTGCTTGCAGAGACGAGACTGTCACACGCTAAACAATCAGCTTCTGATCTTAATGAGAAAAGTCAGCTGCCTTTTTGTGTCTTTCACAGCTGAGCAGAGCGCGGCACGGTGGATGACTAGTTGGCACTTCTGCTTCACCGTTCTGAGAACCCGGGTTTAAATGCAGCCTTGGCTTTGTGGAGTTTGCATGTTCTCCCCGTGCCTGCGTGGGTTTTCTCCGGGTACTCCGGTTTCCTCCCACATCCACCAAACATGCATGGTAAGTGTAGGTGTGACTGTGAATGTGAATGGTTGTCTGTTTCTATGTGCTCTGCGATTGGCTGGTGACCAGTCCAGGGTGCACCCCGCCTCCCGCCCAGAGTCAGCTGGAATAGGCTCCAGCACCACAACTGCAACCCTAGTGAGGATAAACGCTATGGAAAATGGATAGATGGATGGACAGCTGAGCAGAGGGGCGAGGGGCGGCAGTGCACACACACACACGCACACACACACAAGCGAAGGCAGAGAGGGTTACGCGAGACGGACGAGCTGATATGGAAAGGAGTGACACCAGCAGATAAAGGAGGCAATTCGATTTTATTGACAATCCAAATTCTGTAAATCTTAACGAAGGTGCCAGTGTGTCTAATAGAACTGTTGCAGTCCATTCTTAGAGAATCTTCTCCCAAACAGGGCAGATCAAGAAACCAGATAAGCTTCTCAAAGCTTGAGGCACTTGGTGTGTCTCAATGCCAATCTTAATTGTAGACAAATTATCTGGATGGAGATTTTGTTCTTTTGTTTGTACATAATTTAACTCATATTTTCTTGTGTTTTATCGTGATTTTCACTCTAAATTTGTTTAGTAGAAAAAGGTAATTGTAAATACATTTGTTTTTGTCCATCCATCCATCCATTTTCTACACCGCTTATCCTCACTAGGGTCGCGGGTATGCTAACTGTGGGCAGGAGGCGGGGTACAACCTGAACTGGTTGCCAGCCAATTGCAGGGCACATATAAACAAACAACAATTCACACTAGCATTCACACCTTTAGAGTCTTCAATAAACTTTTTGGGAGGTGATTTTAACTCCCAAAATGTAATTTTAACATTTAACATTTTTTCGGATTTAAATTGTGTCCAGAGTAGGGGTTCCTTCACACAGTTGATCACAGAGTGTTAGTTCAGAGATGTAATTAATTAAGCTCCACCTTATCACCTACACTTTTTCAGTTTGAGAGAGACATTTTTCTACTCCTGTATTTTCACATGGTAAATGAAGTGCAAACTTACTAAAATAATTATGAATGGATGCTGTGAACTGCACTACTATGAAAAGAATATATGTTACAACGACGCTGAAAGCCTTGATATTCCCAGCAAATACATTACAATATTTCTTGCGCTACCAGTGTTGTTACCAGTTAAGTAACACCGTCATAGTGTTAATAATGTTAACTCATCCAATATGGTGTTAGTATTTTACACTATCTGAGTTGTTTAGTAACACTCACCAACATGGTGCCCGCAGGCACCAGTTAGCCCCAAGGAACACTAGTGGCCAGTGGGTCTATTCTAAAAATATCTCACACTGATGGAACATTGTGATTTACTAAGTGTTAGTATTTATTTATTTGTAGTTAATATGTAACACTTTTATTAATATATCAAATGTTCTATATTGTGTTTAAAAGTAAAATGGATTGTGTTCAATTGGAAAAAAAAAAAAAAGTTTTTTTCTCAAAATATTAGATTTTAGAGCTGCAATTTAAATACCATAATCCCGCGGTACTTTTACTCAATGTTATCGTACCGTCAGAAGCTGATACCATCCCAATCCTAATGTTCACCCTTGTGTTGTCTCGGAATCTGTAGTAAAAAGAATTTAATCATACCTACCCTCACATACATAAAGTTAGATCCGGAAGTAAATTCAGGATACTCCTTCACAGTTGATTAGACATAAAATAAGCTAAATGTGATTGAAGTGTAGACCTCAGCTGTCATTTAATATACAGTATGTCTTCAGGTGCTCAAGAGTATTTTGACAATTCACTCATTTACTATTAAAACTTCTCATTCTCCAAATGCCTCTGTGCACTAACTGTGGTTGTATAGAATGCAGTGAAATGCATTCCAAAGCCATTCCTCAGACTGCGCATGACAAAGTCAGCTATTATCTAAATCTACACACGTTAAAGGAAAAACATCTGACAACACTATTCAATTGCTGTTAACAGCCTCTCTAAAACCTAAATGGAAAGGAACCTTAATTTATGTCACTGCTTCCAGATTATTTACTGTGTTGTTCTGGCAAAAATACTTTGCATTTCTTTCTATGCATGACTTCCTTGATCATGTAAAAGAAGATTAGATCAATCCAATTACGCACTAACCCATCACCTTTTGGACCATATGTTACAAAGCTCACCTGTCGCCATTTGGCATACTGACTTGTGCTCTAATCCCACCACTGCCACAGTAGGTAACACAAAAGAAATAAAAAAATGTCGGCCTACTAGCAGGAATAAGCACGACTGTCATTGTTTTTGAAGGTGAGTTGAAATAACGTACAGCAATCACCATCCATTCCATGACACCGGTTGACTTCCAAGTTGTGATTAAATGTTTCCCCATAGAATATAAAGTGAATTTAATTAGGCTCCAACTGTCATTGTCATGAAAAATGTAAACAAATAGATTTATTTATTAATTTTCCCCACATTTTACACAGTTGCCAGGTGCCTTGAAGGTCAGAGGACAAAGATTTTAAAAATTTCTTGATAAATCGAGAACCCCTTTGCAAATCACATCTGCCATTTCGAAGTGATTATATAGCAGATATATATATATATGCCTTCCGGTCTTCGTCTCTTTCCGGCGCTTTGACGTCACACGAGCCAAACATCCTGTTCATTCGGCGTTGTGTGCTGTTGTTCCCGTCCTTGAATATTTGTTGTCGTATGATTTAACGATATTGATGATGATTATTGTGTGGCATTGGTTGTACAAATGGTTCAGGCAGCGGCAAGACGTTTTTTTTTTGGCTTTCCAAGTGGAAAAGGAATATTCGACCAGTAGATCTCTGTCTTGTCTAGATCTCGTAACCGCCACGGTGCAGCAGTGAAGCGATGCGGAGAAGAGGTGAGCATTTCCTTGTATATACCTACGACTCTATTATGGTTACTATGCACTGGGGAGTAGGAAAAAAAGACCCACACAGTACTTTTCAGTACTGCCGTCTGTACTTTTGACTATATAACAAGCCAACAGACACACGGCAAAGACTTTGTGTGCGGCGTGTTATAACGCTACTCCAGCGAGGGGCACTCAATATATAGGAATACTGCATACTATGTAAAAGCTTGTGCCGTGTCACTGAAACATATATGAATATATAATACATATAGTTGTGCTCTAAAATATTGACCTGGGGTGGCATTATTTCAAGCCACGAGTGTATAAAAAGACATGCTTTTGACATACCGTCACATCGAGCCAATGGCCACTCTCTTTTTCTGTTGTACAGCTGCTACTTGGCCGCTCGTTTGTCGTCACTGTCTGATCGGCTCAAACATGTACGCTTTGACGATGCCAAGTTCAGTTGGGTGCTCCTGTACGTCAAAATCCTCCTTCGCCACATATTCCAACACGTTGCTCGCCATTGCGTGTAGAGTGTAGCATGCTGTGTTTGGCAATTGCAACGTCACTTCCGGTAGCCCTTGCCATGGATAGAGTGTCTTGAGCTTCGGGTATGTTCGGGGAGAACTCAATATGAGTCATAAAAACCTCATTTTTAGCTAAACTATGGTTGAAAACTTGCTGGAAGTTACGCGCATGTATTACATAACATATAAACAATGCAAATGTGAATTTTAACTGACCCCATAACATCTTTGTCATCTGACCTTTAATAACATGTCTGTAATGCATGCTTTCGTCAAAATACCCCAAAGACCAAGAATTACAGGACACTTTACACACCATCATTTACTGGAAGCCTCCCGAAACTTAGCCTGTTTTGAGGGGGCTGTCTTGACCGATGTGTCACCCAACCCCAGGCTACTGCAGAACCAATGCCAAGTACAGCTTTTGTTACCATGCCGACCTGGGACAGAGCTAGGAAGTTGAACACACACACACAGAGTTCCAGACACATGTCCCCACATGCTCCACAGCAGATTGCAGCCTACTCCATCGTTGTGCATCACAAAATGACACAGCTGAGCTCACACGCACAGCTGAGCACGTCTCTACAAGTTAAACCCATTGCACACTTCAGGCTGTTGTGGGACGACTTGACCACCCAAGCCACCACCATTGCCCATTCCTCACAGAATGCAGGTTAGGGTAGGAGTTGTGGGCATATATGCAAGTTGTCGAGGAGGAGACACAATTTACAGCTGGTGGAAAATATGGCTGCCTCTTTGTTCATAAATTGTATTAGTAGGCCTGTATTTAGGTTTAGCTCCCCCCGCCTTGTTTACATGACCTGGCTGGGTCACAGTTAGGACTGGAATAGAAGGTGACTCATCCTCCATCTTCACAGATGAATCCGACCGTCTGCCTGTTTTACTATATATAACTCAATATACAGTATATGTGTGTGGCTAATGTCTTTTTCAGTTGTTATCTTTCCAGTCCTTCTTATCGACCCAAGATGGAATATCCCCATGGCAACACTTGGAAGAAAGTCTGAGCAATATCATGTTGCGACATAATTTCTCAAACTCAACATACATCTTTTATTGTGATACGGGTTGTTTATTGGTTTTACTACCTACACCAAGGAGTTTTCATTGCCATTGCTGTGCTTCTTTGCAGTTGGGCAAAGACTATGAAAATGTCCTGAAATGGTGCGCCATGGGTTCAAGAACAGGAAATATATTGTCGCTGCTGATTTGCATACAGTTCTGTTTTTTTCTATAAAGATTTTTGTTCTAGGTATCAGTATGAATGGCTCTGTTAGTCATAGTTTCAGAGAAACACCCCATTCTGTGTTTTCAAGACAACTCTTGTACTGTGTGTGTTCCCGCAACAGATGAGGATTCAGTTTGTGTGACGTGCTGTCCCACAGTGTCTTTTCTTCTAACCACTTCAATTTATGTCACTGTTATGTCAACACAAGCTATGAATTCCGTCAAATTGGATAGTGTGCCACTGTTGGTCAGTCCTGTCTGCTGTCATCGGCTAATTTTCGAACTTCACAACAGTACCATTGCACTAGACTGTTTTTAGAATGTAAAAGCTGATTAAAGTAAATCTCACTTATATATACAGATATACAGTAACACTACTACGCTTCTCATAAAAGACAGATGCTCCATTGAAATGCAGCCTAATGTATTGAACACCACTTAATATGGTAATTATTGGTCATTATTTTTGGACTAGGGACTGGGTGGTGTTTGCTTTTGTGAAGCTAAAGGCTTTTTGTATGGTCGTGGCTTGACGTTAGCAAAGCTTATGCCAGGCATGGTTGGTGCCTGGCGGTGTATTCTACTATTTGAATCCATGAGAGAGTAATACATTTTTCAAATTTTTAGCATATTAAATTAGTGACCGAACATGATTTTGGGGTGCTGTTTTGTCAATGTGAGTGTGCGACAGTATATGATAGAGATATAAGGCATAATACCAACTTGAATACAGCGGTGTTTGGAAACTCATGCATGATGGCGGTTTTTTTTTCTTCTGAAAAGTTGTCATTTTTCAAGGGTTGAGCACAGCGAAGATACAGTAGCTGAAATCAGTATTTAACACGTCACCAATTTTCTCAAATACATTTCCAAAGGTGCTATTGACATGAAAATTTCACCAGATGTTGGGAACAACCCAAGTAACTGAAACTACAAAGAAAGTATAACAAATAAGCTCAGTAATTAAGTTGTATGTAATAATGTGAAATGACACAGGGAAAAAGTATTGAACATCCCAACTGGTATTTATTAAATACTTTGTACAAAAGCCTTTGTTTGCAGTGACAGCTTCAAGACGCCTCCTGTATGGAGAAACTAGTCGCATGCATTGCTCTGGTGTGATTTTGGCCCATTCCTCCACACAAGCAGTCTTCAAATCTTGAAGGTTCCGTTGGATTCTTTTCTGGACCTTGAGTTTCAGTTCTTTCCATAGATTTTCAATTGGATTCAAGTCAGGTGATTGACTGGGCCATTCTAGCAGCTTTATTCTTTTTTGTCTTTGAAACCTATTGAGAGTTTCGTTAGCAATATGTTTTGGATCATTATCCTGCTGAAATGTCCACCATCGTTTCATTTTCATCATCCTCGTAGATGGCAGGAGATTTTTGTCAAGAATGTCTCGGTACATTTGCCCATTCAGCCTTCCTTCAATAATGTGAAATTTACCAGTACCATTTTCTGAAAAGCAGCCCTACACCATCATGTTCCCACCTCCGAATTTCACTGTTGGTATGGTGTTTTTAGGGTGATGTGCAGTGCCATTTCTCCTCCAAACTTGGTGTGCATTATGGCATCCAAACAGTTAAATTTTGCTCTCATCAGACCAGACTATATTCTCCCAGTATTTAACTGGCTTGTCCAAACGTTGTTCAGCAAGCTTTAAACAAGCCTAGACATACTTTTTTTTTCCAGCAATGGGGTCTTGCGTGGTGAGCGTGCATACAGGCCGTGGCGGCGGAGTACATTACTTACCGTTTTCCTTGTGACAACAGTACCTGCTAATTCCAGATATTTTTGAAACAGGTGGTCCTTGTCTCTTGGACAACTATTCTGATTATTCTTTGCACTCCTCTGTCAGAAATCTTGTAAAGAACACCTGATCAAGGCAAAGTTATGGTGGTATGATTGGCTTTCCACTTAGGTATTATGGCCCCAACTGTGCTCACTGGAACGTTCAGAAGCTTAGATATGCGCCTGTTACCAATGCCATTGTTATGTTTTGCAACAGTTAGTTTGCGATGGTCTTGAGACAGCTCTTTGCTCTTACCCATCATGAGATGTGTCTTGACTCACAACTTGGCAATGAGACCTTTTTGTAGGCCATCAATTAGGACTGAACCAGCTGATATTCATTTGCACTGACAAGGGGCTGGATTGCTGTTTGATTATTGATAGATTTTAGGTGTTGTCTTGGCTTTCCAGGCCTTTTTGCACCTCCCTTTCTTCATGTGTTCAATACTGAGTAGATACTGTCACTTCATAGTATAGTATATTCCTTATACGGCCAAATAGTCTCCAGTTTTGTCAATGATGTCACACCAAGACATGGTGGCATATCGATTTTGGCAATGAAAAGGGGCATCCCCAGGGCAATTAGTTATTTACCAATCGCTCCGAAACGGATTGCTATTATTGGAAATGACTGCTAGTTTAATTTCATTTTCTTGAGCAAAAAATACATTAAGAGAACTCGTTTGTAAAATATAGGCCTTGGGTGATGTGCAGTTGTAGGTTCCTTAAGTAATACGCTAAATGACTGGCAGCAGAACATAAGAGATCTAAATGAATGTTCTCTTTACAAGCCATTTGGTGCCAATAACTTAATTTGGGCTTCATTTTCCATTCAGAAACAATCTCCATCATTTGACAGATTTGCATCTACAGCTTGTAGCCTGCCTCATTCCATATTAGCCTCCATAAACCTTTTATTACAGCTTTTCTATTGGAGTTCATTAGACTGTACTGGTGTACCTAATGCTTTGTCCAGACAGTGAGAGTAAATTTGCATGTCTCATTGGCCTCGTTCTAGCCAGTGTCTCGTTTTCGTTCTCTCATCCCTGTCTCCTTTGGAGCAGCTGGTGGGTGAATTGTTGTGCTGAGAGCTTTTTCCATATCAGAGTTTAGAGGGCTACTTTCCATCTACCCGTGACAGGAAACACGCTGACCTACTGAGGAGAGAGCCAAAATGAAGATCGTATTTTACATCGCGACCCTTCCGCAAGAGCACACTCCCACGCAGCACACTGAGGGGGACGTTTGAATACAGCCCATCAGCACGGCATCAATAATTCAGTGATTGTGCTCTGTGTTCATGTTTATGTTTTACTGCTGGCGGAACATAGAACATCAGTGCTATATTAGGGGTAGATTAATGGTGTCAGGACATAATGGGATGCTTTGTGGGACACCACAAAAAGAGTTCAGAATCAGAATCATCTTTATTTGCCAAGTATGTCCAAAACACACAAGGAATTTGTCTCCGGTAGTTGGAGCCGCTCTAGTACAACAGACAGTCAATTTACAGAACACTTTGGAGACAAAGACATTGACAAAAAACAATTGTGCAAAAAGATGCAGAGTCCTCTAGCACTTAGAGCAGTTCGAATGACTAATATTGCAATAGTCCGGTGCAATGACCATTGTGCAAGGGGCGCTGAGACGCCAGAGTGTTACACGCAATAACTTTTCAGAAATAATAGCAAATGTGTTGTTGCGAAATTGATTTTTTGGGGGGGAATTTTTATACTTTGAGAATTGCTGCGCACATGTTTTGCCCAAAGCTGCAATTTAGCTGATGGCACACAGTCAAGACTTTGTTTAGACACACACACAGACACACACAGACACACACACACACACACACACACATAAAAACACTTGCACCAAAGAGCAAAGGCCTCTGGTGAAGCCAACTAAGGTCATAAAAATATAGTGGCGTGGAAGTTTACCACTAGCTTTGTTGTTTTAATGACATTTTCGTCGATGTTGTTTTTCTGATGATGTTTACTTACAATAAATAACAGGATCTTAGGCATTTGTAAATACCGTATTTTCACAACCATAAGGCGCACTTGAAAGTCTTAAATTTTCTCCAAAATGGACAGGGCGCCTTATAATGCGGTGCGCCTTATGTTTGCACCGACTTCCAAAATCTGTAAATGTTGTTGTGTGACTTTGATGAGCTTGACTGACTGGGAGCATTTTCCTGCCGACACGCTGCTTATATAGAGGAAAGGCGGACGTGACTGAGGACACCATGCGGCTGTTAAAGGGGGAAGGGTGCACGTGAAAGAGGACGCTAAAGCCACGCCCCCAGTAGGTATATAGTGCCGGTGTGTGCATTGTGCAAAACAACATCGGTTTGGCTAAGGACCTCCGAAAATGGCCCCTACGAAGAGACTGGTTTACGAAGCACAGTTTAAACTGCAAGCTATCAGTTACTCGGAGGAACATGGGAATCGAGCAGCCGCGAGAGATTTCAAGATCAACGAATCCATGGTTCGCAAGTGGAGGAAGCAGGAAAACGAGCTTCGCCAAGTCAAGATGACGAAGCTGAGTTTCCGTGGAAACAATGCGAGGTGGCCCGTGTTGGAAAACCGACTCCAGCAATGGATTAATGAGCAAAGAACAGCCGGAAGAAGCGTCTCTACAGTCACCATTTGATTGAGGGCAATAACTCGGAGCTTGCCATCAGTCCGGGAGGCTTGATGAAGGAACTCCAACCGCTGGACATCGGCATAAACAGGGCGTTCAAAGTGAAGTTGCGAGCGGCGTGAGAGCGATGGATGACAGATGGCGAACACAGCTTTACTAAGAGTAGGAGGCAGCGCCGGGCGAGTTACACCACAATTTGTGAATGGATTGTGGATGTTTTGGGCTAACGTGTTGTTCGAGATTTCGTAAAAGCCGGCATCATTTCCGAGGAGCCGCACGGCAACGAGACTGACTCCGACGAGTACGAGAGGGAACCTGCCGTGTTTGATGGAGAACTTGCCCAGCTGTTCGTTTCGGATACAGAAGATGAGGACTTTGAGGGATTTGTGGATGAGGATTGATCAAAAAATAACGTGAGTACAAAATACTTCAATAAAGTACAACCGAACTCAGTTTTGCTTCCGCTGCCTTGCATGCATGCTAGCGTATGTTTTAGCATGCATGTATGCTACCGTATGTTTTAAGATAGCGTGTGTTTTACCATGCATGCGCCCAATAATACGGTGCGCCTTATGTATGTGTTAAATACAGAAATAGACCCCGTAACTGAGACTGCGCCTTTTAATACGGTGCGCCTTATGGTCGTGAAAATACGGTACATTAATTAGGGTTCCATTCCATTTGCTTTAGCTCTTGCAGAATAAAATAAAAGAGATAAAATACAAATATGTAATCTAATTAATTCCTCAATTGGGCTCTATTAAAAAAAACTTTGTATTTATTGCATATTTTTGTTGTTGCTTCTCGAGAAAAAGAGATCGGGAAATTCACTCTTTCACTGATCAGCAATAGAGTATATATACTTTCTGAGTCAGGTTCGAGAGTTCAACGCTAATTCTGTCCATAGTGAAATCTACACTGGAAACGTGATGCATGCAGTGTAATATATTCTAGCGTACATACACTAAGGGCAGTACACAATAAGGGCTAGAAATGATGTCTATTTATGTCTCAAATGAAAATGGCTCAGGATCATGCCTTTTACATTAGCAAATGTTTGCTATACGTGCAAACTGTATATAGACCATATGCATGCACAGTTTATATTTATATACAATAACAGCTAGTGGTCATAAGGTGCAGCAGGTCATGATCTTGACTTGAGGGCAATACAGTATGTGTTTAAGGACCAACCTCCAGGAATGGAAAGCCACACCAGCGGGGCCTGCTGGTGTGTGGGTCACATGTCCTTACAAGGACATAGTCAAGGCAGAGGGCCTTCATACCAACTCTTCACACATGTCTGTGAGGGAGTGTGCAACTGTGGCAGTGATGGGGGCGGGGGGGGTAGTGCCAGCTGGGCATCTTAAAAATAGTGCAGAGTACGGGATTGCAACTGCACGGGAATCTAAGAACACATGACCGCGGGTCCAATCGTAATTCAGTGCGGATTTCACTGGGCTAAGTGACGACTGACGAGCCAAGAGAGGAGGATGATTAAACATAGTTGCCTAATAGTGTCTGAGCTTTGATGGGATTTTGCAAGAAGTCTGCAGTTTGCAGCGTCACGGATATGACAAGGAGGGCCGTTTTACTGGTGTCACCCGGCCAGTAAATAGAAACATAATGTGGTGAGGATGCTGGCTTGATATGCCGGGGCAGTGGGGCAGTAGGTTGAGTGTGTGGAAGGTGAAACGTGATGGGGATCAGACTGTTAGGATTAAAGAGCACAGGACTGACCTCGACTAATGCACACAAGAGAGGGAAGGGATGAAGAACCAAGGGGAGGCTGCTCAGAGCAGAACAGCTGCTCAGTAAAAGGAGTCAGCGCGATGTTCCCACCCTCAAATAAAATATATATATTAAAAAAAAAAAAAACGCAACAAAATACTGACAAATAAACTGTAAGAGTGATTCAAATTGGAGGATAATCTCATCCACAAAGTGGCTCTTTCACCTCACATAATCTCCGTTTGGATTAAAATGGATTATTGGATTACAAGGTTCTCCCCAGAGGAGAGAGATAGAGACAGACAAGAAGATAGCTGTAATTTAAACTCACAAGATCAGAGGAAGAATCAATTTTTACACGATATAATATACGCAGTATCAACATTTAAAATGATTCATATCTGAGCCAAACGTTGAGCGTTAGTTTTATATTTGTTTATGATGTATCCTTTTTGTTGTGTAAAATGTTGTGTTAAGAGATAATGATTAAACTTTCTTTTGCCGTTTTCATGATATATTACATTATGACAAATCATTTCCCAAATTTTAAACACAGCATCACTTCATTTCCAGCCAGAACACAAAAGATACCCATCAACCAAAAAAATCACTCAATTTAAAACAAAGATCATTTTGGGTTTATACGATCATGTATTAAGATGTTCCTTTGATTTTATTTTTTTTTTAACAAACATTTCAGCTAACATCCATGTGCATATGTGTATGTGGGTTTTAATATGGTATTAGTTTCATTTAGGTATATTATTCCTAGAGAATCACCTGTACCCAACACTTATAGGTAAAATCTAATTTGTTTATTTATCTATCTGGCTATCTATCGTTCGATTTATGCTAATATCGATCTGTCTCTTTATCTATCTGTGTATGTATATATACATGGATGTGAATGGTTGTTTGTCTGGACCAGTTTAGGGTGTACCCCACCTCTTGCCCAGAGTCATCTGGGATAGGCTCCAGCACGCCCGCGACCCTAGTGAGGATAAGCGGTACAGACAATGTATGGATGGATATATTTTTTTTGTTTCTTTTGTTTTCCAAAACACATTGCTATTGTGGAAAACAAAGATTATTTCTGGAGCTTTGTGATCTGATCATTATGTTTTTCTTTCTCTATGCTGTGTGTAATCACTGTTCAGTGAGGTTTTTCATTTTGACTGACTCGGGGTCTGTTCGGAGGCAATAGTTTGGTTTTGCAGGAAGAGTCAGGGGTTTTGTGAATTTAGCTTAAATTTTTGGACTTGTGTTTAAGGTACCGAGAAAATGGGTGTTGGTTTGACGAAATGTGTTTTAGCAACTGAGAAAAACTGTATTATTTTTTTTCTATTGTAGTGTAGCAGTGCACTGCATCATACAGAGAGCTGCCTTGTAGGTAACCACAATTATATGGTGTGGTCGTCATGGGGTGATTCTAAACATCTGATTTTTTTTAATAGCACTGTTGTGTTGCATCTCATTAGGTACACCTAATGCTCTTTTAATGTTTGTGAATGCTTTTTTCTGAGAGCTAACATGATTGAAAATAGCATAAAGGAGCAAGATGAATGCTGTTATTGAATGTCAGGACAGTATGAAAAATTGCTGTTTAATCAACTAAGCATACAGTGTGACCTGAGGAAAAACAGCTGCTGTTATACACATAGTATAAATCCATGCGCTGTCAAAGTGTCAATGTTGGTCATTGGCCTTCATGGAGGCCTGCGGCCTGAGAGCTTGTGTGTCTGTGTCAGCTGTCCAAGGGGCAAAATGCACACTTGAATGTGTCTGTTTAGGCGCGTGTGCAGTCTCCCTAAGACTAGCAGGTCAGTGGTCCAGAGTGAATCGTGGAGAAAAAAGGCCGCATGACAGTGTTGCGTCTGTCTGTGAGGAAAGTCGTCATGAGCCAAAATCACGATAACTGCAGAGACTCCCTTCTGTGCAGGACAACTGGAGCATGGTCAGCAGAATCCAAAGTGTGTTACGTGTGCTCAGATGTGAGAAAACAAGGCTACAAGTGAATGAGAAGTGGAATAGGCGTGGATGAGTGGTGTGTTTACAGTGTTTGCTAACAGCATGAAATGAGGGCATTCTTGTCAGCCATGTAGGACAAAAGACGGCTGGGAACAGAAGTAGGCTAAATAATTGTCTCTTGTTATCAAAAGCCCTCTTGTGTTGTTGAGGGCAATAGGGTATGCCCATGTGACTAAAACGTGACAGTGACTGCTCACACATACGCTAACAAACTGTTGCCCCACTGACCTGAAAACAAATATCGGCGGGGCGTGGAAACAAAGGTTAACTTTTAGAGAGTTGCGTGTCATGTTTTTTTTGTCACTCTGCAATTTCAGTTAGGGACACTTGACATTGGGTGTCATTAGCCCTCATGTCTGTGCACAGATGTGTGTTTCAGCCCCTGTTCATAGATGAATGAGGGATTCTGGTGGCGGTCACATTCTTGTTGCAGCGCGCTCGTTTCATGGCAAGCCTTACATGGTGTCCTTTGTGTGCACACATGCTGAGTTTGTTGCATTGTGCACTATTCCGCTCAAAGGTGAACTGTGCAGGCCTTGTCTGTTTGGCTTGTGCAGGTACTTGTGTGTGAGAGTGAAAATGCTTTTACTCACTCACCATGGCTTTTAAGTGGGATTCACAATCTGTTTTTTGATGAGATGTTAGTATATCCACCTCACAGTTCTGAAGTTGGGGGTTCAAAACTAGACTTTGGCCTTGCTGTGTGGAGTTTGCATGTTCCGTTTTCTACCGGTACTCCCGTTTCCTCCCATATTCCAAAAGCATGGTTCTTAGGTTAACTGAAGACTCTAAATTGTCTGTTAGGTTTCAATGCATGTGTGAAAGGTTGTTTGTCTGGATGTGCCCTGCGATTGTCTCTAACCCAAAATCAGCTAGGATATGCTCCAGGTAACCCACGATCCCAGTGAGGATAAGTGGTACAGAAAATGGATGTATTGATGGATGTGTCAGATGAATAAATCACATCCATTGGCTGCGTATGCCGCAAGAATTTAGTAGGATTTCATACAAAAAGTAATAGTCACAGATGTGCCATTGTTGGGGCGAATGCTGGATTTATTTTTACCACCACTTAATCTCTCACCATATTCCGCATGGAATGGAAAACCAAGACAAAAACAAAAACTCACTTTATAACATATACGTTATAGCGAAAAGTCATGCTTACCATTTATTCTGCTCATGATAGTGTAAAATGCTGCTTTTATCCTGTGTTATCAATACTACTTTCACATTTGTATTCTTTTCGTGATTCACTGATGTAATGGTTCACTTGCAGGCGGCATGGGTTCACTTCCCACTCTGTGATGGTGTGAATGCAAGTGTGAGAGGTTGTTTGTCTCCGTATGTGCTGTGTGATTGACTGGTGATCAGTCCAGGTTGTAGTGTCCCTTTCAGCCAAAGTCGATTGGAATAAGCTCGAGCTACCTGCAAACCTGAACAGGATCAGCACAGTATAGAAAATGGCTGAATAGTTTATTTGCTGAGTTTATTCTTTTTAGCAAATAGGACAGAAAGGTGGCCAGAGACCATTTTCCTCTCTTCATCCTTTCTGGCCAGTTGCTGGCTAGAGTTTTGCATTTTTCCAGTGACTTCGCCACTAGTGGCAATATGAGGCGATACCTGCAGGTCGCAGGAGTTGCTCAGGTAGTGCCGCTCCTCCAGGATGTCAAATGCGCAATAGGGCAAGAATGTTTGCTCATTTTGTCAATCCCAGCACAGTATCAAGAGCTTGGATGAGATATCAGGAGACAGGCTACTATAACACGTGAGGACTGTAGGAGGGCAACAACCCAGCACCAGGAGCCCTTTGTGCTCTTTATGGAGCAACAGGAGGCCAGAGCCCTTCAAATTGACTTTGAGTATAAGCCTGTCCATCAACTCATCAGGAGCATGCCCCGGTGTTACAGAGAATACAGGCACCTGGAGCCTATACCCACTAGTAAGTCACATTATAAATTATTTTGAGGAAATTTTATGCCAATGTTATCAGACTTTGATCCATTTTTTTTCATTTTGATGTTGAAGAAAGATACTTAATCCAATCCCAAATGAGTAAAAGGTCATTATTTGGGGTTTCCATTGATAATAACAATCTTAAAGGTCAGATGACAAAGATGTTATGGGGTCAGTTAAAATTCATATTTGCATTGTTTATATGTTATGTAATACATGCACGTAACTTCCAGCAAGTTTTCAACCATAGTTTAGCTAAAAATGAGATTTTTATGACGCATATTGAGGCCTCCCCGAACATACCCGGAGCTCAAGACACCGGGGTGTGGTTACTCTATCCACCGCAAGGGCTACCGGAAGTGACGTTGCAATTGCCAAACTCAGCGCGCTACACACTATACGCAATGGCGAGCAACGTGTTGGAATATATGGAGAAGGAGGATTTCAACATACAGGAGCACCCAACGGAACTTGGCATCGTCAAAGCGTACATGTTTGAGCCGATCAGACAGTGACGACAAACGAGCGGCCAAGTAGCAGCTGTACAACAGAAAAAGAGAGTGGCCACTGGCTCGATGTGACGGTATGTCAAAAGCATGTCTTTTTATACACTCGTGGCTTGAAATAATGCCACCCCAGGTCAATATTTTAGAGCACAACTATATGTATTATATATTCATATATGTTTCAGTGACACGGCACAAGCTTTTACATAGTATGCAGTATTCCTATATATTGAGTGCCCCTCGCTGGAGTAGCGTTATAACACGCCGCACACAAAGTCTTTGCCGTGTGTCTGTTGGCTTGTTATATAGTCAAAAGTAGAGACGGCAAGACTGAAAAGTACTGTGTGGGTCTTTTTTTCCTACTCCCCAGTGCATAGTAACCATAATAGAGTCGTAGGTATATACAAGCAAACGCTAACTTCTTGTCTCTGCCGATTCGCCGCTGCATCATGCCGGCTGCGAGATTTAGTTCTCTTGCTGGTGGTAGACGTCCCGCTGGCCGTAGGAAAAATTGTTGGCACCACAGCTGGTTTCAGCCTCTGCCTAACTACACCTGTGGACTTAATGCTTTCTCAAAACACGCCGGTTCGAAGTGATCGGCACAGAGTTTGGAATAATTGCTAGGCACCCATAGCTGACCATGTTTCTTCCCCTGTCGACTGACTTTCCCTATCCACTGGTCACGTATTCCTTGGAAAGCCAAAAAAAAAACAACTCTTGCCGCTGCCTGAACCATTTCTACAACCAAATGCCACACAATAAACCATCGTCACATCGTTAAATCATACGACAACAAATATACAAGAACGGGAACAACAGCATGGAACAATAGCACACAACGCCGAATGAACAGGATGTTTGGCTCGTGTGACGTCACAGCGCTGGAAAGAGTCGAAGACCGGAAGGCGCGGGATGCAAAAAGCAGAAGGCGCATTCTGCATCATATTTATCGATTTAACTGCTGTATATCTGCTATATAATCACTTCAAAATGGTAGATGTGGGTTGTAAAGGGTTTCTAGAGTTATCAAGATTTTATTTTAAATGTTTGTCCTCTGACCTTTAACTACCGTAACTTCTCGTGTATAATGCGCACCCATGTATAATACGCACCCCCAAAGTTGACCTCAAAATTCAACCTTTTGCACTCACATTCACACCTATGGGCTATTTAGAGTTTTCAATTAACCTACCACGCGTATTTTAGGGATGTGGGAGGAAACCGAAGTACCCGGAGAAAATCCACGCAGGCACGGGGAGAACATGCAAACTCCATACAGGCGAGGTAGAATTTGAACCTGGGTCCCCAGAACTGTGAAGCAGATGTGCTAACCAGTCGTCCAACTAAATCATATTCGGAAAGTAATATGGCCTAACATCAAATAACTACTTTGACACTTTGACAGAATAAAGCATTTTCGATGTGGTTTGGCTTTGGAATTTCCTTGTGTGTGTTTGTGGAGTGTTTTATGGCGGGATTCACAATTTTTGGGGGGGAGTGTGTGTCAGTGCACTTGTGGAACCTCTGTGTGTATGTGGAAACCTTGCAAGCATCGACTTCCTGACAATGGTGAGTGTGGCCACAACACAGACCTCACTGCAGCTCAAGTTGCTGGAAAGTTGTGGTTAACATTTTGTACCATTTCCTACAAAATTCTTGTGAAATCATGTTGCGTTGAAAGTGCTTTAACCTTGAGTAGGTGTGTAAAAATTAGCAATACTGGGCGAGAAAAGAGAATAGAGGTGGAGCTTCGTTAGCCACTGTCTTGAAGAACTGCTGGAAACTACTGAGTTGAACTAAGAGCCAAAAAAGGATGCAAATAAACCAGCACATAAACAGCCACACCGACTGACATTTTATTCTACTTTCGTTGAAGGTCGTGTTGTGTATACAAATACATTTCAGTGGCTGAAGGCTGAAGACGAAGATGGCTTTAAATGAGCTCACATGTAAATATAGATTTTTGGTGTTCCACATAGCAATTAGAGAGCGATGGCGGGACAAAGAGGGAACGCGAAATCATAGCTGGGGGATCATGAGGGGATATGTGTGCCTACGTGCATCACAGGGGTGAGGCGGTTCAGAAGGTCCCATGTTGGCCAGGGGGCTCGCAAGTGTTCAGGTGCTAGAATCCTCCAGCAGAGCCAACGCTGACCATGGGTCTATATCAAGAGCTGGGTTGGGTTTCAACCCCATGCGGTGATGGAGGATTATTCTGAGAAATCGCCTTGAATAACTGCTCTAAATTGGCTTCGGCTAATGAAGAGTGGAAGGTATAGAGAGACGATGGACTGGTGGATATGACTCTACTGCCCTACAAACGTTGCAAAAAGAGAGCGGGTCCTGGGGACGACTCTGCAAAGGAGAAAATGAAAATGTCAGCATTCCAAAATCCTGCAGCTGTGTGCACAGGCCACACATTCCTGGTCCTTCAGAGGACAAACAGTTCAGCAGCTAAGCACAGGGGTCATTATGTAAGTTGTCTGATTTCGTTGAATAAATACTGGATTTGCCCTGGGGGAGAAACAAATTGATGAACAAGGTGTCCTGACCTATGAGTCCACCTGAGGCTATCCATGTCTCATCACAGCTCCAAGGCTGGTGTTAATTCAAAGCTGTGGGAACTCAGCCAACCCACTCATATTTCAGACATCTCTCACAATAGTCGTGTGTAGGATTGTTTAAAAGGTGTGTGTGTGTGTATGGAATCCTTGACCAGGGGCAAGGGGACATGAGATGCGTTTCTTACATAACAATGAATAACAACACTAAACTGAGCCATATCATTACTATGGTGGCATGCAACAAACAATACAATCAGCAACACTTCCCATAGACATCCATCCATTTTCTACACCGCTTATCCTCACTAGGGTCGTGGGTATGCTGGAGCCTATCCCAGCTATCTTCGGCCGAGAGGCGGGGTACACCCTGAACTGGTTGCCAGCCAATCGCAGGGCACATATAAACAAACAACCATTCGCACTCACATTCATACCTACAGGGAAGTCAGAGTCTTCAATTAACCTACCGTGCATGTTTTGGGGATGTGGGAGGTAACGGGAGTACCCGGAGAAAACCCACCCAGGCACGTCTTTGGAGACCTTACACGACTCACTTACACAAGGGGAGACCTGCTAACCATCAAGGAGTCTACTCCAGACTTTCTGTCACCAACTTTCGAATATCCGCTCAGTTTTTTCCCAGAGTTACTCACCGGAGCGGCGTCCGCGGTTTTCGGCGCATGGAGACGGAAGCGGCGCCACAGAGGGAAGCGAGCCGGCATTCAGGTGAAACTCCGCAAGAGAGGACACAGATTGGCGTTCCCGTCGATCCACCTCGCGAATGTACGCTCCCTACCCAACAAAATGGACGAGCTTCATCTTCTGTTAAAGACACGTAAAGACTTCGGACGTTCCGCGGCCATGTGCTTCACGGAGACCTGGCTTTGCGACGCTGTACCCGATGCCGGCATTATGCTTCCCGGTTTCCACATTCATCGAGCGGACCGCGACATGGAATCATCGGGGAAAACAAAGGGCGGTGGGATATGCCTCTATATCAACGAAAAATGGTGTACGGACGTCACGGTGATCAGCACACACTGCAGCCCGCATTTGGAGTCGCTATTCTTAAATTGTAAACCATTCTACTCGCCACGTGAGTTCGCATCATTCATTTTCGCTGGCGTCTATATTCCGCCTCAAGCTAACACGAACGCCGCATTGCTAACGCTCGCCGATAAAGTCAACGAAATTGAAAAAAAACACCCCGACTCACCCCTCATTATTCTTGGGGACTTTAACAAAGCTAAACTCAACCACGAACTCCCTAAATACAAGCAGCACATCGACTGTCCTACCAGGGAAAATAATACTTTAGACCACTGCTACACCACGGTAAAAAACGCATACCGTGCTATACCTCGTGCAGCCTTGGGCTCGTCTGATCACTGCTTAATTCACTTAATACCGACGTACAGGCAAGAACTTAAATGTGCGAAGCCTACAGTGAAAACAGTCAAAAAGTGGACAAATGAAGCCAAGATGGAACTTCAAAGCTGCTTAGACTGCACAGACTGGAGTGTCTTTGAAAACTCAGCTGGCAGCCTGGATGAATATACGGACACTGTTACATCCTATATCAGTTTCTGTGAAGAGGTCTGTGTTCCAACAAAATCATTTCGCACATTCAACAACAATAAGCCGTGGTTCACTGCTAAACTTAAGCAGCTTCGCCAAGCTAAGGAGGACGCATATCAGAGTGGGGACAGGGCCCTGTATAATCGAGCTAGAAACCAGCTGACCAAAGAAATTAACATTGCAAAGAGGATCTATACAGCAAAGTTGGAAAAACAGTTTAGCGCAAACGACTCTAAATCAGTCTGGCATGCATTCCAGTCGCTGACTAATTACAAGCGACGATCCCCCCAAGCTGAGAACAATAGCACACTAGCCAACGACTTGAATACCTTCTACTGCAGATTTGAAAAGGACAGTTTCACACCACACACCAATCCGGCCGCACCCGCGACCACAATCACACCTCTGACCTCTGCGTTAACCATCCATGAACAGGATGTGAGACGCATCTTCAAACAACAAAAGATTAACAAAGCGGCAGGCCCGGACCACGTGTCTCCATCCTGCCTCAAAGTCTGCGCGGACCAGCTCGCGCCAGTCTTCACTCAGATCTTCAACAGATCACTGGAAATGTGCGAAGTTCCATCCTGCTTCAAACGCTCCACCATCATCCCAGTCCCCAAGAAACCTGCAATCTCGGGTCTGAATGACTACAGGCCTGTCGCTTTGACATCTGTGGTCATGAAGTCCTTTGAACGTCTTGTGCTGGACCACCTCAAGAGTGTCACAGGTCCCCTGCTGGACCCCCTGCAGTTTGCCTACCAAGCGAACAGATCTGCGGATGATGCAGTCAACATGGGACTGCACTTCATCCTAGAACACCTCGACAGTGCAGGGACCTACGCGAGGATCCTGTTCGTGGACTTCAGCTCAGCGTTCAACACCATCATCCCTGAACTCCTTTCATCCAAGCTTCTCCAGCTCAGCGTCTCACCTGCCATCTGCCAGTGGATTTACAGCTTTCTGACGGGCAGGACACAGCAGGTCAGGCTGGGGGAGGCCACCTCATCCACACGCAGCATCAGCACTGGGGCGCCCCAAGGTTGTGTCCTCTCTCCGCTGCTCTTCTCTCTCTACACGAACGACTGCACCTCAGCGAACCCGACTGTCAAACTCCTGAAGTTTGCAGATGACACCACTGTCATCGGCCTCATCAAGGACGGTGACGAGTCTGCATATCGACAGGAAGCGGAGCGGCTGGAGCTGTGGTGCGGCCGACACAACCTGGAGCTGAACACGCTCAAGACTGTAGAGATGATCGTGGACTTCAGGAGGCATCCTTCGCCACAGCTGCCCCTCACGCTGTCCAGCTGCCTTGTGTCAACCGTCGAGACCTTCAAGTTCCTGGGAATTACAATCTCCCAGGACCTGAAGTGGGCGACCAACATCAACTCCGTCCTCAAAAAGGCCCAGCAGAGGATGTACTTCCTGCGGCTTCTGAGAAAGCATGGCCTGCCACCGGAGCTGCTGAGACAGTTCTACACAGCGGTCATCGAATCACTCCTGTGTTCTTCCATCACAGTCTGGTTTGGTGCTGCTACAAAAAAGGACAAACTCCGACTGCAACGGACAATCAAAACTGCTGAAAGGATTGTCGGTACCCCCCTACCCACCCTTGAGGACTTGCACGCTGCCAGAACTAAGACAAGGGCGTGCAAAATCCTCTCGGACCCTCCCCACCCTGGTCACCAGCTCTTCCAGCTCCTTCCCTCAGGTAGGCGCTACCGATCAATGCAAACTAGAACTAGTAGACATTCCAACAGCTTCTTCCCTCTTGCAATCAACTTCTTGAACAGCTAACTTACAATTCCATTACAACAAGCTGGCAATTTTTTGACTTGAGTTCGTTGTCACATTTCTGTATTATGTATTACTCGTGCACTCACTGTAGTTGTCTCGCCGTGCTGCACTATTTGCATATAGTCGCCACTCATGCCAGAGTAGTATCTGCTCCATTTGCACACTGATTGAGGAGTATCTGTAACATTTGCACAACCATTGTCCCAGATTATCGCACTACTCGTCACTTTAAACCGCATACACTCCTTGAAGTCTCAGTGCCCTTTGCACAATGGTCATTGCACCGGACTATTGCGATATTAGCCATTCGAACTGAGGACTCTGCATCTTTTTGCACAATTGTTGTTTGTTGTTGTTTTTTGTTAATGTCTTTATGTCTCCAAAGTGTTCTGTAAATTGACTGTCTGTTGTACTAGAGCGGCTCCAACTACCGGAGACAAATTCCTTGTGTGTTTTGGACATACTTGGCAAATAAAGATGATTCTGATTCTGATTCTTCTGATTCTAAAAGTAAAAAGTAGTCATCCATTTACTTGCGTAAGAGTAAGAAAGTACTCAATGAAAAAACTACTCAAGTAAAGAGTAACTTGTGAGTAACTTCTGATTATTATTAGTTTTTTAATCAGAGCATGAACATCAAATCAAATTAAAATAATAATAATCATATATGGGAGTCGGCACACAACTGCCACCATTTAAATTTTTAACTGCCCAAAAATCAACAACACATGCATTGGGCCCTACAGAAACATTATTTGCTTTATTCACTTAAATGAAAAAGTGAAGAAGCTGTTTGCTGAACAAACATAGTGATTGTGTGTGCGTGTGCATGTTTGTGTGCGACACCATAGGATAGGGCTAATGTTGCCATTTCCACTCCCAAAACAACAATAGAAACATCTGCAACTTAGCGCAAGGTGTTTTCTCATGTTAGAAGTGGGCTCAAATATCCGAGTTTGGGCAGTCACAATTGAAGAACTGCATGACACAGTTGTTGTTTTTTGGAGTCTGGGACAGTAAACGCACTCGTACGGCTGTTTCCCCCTACAAAGAAATTAGTCATTTTGATTGGCTCGCGCAGCCTAAATCAGCGGTCATGTGACTGTCTATGCGGAAGTGGAAGATGGAGTCTAAAAATAGACACGCAGACACTTGAACGCATAAAGTAGCGAACGGCATGTCGATCATTGTAACGGAGTAAAAGTATCGATCCTTCTTCACATAAATACTCAAGTAAAAGTAAAAAGTGCGGTCCATTTAAAGTACTCTGACAAGAACGGTTTATCGAAAATGTTACTTGAGTAAATGTAGCGCGTTACTACCCACCTCTGGGTACTTTGATGCTTCAGCATTGACACGTACTGTCCGAAATGTATACTTTAAAAGAGCGTTTATTAATGTGGTTAGGGCAGCCTATAGTTTATAGTGGTGCAGAATTACAGTACACCGCACCACTGAAACTGTGACAGGAGCAAGAAGTGTGTAGTATGCTGCAATGCACTTCTACGCCATAAAAGTGAAAATAATGAGTACTGCATATTCTTTAATCTATATTAATAATAAACCCTGACAGTTTAAACAGAAACATTGAAGAGGATGATTTTTTTAAAATGTATGCCATTATGTTGCTTTGCTTTGGAGTTTGAAAATGTGCTGCAGAATCTTTCAAAAGTCTATACGTACGCATCCGTTTACTAGTACGAGTTGAACGTCATCCAAGCGTCACGCCTTGAGTTGGAATCCAATGTTATGACAGGTCTGACATCTAGCGGTTACCAGGACAACTGCAGTTGTGCCGGACGCTGGGTCAATCAGTAACTTGAATGAGATCGTGTATTGAACTCAACTTAACCCTTTTGTATTGTCACACTACTTGCCACATTTTAAACACAGTCTTTGCTTTGATGAATGTTGAGAGTTTTATTTATTTATTTTGGGGGGCACAAAGCAACATTTTAATAGTGGACATTTTCCATTTTTGTGTTACTAGGGTCCAGGAGGCTCCTAGCGCACGACACATGCCTACTACAGTAGTTGGGCTTATAAGTGTTCCTAGTACTAATTACTAGTATACCACTTAGTACTAGTATGAGTAGTTTACTATCTTTCCGTTTTCTACACAGCTTATCCTCACTAGGTTGGCGGGGGAGCAAGAACCTTTCCCAGCTGACTGAATCACAGCCATTGCACATACAAGCAACCATTCACACTCACTTTCATACCTAAAGGCAATTTAGTCTTCATTGAGTATAGTGTGCATGTTCTCAGAATGTGGACTACCTGAAAAAAACCTACGCAAGTGCGGGGAAAATATGCAAACTCCACACATGAAGCTTAGATTTGAACCCTCGACCGCAGATGTGCTAACCACTCATTTACCGTGCCTCTAGTAGTTTAATTGTAAGGTTTGACTGCATTCTAGTAGGTCAACAGTGGAACTAGTAAAAACAAACAAACAAACGTTACTAGTAAGACAGTCGCTTTACTAGTGCAACTTAGTTGTACTACAAGTGGGGGCAATTATTTTACAAGTCAGAACAAAGAACGTACTAGTACATGGACCTTAACCTAGATATCAAGGATATCAAATAAATGCTCAAACGGCTTTCCCTTTGTCAAAGTTGACACCTTAAATAATAAAGAGTATGAATAAACAAGACTGTCAATTCCATGACATAGGGGCAAGTACACTGCCAATCACTTTTACAACTTTGCGACCTTGAGGTGCCCGTGGGGCTGGCTGGTTATAGAGATTACCAGCTCTATTTTTATCTTTCCAGCTTTTACTATCAGAACAGTACAAGTGGCTTTCGACTGAAACTCTGCCATGGGTTCACTTTCCTTGGAGCCGCCATGTTATGGTAAAAAACACCACCACTTTAGTAAAAGCGTTATTACATCCAATTTACAAACAGCCAAGTGTGCCTACTGAAACGAAGAAAAATGAAAACACTTTCCACTGAAATACTGTCAAACTATAGGGGAAATGTACCAAGATGGCGCCTACCAGTGTGGTCGCTTCGGTTATGTGCTCTCTTAATATTAGTCATTTGAACTGCTCTAAGTGCTACAGGACTCTGCATCTTTTTGCACAATTCTAAAAATAAATAATAATAAAAAAACAATTGTACCGGCATTACCAGATTACTAGCAACCTTTTATTGCTCAGTGACTGTTTTTCTCAATGTCTTTGTCTCAAAAGTGTTCTCTGTCAATTGACAGTCTGTTGTCGTCCTAGAGCGGCTCCAATTACCGGAGACAAATTTCTTCCAAAATGTTTTTTTGGACATACTTGGCAAATAAAGATGATTCTGATTCTGAAATGGCGCCTGCCTTCCATCATTTCTGAGCGCCATTTAACGTGTCTACTTCTCCTTTAAGCGCCGAAAACGAGACTATGACGTCACAGTAAAACCTGCTCTGGCTGGGTGTCTGACTGCCTGAGTTGGCCCTCAGAAAAGTCAACTGTTTGCCTTGCTACTTATTGCTAACCTAACTTTCCTAACCATTCGGTTCGCCTTTCTTGGAGTCTTCTTGTTTGACGACAGCAACCTTCGCGACGCGGCTCTGTGAACCCTTTTTGGGGATGTTTTAGGCTGGGAGAAAAGTTCATTGAGTGTTCTTGGAGGAACCGGTGTGTGGCGGCCAGTACCAAAGATGGATAAGCTAACCGATAGCTGACTTGTTAGCCGAAAAGTCAAAGGTCAAGAATAGGAGCGAGTGGGCATGCTAACGGCGAGCTAGTTTAGCATTTTATCGGCTAACCGAGTGACTTTGTTAGCCCTTAACGGGCGACGTAAACTGGCCGCTGTTTGCTTCCTCGGGCCTGGTTGCGACACCGCGAATAGTTTGTCAAAAGGAAGCTAATCCAGGAAGAAGCCCTTGCCTTGAAAACGGGCTGTTAGAACAGGCCAGAGGAGTATTGTCGAGAGGTTGTTGCTTTCGCCTCAGACGAACAGAATGCTATCCAACGCACAGAACCAGCCGCTCTTTCCCAACCCGACCGGGCAACAGAATCCCGCCGGGCAGCAGCAGAACCCCGCAGGCCAGTTTCCCCCCTTCCTAAGCAGACCCACCTTACAAATAAAGAAGAACGCCATTACAGACGATTATAAGGTGACCAGTCAGGTGCTGGGGCTTGGTATCAATGGCAAGGTGCTCGAAATCTTCCAGAAGAAGACCGGGGACAAATATGCACTAAAGGTAAGCTTTACTTCAATGAAACAACGGATGTGTGTATTCAAGCTAAGCGGAGGCTGTTGTCTTACATAGAAAAACAAAATTCACTGGCAGTTGTCTGGTTTTCCTCCTGCTTGAGCTGTCATAACTTCCCAAAAGAAAAACAAAATGTTTACAACAACCACAGTTCAACACAAATTACACTTTGGAAAGAAATGCACTACGCACCAAGTTCTTTGCCATTCAAAATTCGTAAAGTATGTCACAAGGATTCTCAAGTTAAAAAGTGTTATTTTTAATATCTTTTTTTGCCTTTTTATTGTAATTTAAAAAATATAATTTACTTGATGATTACTGTGGCAAGACAAATATTTTTTCACCAATATAAGCAAGTTATAGGTGACTTAAATTGCTCCATTCTGTTTAGTCCCTGTCTTGGACAAAACGTGATGTTTGTCTTTTACAATTTCTCTATTGGCTTAGGCAGGTTTCTACATCAACCTGCCACTGCTATAATTAACGATACATGATAAAACAAATGTCAAGTGTTCTGATGGTGAAATATTTTTCAAGCGGGGTAGTTCCCTATAATCTGTCATCCCGTTTATGCGACTCTCTGTTTTAGGGAACCTGTGCTGTGGTTGGTCAGTGATTGATAAATTCTATCACTGTCAAGCCTTAAGGTATTGTCTATAGACTATTTCTTCCCCGTGGTGGTCCTAAATAGTGTTGTTTCGTTCGCGAACGTTTCGTTCAGAACAAATCTTTGTAGGGAACGAACTGAATCAGTTTATGAAATGACTTGTTCTTTTAGCTTGGCCGCCGCGAGTCGGCTGGGAGTGCAAACAGAACTGCTGAAGCATTCTGTCACTCACTTCTGAATCTTCGGCGAATGACCAATGAGCAGGCAGCGTGCAGGCAGGGGCGGGACTTCATTAAACATACTGCTATGTATGTTTGCTATTCACTAACGATGTCACTCACTTCAGCGAATGACCAATGAGCAGCCAGCGTCAGGCAGCGCCGCGCAGGCAGGGGAGGGACTTAAGTGAACTGAGTGATTCGTTCAGTGAACTGGTGTACTGAAGAACTGAAGAGTGATTCGTTTGGTGAACTTATCGTTCGTGAGCCGATAGACACGAGTGATTCGTTCGTTGAACTTCTTCGTTTGTGATTCGTTAAGGAGCGATGTACTAGTACGATGATTCGTTTGCGCAAGGAACGACATACTACGCACTGAACGTACTCATGAGTGATTTTAACCGGAAGTCCTAATGTCCTCGGGGGAATGGCTTTCACTAGCAAACGTTTCTTCAAGCTAAAGGCTTCTTTATACTCGTGCGGACGGCAACCGCGCTGACGTCACTGCGGCTGTCCCACGCGTAGTTTGCCTTTATACTCGAGCGCAACCCACGCGTGCTGTTTTGAAAGTGTGCTGCAGTTCTCCTCCAAGTCGGGGATGTCGCTACGGCTGGTATCGGATAGGACACCACAGGGTGGAGTTTCCTCTGCGTTTTTTTTCCCGGTAGCCATTTTTACTTTCCTTTCAGTAACAACGAACAAAGCAACAAGAATGGCGACCGCGACAGAACAAATGGACCTAGATAACCAGATGATACGTTTAATTATGCTGCAAAATCGATCAAGAAGGCGGCGACGTAGATGGTATGTAGAACCAATGGGCACGCTGGTAAGTCATCACAGCATGTGACTAAAACGGACAGATCACGAGAGATGATCTCCGCGGCGTTCGACGCCAACAACTATTTTTGTCGGGTGCATGGCAAGCTACGCAGAGGTGTTGTGCGGGGCAATTTGTCGGTCACGTGATGCAATGCGGGCGTTGTCGGGTGGCGGGGGCTGGTGTCTGCGATGGACAGCATCCATCTTGGTGGAATGCAGAAAAATCATGCTGGGCGGCGAGAGCCTTGCTGGACGTCAGGGGACGCGGAAGGATGTTCGTTAGCTGAGCTTGCTGCACGCATGAGATAGGTAGGAGATAATTTAGCTTTTAAAAAAAAAAAAAATTATTATTATTATTTTTTTTTAAATCTTCCCCCCTTTCCTAGTTTATGTGACAACAACAACGCATAGTCCTTCGGTAAATGTGTTGAGTGAACGTGAACCTCAGGGATGGATCTTTAACTGAATGACACTTGAATGATTTTGTGAAAAAGAACTGAACGATTCGGTGAATGAGTATTTTGGATGAATCTTTTTAAGTAACTGATTCGAATGATTCAGTACACTCAAAAGAACTGACGTGCCCATCACTACGACTAAAATTTAATGCGCAAAGTCATCACCAGGTGAATCGTTGCATGAAAACATGTTTTGTTTACTGTGTAACTTTAATAACTGGGTGACTGCTCTCCACATACGTGTTCCAATTGACATGTTGCCCCTCAGCTCTGAGGCATGTTGAGGCTGGTTGTTGAATGCACACTTATGTATGTAAGTGTCACTCACGGTACAGTCAATATCGCAACATTTTATATATGAATTATGTCAAAATTCCTTCGTATGGCAAACTGTATGGTATTTTGGCATAGCCCTATCACTTAGTCACGCCACTATGACTGTCCAGCAAGAGCTACACTTCTGCATTCTACTTTTTTGTTTTGCCGGCATTATGTTATTTAAAAATCAGTTGTTGAAATTTATTAATCAATTCAGACCAGGGCTGCACAATATATCATTTGGGCAGCGTGGAGGAGAGATAAGAGTACGCCCTGCAACCGGGGGGTCGCCGGCTCGTATCCCCGCTTGAGCGCATGTCGTCATTGTGTCTCTGGGCAAGACACCTAACCCACATTGCCTGCAAATTAATGTGGCTGGATTTTTGGTGGTGGTCTGAGGGGCTGTAGGCTCAGAATGGTAGCCACGCTTCCGTCAGACTGCCCTAGGGCAGCTGTGGCAACACAAGTAACTTACCACCACCAGGGTGTGAATGAATACATCTTAAAGTGCCTAGAAAAGCGCTATATAAGTGGAATGCATTATCATCATTATTATTATTATCATCATCGCACTGTACGTGTGCACAATAGTTACATCGAAGGGTCCTGTCCTGCGGAATGTTGGTGTATTGCGATGAAGTCAGTCCCCTGTAATATTAATAAGTGACCAGCAGAGGGACGTAGTTGGAAAATGATAATTAGATGAGCGCCAATGTTATTGCAAATTATAACCCATCAAACACAAACAGACCCCAGAGTGTTGTATACTAATTATATTGGATGGTAACTATTAATGACGACTCAGGAAATAATTACACGTCTGCATTTACAGTATCATTTTTCAGAATGTGACATCCATCCATGCATGTTCTGGAACGCTTTTCCTCACTAGGGTCGCGGGCGTGCTGGAACCTATCCCAGCTATCTTCGGGCGAGAGGTGGGGTACACCGTGAACCTGTTTCCAGCCAATCGCAGGGCACATA